>NC_059473.1:45399342-45702372 GCF_018139145.2 Gymnogyps californianus
ACTAAAAAAACCTCTTCACCTTCTTTATGGGACTTAGAGGATCTCTGTCTTTTAATTTCATCTGGATTAAGTGCATTCAGAGAAGCCAGCTCTTAGTTCATGCACGGCCACATGTTCAGTGAAACGGCAACCAAATAAGCAGAATGGCCTATTTTGAAGCAGAGCAGCACTACGTTTTATGTGACATTACTATGTAACATGCAGTGTCACCTTTTAGGGGATATACTTGTGGAGGACTTGATCTCCTAAAATCCTTTCCATTGGGAATAGATGAATCTTTGGCAGGAATGTTTATCTTCCTTCTCTTTTAACCTTTGAATATTTTAACTAACTTGAGGAAGAGATCTTGAGTGCTTTGAGTTGGGGAAATCGATATACTTTGGCTGGTGCATTCATTCTGCAGTATTCTATAGTTGTGACATAATGATAAAGAGGTGTTTGCCCCCCCAAAGAATATTGTGTAGTTTCATAAGGATAAAATTCCATCCCTCAGCTGGGCTCCTGACTCTAATAGCATGATCTTCTTTTCACTGCGTGACTAAATATTGTATATATTTTAGAAACTTGTGACAGAAGTGTAGGGAAACTAATGAAGAGCTGAAAAGTTCATTTTCACTTATGTAGTTCATAAATTATGAAAGTCTTGTTGAAAATCAGTCGTGACTGAAGATGAAGTTCAGAGCTGGAAAAAAAAGGGTTAAAGCTTAGTGCTTTCAGCATGCCGTATATCTCTAATGCTATATGCGCAGTTATAAACACAACAAAGTTCTGTTTAAAATTGAAAGCTTCTAAAAGATACCAAAACCTCAGAGCTGAATAATGACAAAGGAAATAGCTGCTTTGTTTGATAGGAAGACCCAGAACATGATTTTGTAAACAAAACTTCCAGAGTACATTTTGGACATCTCAAGAATGACTTTCACATTTTAACTTTGAAGCCTGCATCTTCAGAAATAACTGGAAGGTTTATGAAGTCAAAGTGCTACAGTTTAAGTAGCCTAAATTTGCCAGGCAGTGATTCTCAGAATATCAGATCCTTGCAAGATCTTTCTCCAATGTTTCACAGCTCAATGAAGATTAGCCCTTAATGAATGAGGGCTAACTGTATTTCATTACCTTGAGTTTATCGCAGGTTAAAAGCATGAGCATGGACCATCTCGCTCAGATCAGCAAACTTACAATAACTCATGGTTTTGTGACACTTTGTTCTTGTGTGCAAGTTCTAATTTTTTCTGCTGAGTGACAGATATCCATATAGAAATATTCTATAAAGGCAATAGTGCTTTAAAACTTACTAAGGTGCCGAAAACCATGGCTTTCAGTCGCTGACCAAGTTGCAGGCATAAGTTACACAAACACTCCAAAGTTTTTCCAGTCAGCCATTGGATTGGGAAGGGAGTAGAAGTTAGGCCTCTCATCCATGACTCCATAACAGACTTGGACAAAAGATTTGTCTAAACAGGAAGTGTAAAAAGGAAGCTACGAAAGTAACTTACATTTTAATATTTGCTATGTGTTAAGTTCCTTTGTCGATGATGGAGACGTACTTTCATAATAGTTGGGAAGGAGGCAGTCCCATCTGTTCCCTGCCTGCTGCCCCTTTGGAACAATATTTTAAAAAGCACCCTGTTTTTCAGCTGTATCATATCTCTGATCTGTCTGCATGGCTGCACAAGTGCTAATGCAATACAAGGAACAGCGTAGTGGTAATAGGGTCTTAGATGAGTTTAAACCTCCCATGAAACTGCACCTAGTCAGCTGCCTCTGACTCAGGTAGTGAAAGGAGTGGTTTTGTGACAGCTTTACCCAGCCACAGTGCCAACATCTCACTAGCTGCACAGTCCCACTCCCTCGCCATGCAGCCCTGAATTAGGTTGGGTCATGCTTCTGTGGGAAGCACACAATAAACTAGTGAGCTAGGCTGCCCAGATTCTGGCTCAAGTAGACAGTGGAGGGGGAGAATGACTCTTCCAAAATAGCCTCCTGAATTAAGCTCAAGCTATAAAACTTTGCAAAGACCTATCCTATACAACTGATTATACAGAACACTAGCCTCCTAACTTAAACACCTTAAATTAGATGCCTAAAGTTGAGTAATGTGTGTATCTTTGTAACGCATGCTAAAAGCAACCATAAACAGCGTGAACACCTTTGTGGAACAAGGTGCGCTGTGGAACTGCTCTTAATGCAGTGTGACCTTGGGAAGATCCCTTGATCTGTATCATAACATAGGCATCTTTAAAGGGCAAATATTTGCCTTGCTGGAGTGTTATAAAGCACAGTGAGATCTTTAAATGATAAGTATTATGAACAAAGATTTTTGTTAATGTTGTTTCACAGTGGTTAAGTTTTTGTTCTAGTTGTACTAATGGAGCTAAAATACATACTGGTTTTGTGACACTGACAGAAGGGAATGTTAGGGTAACTTTCAAACTTACCTTGTAATGTGGACTAGAATTTGGTCTTCTGAGTCTAGTGCAGTATCCCAGCATACACGCTATTGTATGATTATTTTTTACTGGGCAAAACTGTTGAGGACTTGTTACATAGCATATAGAAATGAGCCCGCTTAGCAAAGTCTGAATTTGAAGGATTTTGGCTACTCTATATAATGACAGAATTACTTTTCACTGAATATGAAGAAAGTAATTTTTTGTTTCTAAATTTCCCAGTGACATGAAAACTCTTATCCCATTTTAGTGAAGTCCACATCTGGAGATGGTGGTAGTTAGGAGTCTGACTACAAGGCGAAATAAATCAAAATTATCTTCATTGCTATGTTCTTGAGGAAGAAAAGCTGCTAGAACTGAAGTATTTCACTCAATTTGGCTCATGTTATATCTCAAATTTAATACTGTCTAATACTGAAGAAAAAATGCCTGCACACCTGCAGTCAGTCAGCCAACAAGAATGAAGTAACTGACAGGACAGCATTTTGCTTGCTTTGTGTTTTGAAACTAAAGCAGCTGTTAAGTTTTCAATAAGATATAAATGGTATTGTGTTAATGTTGGGCAAGGGGGAAGGAACTTGACATGGGTCAGCTGCTTGCTCTGGGGATGTAAGAATTTTAGCATTGTGAATGTTTTGTTCATTTTGTTTTATGCAGGAACCTTCATTCAACCACAAATGTTAAAATAATTTAGTATTAGTATGTTAAAGATATTTAATGTCAAGCCATACATGGCTTTATAGTGTTTGAAAACAGATCTGGTTTTGTGTCCAAAGGAGTGAGTGTCCTGACAATAGCGTAACAATCTGATACTTCTTTAGATAGTGACCAGAGGATGTGAAACTACGGAAATGACCCTTCGGAGGAATGGGTTGGGCCAACTTGGATTCCACGTGAACTTTGAAGGGATAGTGGCAGATGTGGAGCCCTTTGGTTTTGCATGGAAGGCAGGCCTACGGCAAGGGAGCCGCCTGGTTGAGATCTGTAAAGTGGCTGTGGCAACTTTGACTCATGAACAAATGATTGACCTTTTACGTACATCAGTGACAGTAAAAGTGGTGATTATTCAACCACATGAGGATGGAGCACCTAGAAGGTAATGAGCAACAGTTCTCAATGTGACATTTGTATCTGTTTGTTTGGTTTTTTTCCTCTGCTGCTGCTTAAATGATGGATTTTTTATTGGAGGCCCTCAGGAAATGGATATTGTCTCTCATGTTTGGTGATAATATTATTGAGGGTCTTAAAGCAATCTTTTCCCCAAAACCCCTATTGGCTTGTAATAGAAGATAAAATGGGATCCTGTAAGAAATTTAATCGGAAATTTACTTTTATATGGCTTTGAAAGAGTAAGAAGTAAGCCTCAGTGCATCATGACTGAGCTGTTATGAAGGCTGATGTGACTTCTTTTCTTCCACAGGAGAATTTTATATTTTAATACTAAACTTGAAAATTGGGAATGCTCTGAAAACTGTACCTTGTCTGTCTTTGACATTTCTCTGGCTCCTGACTATTGAGAAAGATTTGGTTTATTTTTTCTTATGTTGCAATTTTAACAACAGTAGTGAAATACTGGATTCTGGACATATATGGTACCAAGTCTTAGAGTCCTCCTCACTTTCTACAGATATCTAATTTAGTCATATTAAATAGTGAATTACATCAATGAAATCATCAGTTAAAGCAAAGAAATCTTGCTGCAACATGAAATAAATGCTCACGCACTCAGGAAAAGACTGTAATAAAGATTATTATAGTGACTATACCATTGTTTTCAGGGATGAAATGCAATTTTCTTTCATCAGTGTTCCTTTTTTGGTGACAAAAAGATTTTTGCTCTTGTCTCCATTTTTTAATATTATGAGGTAGGGAAGAAGTAGGGAAACATTAAAACTTTATAATAATGTGACTTTATTTCTCACATACCTTGTCTAGGCACTGTAATTTGGCTCATTCTAAATGAGAACTGTACCAGGGTAAATTGAATTACTTGTTTTCTTGTAGAAGGCCAACTTTAAATCTCTTGTTGATTTTTAATTTAACAGAAAAAACATTAGATGTGTTGCTTTTGGCAAGACAACAAGCCATAAAATTTTACGTAGCATGCAGCACTATGAAGTTGGTGCCAACTGTACACGAATACTGTTTAATTGGTGGCAATTCTCCAAGTAGTCATTGGCCTGATGAACGACACAGAAGTGCCCTCCCCTGCCTCAACCTGGATGTTGATGCATTGGGTTCCTTTCTGAAGAAAATGCCTGTGAATGTAGAATGCCACCGTTTTGCTTAGTTGGATAGAATTTGCAATTAAGCCTCTTTTTGCTTAGCTTTGCTATTCTCACCATCTGCTTCTGGGTATGAATTTACACTGACTTGTTTGGTATACATTTCCAAGCTGTTTACAGAATATGAGCCTAATGAGCTGATCCTATTATATTGAAGGTAAAAACGTGTATTTTGTAGGCCCTGATGGAAAAATACATACTGTATGAATAGTTTATATCTTCTTTGATACATTTTTAGAAATAAAATGTTAAAATCCCAGATCAGTGTGATACATGGCACTCAGTCTATGTGTAGGAGGAGTTTTAACTGAGTGCCACCAAACTGGGAAAAATCTGCAAAAGCTGTTCTTGTTTATAAATTTTATGCATTTTTAAAACTGTGTGACTAATTACTAAGGAAAATGAATTTTTTTTTAAACTGTGTTTCTTTTCTAAAATACAAAAACCACCAAAGCATTTATGTTCTTAATATTAATGAGCAGGGAAATGAGGAGAAGGCAGAAAGGCATAAATTACCTGAGGTTTGGAGAAAGAAGATAGTCTGTCACAGCTACTTACTAGTTAAAACTTGTGCAAATCCATCTCCCTGTCTCCTACTCAATTGCTTGTCTTAGCCATCTGCAATGTCTTATCTTGCAGAATCATAGAAACAGAGAATAAGTGAGGGTGGAAGGGACCTCTTGTTGAGTCCAACCCCATTGTTCAAAGCAAGGGCAGCTAGAGCAGATTGCTCAGGGACGTGTTCACTGGGTTTTTAATATCTCCAAGGATGGAGACTCCACAACTTTGGTTCCAATGTTCGATCATCCTTACAGTAACAAATGTTTTTACTTACACTTCAATGGAATTTCCTGTATTTCAATTTGTGCACCTTGCCTCCTGTGCTTTCACTGGATACAACTCTGAAGAGTCTTACTCTCTCATCTTTTCTCCCCGTCACCCCATCAGGTATTTATACACATTGATAAGATCCCTCCTGAGCTTTCTCTTTCCCAGGCTGAACAATCCCAGTGCTCTCAGCCTCTCCTTGTGTTTCAGATGCTCTGATCCCTTAATCATCTTTGTAGCCCTTTGCTGGACTTGCTCCAGTATGTTCGTATCTCTCTTGTACTCTGGTATCAGGTTTACCCAGAAAATTACAGGCAGTAGCTTTGGATGTAAAACAGGAGTATCTGGAGAACTAGAATCTGTTTCACCTTCATTTGACAAGAAAAGTCACTGTCCTTGTGGAATCCATGCATGGCTATATGTCGTGGTTCAACCCCAGCCAGCAACTAACCACCATGTAGCTGCTCCCCACTCCCAGTGGGATGGGGAGGAGGGAAAAAAAAAAAAAAGGTAAAACTCGTGGGTTGAGCTCAGAACAGTTTAATAACTAAAGTAAAATAAAATATACTACTAAGAATAATAAGAATAATATAATAATAATAATAATTGTAATGAAAAGGAATATAACAAAAAAAAGAGAAATAAAACCCAAGAAAAGACAAGTGATGCACAATGCAATTGCTCACCACCCGCTGACCGATGCCCGAGCAGCGATCCGCCCCTCCCAGCCAACTCCCCTCTGTTTATATACTGGGCATGACGTTCCATGGTATGGAATACCTCTTTGGCTAGTTCAGGTCAGCTGTCCTGGCTGTGTCCCCTCCCAGCTTCTTGCACACCTGCTTGCTGGCAGAGCATGGGAAACTGAAAAGTCCTTAACTTAAGGGAAGTGCTACTAGCAACAACTGAAACGTCAGTGTGTTATCAACATCATTCTCACACTAAATCCAAAACACAGCACTATACCAGCTACTAAGAAAAGAGTTAACTCTATCCCAGCCAAAACCAAGACACTATATAGGATAGAATTGGGTCTCTGTGAGTGATTTCCAACACGTATCTGTGAGCAACAGTTAAGGCAGGTGTGCCAGCTCATCAAGAGAGAACTTTTTTACTGTCAAGTAGCTCTAATAATTATCAAATAACACTCAAGACAGACATACAGATATTTCCTTCAAAGTTGGGTGTCCATCAATCCTTGATCCACACGCTGCACATGTCTAGAAGAATGATGGTTCAAAAGCACAAGAAAGCTTCAAGTGTATGCTTCAATAATTATTGCTTTCATTCACAGCTGTTTTTAGAGATTTTCTTCTAAGAAATGATACTTCAGTCTATCTGACATATGTAGAACAGTAGATTTGGAGGCTGAAATAAGTACCTTGAAAGTTTGACTCATCCTACAGAGCATATGATCTTCTGGCAGTTGGTTGGGTTTTTTTTTTTTCCTCTGTATTTCAGCCTTATTTCTCAGGGTAGATCTTGGTAGTTTATAAAAATTTTTTACTTTAAATGCCATAATCTGAGGTTTCATGTTCAGCCACTAAGTTTTTGTCCACAGTGCATAGATATAAAAATATATTCATCTTTGTTTCTACAAGAATCAGTTGCATTAAAAGTTGACATACATTTACAAGAATAGAAATGTAGTTTTAGCAAAAAAAATTTTCATAGCTTCATGAAAAATCCCCATGTATCATTTTATTAATGCCTATCTTTCGTTTACTGAGATAATCAGCTGATTTCCACTGCTTGAAAGAGTAGTTTCTGCTTAGCTCTGTCTACTGGGTTTTAGGAATACGAAGCAATGAGGACTTTCTCTTTAGGTTTATTAGCACTGGTTCCTTGCTGGGATCAAATTTTAAAGTGAGTTTACACAGATTGGACATGAGTGTCTTGGGAATTATACCTTTCAAATGAAAATGAGTTTCAAGTGTGCAAGGGTGTTTCCAAAGCAGTCCCAGTCCCTTGGAAAAATATCAGCTGAAGTGGAGATCTTTAATCAAGTTCTTAACTTGATTTTTTTTCTCTGTTAGCTTACCCACAAATCATCCTCAGTCCATCAGCCCTTTATATGTTAAAAGAAAACTAACAAAGTGTAGGTGTGCATACACTGAGAATATTAGCAATGAACTATTAACAATGAATTTGTTTTTTGCTGCAAACTGTCTTGTATTAATTTATTTCAGCATGAAAATAAATTATTTGGAATGTTGAAGGTGCTTACAAAGGAATGTTACAGAGTGATTAGGAAATTATTGAGCAGAGGAAAATTCTGCTCAATAAATGCGTTCCATTACTTAATGTAGATCCTTCTACCTATAGTCTTGATAGCAGTATATGCAAAAGCAATCATGGAATAAGGCCTTTCATTTACTATCCTGTGAAATTAATGAACTTGAGACAAAGGTCCTGCTGTTTTCAGTTTGCTCCAGCAATTAAATAACCATGCACAAATTGAGAAATCATAATTATTTGCATGGCACCAGGCTGATATTTAGATAGAAAGAAGAAAATGCTATTTAAAACATAAATTCTTTAAATTACAAAGCAGTATTAGAACAAACATGCTGGTCATTTTATTCAGATCTGAATAAGTATCCTTGCGTCATATTTGTTTCTATGCTATGTCTTTCCCTTCAGAATTGTTGATTTGTTCTTCTGTTGTTCTCAATATTACCTAGTACTGCAGTGTAGTAGCTGGAATTATATACATTTTAACAGGAGAGTAATGATGTTCATTCTAATTTGCTTTCACTGGTGGTGTCACAGTAATGCTAAAGGACACTATATCCTTAATCAGTCAAATCCAATCAAGGAATTCAAGTACTTCTAAATCCATTTTAAACTGTAGATTCTGCTAGAATCTTACTACATTGAAACTTATGTGTCTGTCGTAGTTCAACTACCATTATATATATATAAAGAAACTGCTTAAGAAACAATTTCTAGAAAGTTTAGAAAATGAACAAAACTTTAAGCAAAATTTCCAGGGATGGGCAAGAAACAGAAGCTGAAGTACAACCACTGTAAGAGATGTAGCAGCAGTAGTTTCCACCTGTTCGTCTGAACAAGTAACAGATTTTTTTTCCTGCTGTTGTAGGTAATTTTGAAAATGGAAGTATTTTAGTAACTATGACTGAAACTGCCTGTGGGCCGTTATTAAGTACTACTGCATTTCTTTTGAGGTTGTTTTATTCTCTTGAACTTTGCAAACTCTTTCTTACAAATAAAATAGATGTAGTGACTTTCTGTATTTTCCAGTCCTGATGCTTGTTCCTCTTAAATGATTGTGATCTTATTAGACAGTTGTGTTTCTAGGGCTTTTTTTAAGTAACAGATAACCAGCAGAGTATAGAATGTTTGGAAAAATGTTTTTAGGAAGTGGAAGGGTTTACTGTGTGGAGGAGTTCAAATCGTCTCCGAAGGGTGTTTTCCATAAGCCTGGTGGGATACTTCATAGGGCCTTCAGATTATTTAATTTATTTTGTTTTTAATTAAGGTGTCTGAGCTAGAAAGAAGTCAGGTCTAGCATTGCTGGCAGGATACTGCCAGACTAATAACACTTGAGGCAGGTTAAAGCAGAAAAACCTGAAACTGAACTTTTAGTTGTAAAAGTAGAATTTGGATGTACCATAGCTTTTAATTACCACCCCTGCTACTAACCTAAGAAGGCTGCAAATACCTGAAAACTCTAGATTATGATGTCTTTTAGAGGTAACTGAAAGAACTAGGACTAAGAAAATACAATGTTATTAATTGGAAGCCATATCACTTGCAAAAGTTAATCCTCTGCACCCAACAAAAAATAAAATGCTTAACTTTCTTTACTGTCTGAATTACTGTACGTCTTATAACATTATGAGATTCAGGGAATGAGACACACGCACTGTGATTTAGCCTGATGGAAGCTCTTGGCAAAAATGAACTCTGTCAGAACTCTGATTAGCACCAGAGATTTTAACCTAGGCGGTTACATTTTAAGTGCAAGTCCTAATAGAGGGTCAATGTCCCAGTAATACCTTTTGGTAAGTAATGTCACAGTAAGACCTCACTGTGAAGTCTCTGCCACTCCTCCTACCTTTGGAAGGGTGGCAGCACCAGCAAACAACAGAGTTTAGGCATAAGGTATGGGCAGCTCTCTTCCCCATCTTTAATATGTCATGCACCATGTGCTTTGTCTCTTTTCTAAATAACCAAAACATCATGGTTTTCTTCTGCATAAAAGAAAAAGACTTTGTTATTGTCTAAAAAAATAAAAAATTGTTTTCTGTCACTTTTTATAAATTCTTTTGAGCTTTATTCTTCCCAATATAGTTTTCAAAGAAGCGGATGTGTAAACTTGGCCTTTGCCAGTATATGCAATTTGCATTTTAACATCTTTCCTTAAATTCATTGTGCTTAAGAGAGTAAGGCTAAGTATGCAGTGTTACTATAATTCTTGGGAAGCTGAAATTTTATTGTATGAGCATCTTTTTCTATTTTGATTTGCATCAAAACAAAGGAGAACCTAAGCAATGTATGTAACATATGGCCTCCACCCAGAAATAGTCTAACAAAAGAACTGTCAACTAAAAAGGTACAAAGTTGAAAACAATTCTCTGATGCTTATCGTATTTCTCATCCAAGTAAAAAGTCTTTGAGTTTTTCTTACATTTAGTTATGAATGAACTCATAGCAGGAGATAGTTATAATTGCTGGAGTTTATTATGTGTACAGTTGTTACAGTCAAGCAGAAAAAAACAAAAATGCCAGGCAAAGCTCTGATTATCTCTATGGAGAGATGTAAATAGGAATTCCAGACTCTTTTTTTTTTTTCCCCCCCCCCTTCTCTCTGTTATTCAACATGATTGAAAAAACTCGAGAGAACTACCTGTTTTTGGCATTTTGAAGCTTAATATATTGCCTACTCAATTCTGGGTTAGCAAAGAAGTTTTCATTGTGGGTGTGTATACCTACTATTATAGAAAACATTTTTTAGGATCCATTTTTGTTATGTCTGGGTTGGAATGCGCAACATCTCTGCAGAAATTGCAAGTGGTTTGATCTTTACCTTGTTGAAAACCTTTTGGGTTCATGGAATCATAGGATAATTCAGGTTGGAAAGGACCACAGGGGATTAGCCGGTTCAACCTCCTGCTCAAAACGGAGTCAGCTATGAGGTCAAGCTGGGTTATTCAGGGCTTTATCCAGTCAAGAATTAAAAAACTCCAGGGATGGAGACTACATAGCCTCTCTCTAGGAAACATATTCTACTTGATTTTCTTTGATGAGGATCATCTGTGTTTTCCTGTATGTCCTCACATGTGGTCTTATTCCTAATCTTGTCTCTCCAGTATCTTAAAGACTACTTCAAAATCAGGATTCATTCTGAACTCAGTCCTTTCAGAGCTCAAAAACTTAGATCTCCATTTGGTACTGTTCCCACTACTTCATTTGTCCTCTCTGTTACTCATCATTTCCATTTCTTAAGTTGGAGCATAAGAAAACTTTTACATCCCTGTCGTTGGTTTTCCAGCTCTTCTTCATCTTACAATCTTATAGTGAATTTTGAAGGCTTTTCTCTTTAATGTCACAAAAATCTTTCCTATTTATCAGTTTTTCCCAGTGATTCTTCCTTCTTGCCAATAGCGTCTCAAGCCTTTATTCGCCATAATTGTTGTCTTTTGATGTAGCTGTTTTCTTGTTCTCTGGGATTTGGAAATGTGACTTGCTCTGCTTGTGTCCTAGTTTGCATCAGCAGAGACTGCAGGGGTTGTTACTGCCTTACTGATCATACAAGTAAGCCAAACACCTTGATTGGTTTTGGGTTTTTTCTCCTCTTTTATTTCCTGACTAGCTCCTTTCATCCAATGTCCTGTCTGTATTTCTTTTGTCTTTTTCATACAGCAATGCAGGCATAGAGGCTCTTAGGAGGCCTCTAAATTGTTTGTCAGCTCGCCAACAGAAAGATTCTGTTTAAAACTGAATAGCAACAAAGATCAGAGGGACAATGAGTGTATTTTCATCAAGGAGGGATTGTCAGCTTCAACTCTTCAGCTCTACGAAGGGACTGCCAGAAAGTTATCACTCGCCTTAAACCAGGAGTGATAAAGTGGGCAGCAGCCTTATCTGAGGTTGCCGTAAGCAATCGCACATGTCTATTGTACTATGAAATTATTTTAAAGTAAAACTGATTTACTGTTTTTCAGATGACATCTCTTTCTTTTTTGATGCAGTGTGACTACTGTTAATAGGTTTCCAAGATGTCAGAACTTGGAATTTTTGTCATGACTTTTTGACCAAAGTTCTCTTAGACCATTTGAATCTTATCCAATGTCTTGGACTTGTGCTGTTGTTGATATAGGGAGTCAATGGAGTCAAGGGGTTACCTCCAGGAGGCACTTCAGAGTGTCAGAGAAGGGAAAACGTATGTATGTCTTAGTTAACTACACAGTGAGTCTAAGCAAAACTAAGCTACTAAATTCTGCTTTTCAGTTAAGTCCCTACAATTATGTGAAATTAATCTATGTTTTATTATGTGGATTTAATAGATTGGATGATGAGTCCTCAGTCTCATTGTGACAATTTGTGGGAACTGCTGTAGTGTAAGAACAAACATGCACTGTAATAGAAGTGATTACTTTCAAACACAAAGTTTGAATTAGAAGAATGCAATTACTTATTGTACTGCTAGGTATAGATAAAGATTCCTTATTGAGCAACATTACATGTTTTGAATTGAAATGGTGATAGTAAGGGATAATTTAGTGGTGTAATACAACTGGTGAACACCAATGATTACTTCTCTATCCCTACATCCCCCTTAGTGGCTCAGATCTGTGATACATTGAACTATAGTTAAATTGTAACCAGTTATTCTAGTTTTGTTATTACCCTAATAAATCATTCATGATGCTTGAAATCTGTAGATAGTTGGGGTCCAAATACCAAAGTTATACCCAGTAGCTGATAGTGGTAGGATATAACAGAAAAGAAGGCTTTTATGTAGTTATCAAGGTGGCAAACTGCTGATCATAGTA
Source organism: Gymnogyps californianus (assembly GCF_018139145.2). NCBI lineage: Eukaryota > Metazoa > Chordata > Aves > Accipitriformes > Cathartidae > Gymnogyps > Gymnogyps californianus. The sequence continues at coordinate 45,411,928 of NC_059473.1, forward strand.
TATGAAAGCTTCTAACTTTTCCATGAAGATGAACATTTACCTTTTTTAACTAGCTTCCTTGCCTAATGTAGGCCCTTTACAGAGCCTGTTAAAGAACCTTTATATGGAATCTTAAATTAATATTGAAAGGTTTGGTTAACATAGTTTGAAAAATTTAATGGACTGCTTGATAATTGTTTCAGAACATAACGCTCCTTGCAGTAACATTTGCAGATATTGCAGATTATTGTATTGGACTTTCAAATTTTCATATGCAGTCATGACCTGCTAGCTGTATCATAGAGTCATACTCTCTGTGTAATTGCAGAGTAGGTTTTATTAACCAAATTTTTTATAGGATAATATGGCTCTTGAACCAAAGATATTAGTAGGAGTCTGTGCTTTATGTTGAAAGATTGATTTAATTAATACCAAACTATAGTGAAGGACAGGAAGTGCTCTTGTTTCTGATGTGTGGTTAAGACTTGGTCGCACTTGCTTGATAAATAACATGAGTCTGTTTTTCAAAATGTTATATTGAATATAATTGGGAAAGTTGTTTGATATCCTATACTTGTTTAACATAAATTTAAATATCTTTTTAAGACCATAAAATATAGATTTGTCTTTACATATTCCTTCAAGTGAATTTTTAAAAAATTAAAGAATTAAAATTAAGAAGTGAATTAAAAGCTATCATTCAATACCAGTGCCAATGTATATTCTTCATCCAGTGGAATAAGTAACAATATTATAAATAGAAGTTAGATAGAGGTCAAATTAAATATTTAATAGGAAATTGCATTTAATTTTGTGGTTTTCTCATGCAAGATAACTTGCAGTTTGATTCACGGCAGGGAGTGGGGGCGGGGATCCTTGTTGGATTGCAGGCATGAAGTAATTGATTCTCTTTGTTTCTGATATAGGAGGTAGCTACAATTATGACTTTACATATCTCAGTATACAACAGTATCTGTTCTTTAGGCAGTGCTTGTGAAGCAATGAAACATAATTTTTCATTGATTGGTTTGGCACTTTAAAATTAAAAAGTCTATGTGACAAAGGAAGCCATATGAAGTAGTTCCATTTTAACCTTGGAAAATTTTTTGGGCCAGTTACAACAGTCATGTTGGGGCTCCATTTTGAATTTAAAAGTAACATTGTTAGGTTTTTAAAGTGATTTGAAATAGGGTTGTTTTGTAAGCTTTTTTTTTCAGGAACAGTGTCCTGAATCATTTTTTTTCATTTGTCAGAGGAATACATTTTCATGATGTAAACAAACACAAAATTTTACAAAATTTTAAATTCTTATTCTTTGTGGGAAAGCTTGTAGCTTGCTATTTTTATATCATGCTTTAGTTATTCAGTTAGCAAGCTGAGTCAAACTAAATAGTAGTAACAATCTCTTGCCTTCAAAACCCATGGCTATTTTTACACCACTTAAAGTATTTTATGAGGGTATCTAGTAAGGGGTACAATGACAATCACATGCTATAACTTTCTCAATTACCAGTGAAAAACTGTGAAATCAGTATCTTAAAAATGAAAGTTGGAGAGAGGGTGGTTTGTGTCTAACACTTAAGGTCCATAGGAATGAAGAAGGGGGTGAAATGATCCTAAGAAATCAGCAGAAGGATGATTGAGATTGTAACCTACATAATTGTTCAACTTCCTAGTCAAATAATGACAAACTGTGTATATATGGCCACGTGAAAAATTATGCAGTGCACTAAACTAATATTAACCTTGCTATGTCATCTGTGCATTCTTTGTTCTGTTTGTTTTGTATATAAAGCTTTATGAAAGTCTTTAATTGAATCATCAATCTTAGGTTATTTTTTCCTTTAAGAACTTGCTACGTTCACATAACATGGACCTGCTCTGGAAATGAATCAAGGTTGCATTGCTGGAGGCTATTGTCTCCTACACCTTGGCAATTCACTTAACTCGGCCTTTCCATGGTGTTCATCATTGTAAGAGCCCAACCTGTACTTTGTGATTTTCAGAAGTGTGAAACAATTTTAAAAAATAGATACATGAACTGAGGTAGTTTGAAGTGGTGGTCTGAATAACTGTGGCATTTTCAGGGTGGGGAGAAGGCTATAGATATATCAAATTGACCTTCTGAAATTAATTGATAATTGTATAACATTGGTTTCTCTGTCGCTCTGTTCCTTGTCTGTGGGAGGAGGCTATTGGTGTGGTCTTACTTCCATAGGGAAGCTAAAACCAGAAAATCATTATTGTGAAATTCTCTGATGCTTCCAGCATGTCCAGCTATGATTTGTCAGCAGAGTTTACACATGTCAAATTTTACTGGTGCTTTTCATACTGATATTTCTGATCAAAGACTGACCTTGAAAAAACAGGAATTCTGAGTTCTGTTTTGGAGCATTCTAGTGACCCCTCTTCAGCTCGTCTTCATCACCGTGTCTTCTACCCTACATTGGCTACTAATCTCCACTCTCAATGCTTTATCCTCTATGTTTTATAGTTCTTTCTTGACATTTTTCATATGTTTGAGTGCCAGCAGGGACTGAGATTTAATGCTACAGGATAAACAGTTTGCCTATTTAGTACCACAAAATTCAGCAGCCTGAAGCATTTGACTGGATCAGACTGGGCATATACAGAGTGTCTAGAATGTAACTGCTACAGTTGCACATGCATCTTCTCTTCAACAACCTTAAATAACATAGTTAGCATCTTTATAATATCTTTTTTTTTTATCTGCTTACTGGAACACTGACAATGAAAATGTTCTTTGGGGGTTTGGTTCAGAAGTTTTGGGGCACAGTAATTTAATGTATGAGAATCTATACAATTTATTTGAACTGCACATTTGTGTTAAGTCATTTGTGCCAAAACATTTTCAGGATTAAGACTGTAAACACCGTACACACACTCTATTACACTTTCTCTAGGTGATTTTAATTTAGTCAGAAATGGTGAATGTTGAGTTTTCAACAAAAGCAAAGCTCGATCAAGACTCAGCTCAAGGGATGGAGCAGAATTGTAGTTGAGACAGAGAAGCAAATTTTCACTATTTCTTACTTAAACTTAATGCATTGCAATAGAATTATTTAGGGTGTTTTCTTTATAGATGTTGGTTTAGTACGCAGTGCCTATCAGACAAATGGAGATGGTATGTGAGAATATAAAATATCTGCAATGATAATCAGTGCTGGCTTAAAGTGGGTGTGAAGCTTCTATTAACTAATTTCTGAAACAATAATCCTTAATTCAAGTCCAGCCTGAGTGTAGACCAAATATCCCACAGGCAGACTGATCTTTTGGGGAACACTGTCACTACTTTTACCTGAGTTTATGCTTTCTGGGAATACATTTAGTAGTTAACCACACTGTAAGCTTCAAGCAGAGGTTGTAAGCCAGACTGTTTCTGATTTGTCTCTTCCTTCCACTTCCCCATTTCTCTTCCAGGCATAGTGACCCCCAGGAAGAGAGACATTAGAAAGTATAGTTTGAAAACAAATAGAAAAATATTTAGATGCTACTTAATCATTTGCATTGCAGTGTATATTCTCTGTCATTCGATGGGGACAAGGTGGGATTCTAAAGGAAGGTTCTCAATACCACTAAGAAATGTTTAGTTTGCTGCAAAGCAGCAAACAAGTTTTGTAATTTTGGATGTGTAAATTTTTACATTAAGCAATTATTTGTATTTATGAAATTTAAACAAACTAAAGCTGTTATAGAAGAACATGATGTTTTCTGACTTCTGAATGCTTTGTTTCTACTAGTTTTTATTATGTAAAATTCAAGCTGTGGATTAATTTGTAAAAGCTTAATCTTTTCCCCTTTTTGAAGGGTAAGGAGAGAGTTCAAAAGCCTTTGAGCACATGAGAGCAAATCCTTCATTTTGAAATGTTTCCTACCTGGTTGGCATGATAGTTTTGAAGCATTCGAAGGGTTGTACAATGCTATATGAACACCTTTGGGCGCCTGGAAGAAAAATATGCATATACTTCTGACTGTAGAATGGAAGATTTCTTTTTCTGTTCTCTCCAGTGAGACTGATCAGCATTTTTATTTGTCCCACAGGGGTTGTTCAGAACTTTGTCGTATACCCATGGTGGAATACAAACTTGACAGTGAAGGCACCCCATGTGAGTATAAAACCCCTTTCAGAAGGAATACCACTTGGCATCGGGTGCCGACTCCCGCTGGGCAGCCTCTCTCTCGTGCCTCTCCAATCCTAGGAACATCTGACAGACTGCAGTGCCAGCAGCTTCTCCAGCAGGCTCAGACAGCCATTCCTCGCAGCACTTCCTTTGATAGAAAACTGCCAGATGGTGCAAGGTAATACACTCTCTGTTTAATGCTTGTCATTTTCCTAATGTGCCTTACTTTAGATATCTCTGCTTTCTAGAACTCTGGTATACTTATTTTTTAAACCTTATTTTGCTGAGTTTTGACAGTAATTTTAATTCTGAGGTTGTATTAAAGAGCCTTCACTGAGCCCAGTTCCCTCTACTTGAAACAAGTGACTTTTGTTGTTTGTGATGGAAGTGGACTGTACTGAGGATCCAACTGCTGAGGACAACTGACCTTTCCCTTTAGTCCCAAATCAATAAAGTGGGAAACTGCCTTGTGACTTTTTGATCTAAACGATGTCCTGTCCCCCACCTTTTGGGAGCCTATTTAAACAAATAATGACTGTAAATAAAATTAACTCATCCCTTTAAAAATGAATTATTTAATCTCATTACCAAGCTATTGGCATAGTTTCAAAAGGTTCTGTAACTCATTACCAGTCCTTATGCTTTGCTTTGCTTTTAATTAAACAAAGCAGAGCTTGTGATTTGAATATGTAACACCTCTTAGAGGATGGGATGGTATCCTTAAATGTTAGCTCTGTTTTAATTTAATCATAATTCTTCATAAGATAAAAATTTATTTTTAAAGTTAAAAATTTGTAAATACATTTTACCTTTGAATTATTTAGGAAAACCTTATGTCTTGAGCAGAACTCTGTCTTTTATTGTTTGCGATTATTTCTGCTTATGCTCTTTTTCCATGGGGTGATGTAGTTCTAATTTCCAAGGAAAAGAATACTGCATGTTGAAAATATCTAATTGATATGAAAATCTAAAATACTAGTCTTAAATAGCTTTAAAAAATTCTGGATGAAATCATGAAATACCACTTTTGCTACACTATCTATCTTATTTAGTAGAAAAGTATTAGTGACTTTTTAATTGTTTGAAATATATACAGGTAATAGTAGTACATATTTGAAAATATGTCTATGTCATGGCCTGGGGAAGGCAGACTCCCAGTTGTGACCATTTGATCATTTGTATTCTCCCTCTCCCCTACTCCCCTCCTGAAAAAAGGAGAGGTGCATTTCTGTAAGCATGTATATACCATTATAGGACTTAAGCTTTTCCTAATGTCTTGTTACTGAAATTCTCGGGAACATCTAGCATAAGGAGACAATGTATCAAATGTCTAGAAATACTTCAGGATTTACAGAGCTTTATTAAGTATACTGCATGCCTATACAGAGAAAAAATGAAAGCTTTCTGACATACTACTCATTTCCAAAAAACTTTACAAACATAAGTTGCGCTTCTCCTAACACTCAGTGAAGCATGTGAAAAAATGCTAAGACAGAGACTATCTCTTGTCATGAAGAAATTCCTGTATCACTTAAACAAAACAAGTGCAATGCAGAAGTGCTATTCTGGGGAAGACATGGTACAGAGTATAAATAATGAATAGAGAGGAAAATGAGGGACTGTGACATGCGGGTCTTGAAACATGAAAAGAAAGGTACCTAATTGGCAAGGTCTTTCCACATGGGAAGAGGCATAGTTGATGGCTTGGCAGAGAGATGGGCTTAAAACAAGAAAGTTTGAAGTAAGGTTGATTAGTACTTATAAGTAGTCTTGCAAGGGTGAAAATGTATACTCAGGCTAGGAAAATGATGAGATTTTAGAGGGTCAGAGACCCAATATCAATTTAGACAAATTGAAGAGTGCAGGCAGGGAGAAGCAGGTTGATAAAACAGGCAAGTTACAGCAACTGATCTGAAAATGAGCTAACATTGAAGTCAGTGATAAAAGGGTTGTTTTCAGAGATAAAAAGAGGAAGAAGCAACAGCAATGTGGCCTAGATGTAGTAAAAGACTTAAGCAGCTACAGTTCAACTACTGTGACATGTAACAGTTAGGTGCCCAGTCCCTGGAGTGAAATTAAAAACTGGGAGCTGAACACCTATGCTCCTAGTACAGTTCCTGAGGAGAGTTGAGTGTTTCGAGAAGGCAATCCAAATGCTTTTGTGTTGATCAAGGAGTTTCCTCTAATTAGTCACTAAGAAATACAAGGATATCCTTGAGCTCTACTCCTGTTCTTACGAAATGCCTAATTCTGTGACAGCTGCTCATAGCGAGTGCCTAAGAGTGAAGCTTCAGTCAGACTCACTCTTCTGGTTTTTTTGCACCAAGAAGTCTCCATGTACTTTAGTCATTGAGTTACACTTGTAGGCGAGTGCGTCCTTTCACCTGGAGTCTGGAATCCATTCCTGAGAGCAGGCAGCAGTGACTCTTCTGTAAAGAAACTGTGTGAGGCGTTCACTGACTGGATTTCTGTGGCTCTCCTTTTGTAGCCACCTTTTGTTTAGTAGGCTAATGGCTAGACACTTGTCCAGCAAATGGGAGGCTTGGGATCTAGACATTCTTCAGCCTGGGGTAGTACAAACCAATGTCCCAGTTTTGAGGACAATGTCCTAAACATCACTCTGGAGGTTGGAAACACATGGGATCATAACTTAGCCATTCCTTAATGCTGGTTCACTTAAGCTGTGCAAGAAATGCAAAGTTCTTGGTGGTAAGAAGCAAGAACATGCAACTGAATTCAACTATAGCCTATAGATTATTTCACTTGATTGAGAGAGGCTTAGTCCTGTCAATACTTATCAGAGAGAGACATGCTGAAAAATTAGGCACTACACTATCTACTTATTGTATATGTGTTTGGCTGTTAGACAAAATGTAATAGCTAATGTCTTTAAGATTTTCAAGCTGAACAGTGAAGTTGCTTATTGAATGTCATGTCCTTGGGAAAGCGTTGTGCGTAAATCCAAAACTACCTCTTTTCACCTATTCCCTGAGTACATACGTCCATTCTACATATAGCCTTTAAAAAAAAAAAAAAAAGATATGAAAAAAAGAAGGGAAATACAGGGAATTCAAGGTAATGTCACTGAGAGAAATTGTATTATAGCTATGGACTGATATGCACAGAAGTGAAGGATAAGAGGGTGATCAAAACCAAATTTTAGCATTGCATTTCAACTGTCTGGAAATCCAAGAAGAGTAATTAGAGACATTGTTAAGACATGAGGCTCAAAAGTCTAAATAATAACTACAAAATAATACTGTTCATGAAAATGTTTTCTTATTGCTCTTCTATGTCAAAGAATTAATAAAATAAAAAAGTATTGGTATTACCTCTTCTAAATTACTATGTTGAAAATTGGAATACATGCAAAGCACTAACAATCATTACTGATCCATCATGAGAGCTTCCCACATGTAAATTTAGAGACCTAATCCAGCTGCTCTGACTCCTGAGCAATCCCACTTGTTCAGAAGTAAAGCTAGATGTAAGGAAAATAGGATTTGGCGCTTAGTCTTTCTCTTTTTGTGCTTTTTTTATATATTCAGTTGGAAATATTTTGTTAGTGATGAAATAAATAATGTACTTTAAAAACACTTGTTTAAGTTTTAGGAAAATGAGATAACACTGTAAATTCCCAAAATGAATATAATTAAGTGTTCATACTGCATCTGCATTATTTGTAAAAATGAATGTATTTCATAAAAGAAGCACAGCCCAGTTCAAATCTGAAACTCCACAAATACCTCAGTGCACTGTTAATGACTCTAGTCAACATTACAGAAGTTCTCCGAGCAACCAGTCCTCCTCCAGTGACCCAGGACCTAGCGGGAGCAGCCAGTGGAGACAGCAAGTGGGATATGACGGGTACTGGTGATTTTTTAATTATTATTTATTTATTTATTTTAAATCTTGCTATAGCTGCCATGCATCTTCTTTCTGAAGCAAAATTTTTGTGGATGTTCTATATCATAGATTTATTTGCAAACTCTGTTAGTATATTTTAAGACATACAGGTTTACTGATCTTTAATGTAACATGTATGCCAATACAATTTTAAAGCCATACTCCTTTAACTCTTTAGGACCAAATTGTTATTTTACAATTCAGGTAAATAACAAACAGTTCTTAGGTTTGCTTTCCCAGAAACAGGCCAGAAATCAGCTAGTAACTCAGAACTGGAATAAAATAATAATATCTCCTCCTTTTACTTCAGTGGAAGGGCATTTGATTAAAAAATTATCTATATGTTCTTCAAAGGTTTTATTTCCTACTGTGCTTGTTCCAGTGGCATCCATTTCCTAGCATCTCTCCTCAAAAAAGTAGCACTCTTTCAGAGGTCTCTTCTCCCTAAAAGGCTGTTGCGGTATATAGATGGTTTTTTTACATCCCTGTTAATCCCTTGGTGCTCAAGTTTCAGAAGTTAGCTATCTGTGTATAAAAGACCACCCCAATATACTGTCCATGTTATAAAAATATTAGGTCACACATCTGTTCTAAATTACTTTAAATTTATCACTCTGTTGTATAAATATAGCTGCCAAAACCACCCCTGTTATAAAATGTTGAGCTATGGTAGTATCTACATAGCATAATATAAAAGCATTCCAGACTTGCCACGTGGCTTTCAGAAGCTACTTTTCAGAAAAAATGTGAATATTGAAAACATCACCTTGACTCCTTGTCTGTAAGCTTAATGTTGCTTTGGCATGACTGTTTGTGGATAAGATACTCCATGTAGCAGATATATATGCAATATCTTGGAGACTCCTCAAGGAATTTCAGAATACTCACTGAAATCTCTGGCAGGTAAATAGATATAATAATTCGAATAAAACTACAGCAAATTTTGTGACAGTAAACACATTGAAAATGCATATTGTGTCATTTTTCCAGCATAGTTCTTTCTAATAGCAGCCTTGGGTTTAGTGTGTTGCTTTGTGAAATAATTTAAATTTTGCAATACAATACAAAGCAATGGATCTGGTACTAGCTTACATGTTCTGAGTGTGAAAACCTGCAAAACTACAGAGTTCCTTTCTGTGGGGCTTAGTTCATGAAGCAGTTAAGCATACATTACCATAGTTCTTCATTGCAAAAACCTTTGGATATGTAGCCCCAAGAATGCATTTCTTCTTAAAGTTCAGTGTCTTCTTGACCTGTTCACACTTACGATATAACAATGTGCTGTTGAAAAAATTGCATGTAAATATTTCCATGCAGCGTTTGGAAATATTACTATACTTGCTTGGGGGGTGGGGGGCTGGGGATGATGGTTTTTTAAGCAAATCACAAAATATTTGCTTTGAAGAATAAAAAGTGGTGGTGTTCATCATGTAACTAGTTTTACAGGAAAAAACACCAAACAGCTTAATTTTGTGCTTATGTTAAAAGGTGCCAGTCCCCTTTGCTCCATGAACACCACCAAGGTTCAGGCTCACTGGAGTGTGAAGGAGGCAGAGAACGAGAGGAAACTTTGGAAGGAACTAGACATTCTGGTAATAAAAACCATTGTATCTTAAAAATAAATGTTCTTTGCAATGCAGTGCCTGTTGAAGTGCAGCCACCTTCTGATGCAGAGGTTTGATACACAAAGAGCATGTACAATGACAGTACAAGCGGGGACTGTTACAGTCTAACAGAATACAGTGTGGGATATTTAGATAATACTTGGAACAAACTACTCCTGAACTTCAGAAAGCCTCATGAATGATGAAAAGCAGGTTGAACTTCGTTTAATTATCGTTGAAAAACTAGATCTTAGGAAATTCTGCAAAGATACACGTCTCTGATTCCAAAGAGTGTACGGGTTTGAAACCTGATGCTGAGCCATGTGCCTTTTTTCTTTGTACAGTATACTCATCTTTTTAGCATTCAGAAATTAAAACACAATTATTTATGGCAGAAACCAAGTGGCATGCACCATCGACCAAAGTCCTGAGCTCCTACAAAGACCGGGCTTTACAGAAAGAAGGCAGTGGCAAGGAGTCGCCAAACAAACTTTCACATGTAAGTCATTTACTTGGATGTCATTCAAAACTCTAAAAACAAAAACAAAAAAACCCCCACCCTGAACTTAAAGAAATACATCTTAAAAATACATTTCAGTAATTTATGAAGACCACTGTGTGTTTTGGGAGGCAAAGAGTATGCTCACCTAGATGTGGGGTGAATTGAGTATGCTTAATCTATGTTTATAAACTAAGAACTCCAAGAGGCCTTGGGTCTGGGACACTGAGGAGATAAAACTAGTATAGTCTACACTCAGCTGTGTATTTATACCTTCATTTATACTGGCTTGCTTAATCTGTGAAGTATTTCATATCCTTTAAAAAAAAAAAAAATTACGTTCACCGTACCACTTGTCATGTTGTGTGAAATACCCATGTAGTATAATTATCAATAAGCACTATAAAAATGTAGTTTGTATATGTTGGGAATGCTGAACAGATTTCTAGTCTACGTAGTTTAGTGGCTTGTCTTCAGTAATGGCAAAATCCTCAATGACTTAGTGATGGAAAGCACACTAATGATATGCACGGTCTTTTTCTATTTTTTTTTGTGTGTTTGTTACATTGAAAAACCTGCTATATGTAGTAGGAATCTGTACACTATTTGTAGACTTATATTGGTAAGAATATGAGGCCAGTTTCTCATCTTATGTACGTTGATACCTTATGAGAATCTAGCTTGATGCTTCTCGAAAAAAGTACTATCATAAACAGAATCATGCTGTAGAATTATGCACATGAAGACAAAACTACTTCTTTTACCTTTAAGCCAAAGTTGACAGGAAGCTAGAATCAGTATATGTAATAATCAGTATTAAACAGAGCACCAATACCGAAGTTAAATGATGAGTTTGCTTAACTTCAGTCAGTGTCTTACACTAACGGCAGCTCTCATGGTTTTAGGATGGTGGGGATCAGAACAGAAAATTTCATAATGGGCTTGTGTTTGTGTTTGCCTGCGTATGCATATGTGTAGTGCAGGTGCAAAAGAACTATATTGTACAAAGTAAGAACCAGCGTTATTATAAAGGTAATGCTAATAAAATGAGGCTATTTTGTTGTTAGATGTTGTAAAACAGAAAAAAATGGTTGTCACCTTGTAGAGGACCTTGTAATGTTCTCTTGTGCATCCCCTTTTTGTTCAGCTCAGTTTGCCATATGACTCTGCCAGCCAGTGAAATTCACAGAGGACTACAGCAAATGTACAAGAACTCTGTAAAATATTTAACCATTAGAAAAAAAGGTCTATGCTGTCTTTTTATCAGTTTTAACTTGTGGGGTGGAGGGCAGGGGGAATTTCACTGGCTGTCTTCAAGCTGCCTTTGTTCTCCTGGAATAAATACCATATTCCTGCTGGTTTTTGGTGGTTGTTTTTTTGGTGGGGTTTTTTTTGTTTTGTTTTTAATCTTGCTCCATGACATAATCTTTAACAACATGTAACAATTAGGGCCACGCTGAGCTTTCATACAATAAATTCTCTTGGCACAAGGAAATGCATAAAATGATCTTAAGCTATGGCCATAGTGAAATTTGAGCAGTTCAAGATGTCTGTCTCAATAGCTGTATTGCAGATTCTCTACTGCTTGCAGGGTCAGGAAGGTGCCTAAGCATGTATGTTCAGCAACATACAGGAAATTTTTGGGAAGATTCATACATGCAATACATCTTCTGAGGCTAATTTTATGCCTTTGAGCTTCACACACGCCCGCTTCCCCCCCCCCCGCCTTGTTTCTTTCCACTTTGGTTCCATTTTACATTTACATTAAGAAGTGACATGCCTTTTCTCCAGACACCTTTCTCTAAGTCACTCTCCTTGGAAAAAAAGCTCATTGTTTTTTTTTATCAATTGTTCCATTGTTTTTAAGGTGACAGCCATGTTGTAAAGGTTAGAATGAATGCAAATATAACCCCTCCTTTTTTCTAATATAATTCTCTCAAATTTTGAGGCCTGTTAATTTCCATATGGAATAGAACTATCATTTCAGGAAAGGCTGCCTTGTCTAACTGCTTTAATGTGTGAGCAACAGCTATGTTTATATGCATCTGCTAGGAGAGGGATCTTGTAAAAAAGTTAAGTCACCCTTCCCACTTGTATTCTACCTAACAGAAGTCCATCTGCCCTAATAGAAGTCCATCTGCCCTTATTCTGGCTACTCTGTCACATAGATAAGTTAATCCAACTCTCTATAAAATTGCTTTTAAGAAACAACAAAAAACCCCAACTTTATTGACACAAATGCCTGACATAATTATTCCACTTCAATAGCCATGCTTAGCTTAGGGCCCTGTGACTTCAGTTACTTTCATCTGGTACACATACATCGCAATTGGCTTCAATTTAACTAGCCACACATGCAATTGGATTTGATCCAATAAGCTGCATATTTCATCCACACTGAGAAAAAGCCAACGATAATTCAGTCTTCGGTGTTTTTCAGATTTGCAGTAGACCTTATTTAAACAAATAATTACCAATGCTTCTAGCTTTAACATGCTTATTTTAACTGTTCAAAAATGCAATTTTATGGATGTTAAGCAGGTCCTATAATCAGAAAATTCAAGTGTGATCTTAAGATTTGCCATAGAAGATGGAACTAGAGCCTTTTTCATTTGCAGTGACATCAACCTTTAATGTGTCTAGCCAGCTGTGCAATTCATTTCATAGAAACTGGTGGTATAATTAGCTCTTTTCAGACTTTGCAGTTATATTATAGCATACTGTAAAAAATAATAAAATGGTCTTTGAATGGCACAAATTCAGTAATTTATATGAAAATAAATATTTTACTATTTAACTTGAGGGAGGTCTTTTTTTGTTTGTTTTCTTGTTGTTAAGATTGGAGACAAAAGCTGTTCAAGCCACTCAAGCAGCAACACCCTATCCAGTAATACATCCAGCAACAGTGATGAAAAACACTTTGGTTCTGGAGATCTGATGGATCCTGAGCTGCTTGGATTAACATATATAAAGGGGGCTTCTACTGACAGTGGAATTGATACAGCTCCCTGCATGCCTGCTCCTCTTCTGGCCCCTTTGCACCTTGCTGGCAGCAGGTCTGGAGTACATTGTCGTACTGAGCAGTGGACCGAGTCTTCTGAAACTCCTGGGCCAGATGATGATCCAGCTAAAATCTATGCTGTTCATAGCTATGCCTCTGCTATTTCTACCAGTCATACAGCTGAAGGCAGTATGGGAGACCTAAGTGAAATCTCCTCTCATTCCAGGTATGTGTTTCTTACAAATTAGGGACTATGGATTATAGATTAACATACAGCGAACTCTTTTTCATTGTTGTCATTCTGTTTACCTTTCTTTGAAAGTGCATATAACTGATTTTGATTTTTTTTTTGTTGTATTTAAATGCCTATATGAGCAATTTTCAGGCAATTTTTTATGAGTGCCTAAAAAGCATAGCTAGCCCTACTCCCAGATCTGATGGAGACTTTATATGTGACCTTGTGCACATTGCTTTGGTTTTTAAAGTTGGGAAACATCCCTGAGTAAAAGTGAAGTTTGCACCTAGAACTTATTTCACATACTTTTTTTTTTTTAGTACAGTGCAACAAATTTATTGGGAGTTAATGCTGAGGGAAATCAGAAAAATTGCAATGGACAATTTTTACATATTATGAAACTTCATTGCATAAAATCCCCCCTAATTTACATTATTCTGATGTATGCTTTACAGTTTTGTTTGTTGAACTGAATTTCTGATTGATTTTCGGCTATTCTTTTTGTTACCAATGGAATGTGTGCATGGTACATCTGTTTTAAAGCAAACTTTGAAAGTACACTTTTGCAGCTGGTTGCCTTTATCTCCCAGTTCCCATTTCATGGTGACTTTGAAGTTGAAGCTTTGGTCTATGTGTTAGGGGTTTTACCCTGTAAAGGATGGAAGGAAATTTTTTGTTCTTCTTTCACTCTGATTTTCCTGTTTTCAATGTCAATCAGTACAGGAAAATAACCAAATAATATCTTGTATCCTCATTTCTTTAAATGCTTGACATGAGTGAATTAGTCTTGTATACTTATGCTAGATTTTTTTTTTTTTTCCACAAGTTATAGATGATAGTATAGACTATTGTATAGACTATTGTGAAAACTAGGTAAATGCTTTCACATTAAGCTTTCACTGCCCCTGTTATAATGCAGAAGCTCCAGATTTACTGTGCTTTGTGTGTGTTGAGATTTAATTTTATATATTGAGACTTCTAAAGAGCTACAAATAAGCTCTGTGTTTCTAGGACTTCATCATAATGAGCTGAAATAGATTTCTAATGGCTAGAATATGTATTCTCAGCACTTGTGTAGCAGCTGTCATATTTAAAGTGCTAGGTAGCCATTAAGTAATCTGCTACTCACTTCTGTGGAATAAACGTTTTATGGATTAATTAAAAATTAAAAAAAAAAAAAAAAGGCATATAGGTTTTAAGTGAGTTTACCTAGGCATTTCCAAAGTAGTAATTATTGTTGAGATGAGATTCACATTAGGATTGCCCAATTCCACTTTGGCAATAGCAGTGTTTTCAAATGATCACCTTCTAATTTGTGTGCCAAATCCTTTTGCTATAGGAAAGTGTCAGACTTACGTTATGTGACCCAACTGTTTTATTTAAACTTCGCTTACATATCCTTCAAATGACTTTGGAGTGATAAATAATTTTGCAGTTGGGTTTAAAAGCTGGCATCACCTATACAGCACCCACAGGCATATGTTACTAAAAAATATCTCATTTTATAGCTGTGATGCTGCAACACTGGTGTGTTCAAATAGACATAAGAAAGTTAAGTTACCATATAAGTGTGTGATATCTACTGCTGAATCCTATACATATTTTCCAATTGGTCAGACACTGAGTTTGTATTTCTTCATAATCTATAACGATGAAATTCTAACACTATTGAGGCATTAATTCACAATTATTTTATGAATGTTAAATAGTGAACTTGTTCTGCTGTAGCTAAACTGTGTAAAACGTCAAGAAACAAGCCCACAGACTGGTGGAATGTCATTGATCTATAAATGCAACAGTTCTTTATTAAAATTGTATTCTGTTTACTGAATAGATAAAGTGCAATGCACAGGAAAGATGTTGGTTGGTTGAAAGATACTGCCCTGATTCTCTAACATCATCAGATAAAGAACTCCCTGACAAAACTAATACTATAGTGTCTGAGTAAGATTTACAGAATTAAACCTGCTGTGGGAAACAGTATCTCAAACTACAAGACAGACTTGAGCTATGCACAACATTATGTCTCACAGCTCTGTTATTAATGGTTTTATCTCTCCTATTTTATATTAATTATGCACATGAATTATCAAATACCTTCATGTTCCTGTAGCTGAAACAGCTTAGCTTCATTGCCTTTAGTTTTGCTTTGTTTCTTACATAGAACATCTTTTGGATCCTAAAAATATATACTGTTTGTTCCAACCATTACATTGAACTCATTATCTAAAACCAGGCTTTTATAGGCATTTTGTTTCTTCACTTCAAAAATATTCCCTTATTTAAAACCTACAGAATGAGGTTGAATGCTCAATTTTTCTTAAATTTAGTTACAAATAGAAGTAACAAAAATCCTCTGGACAATGTCCTTGCTGTCGATCTGGTAGGTATTTTACATTGTGCTTCAATGTTTGCTTCATCTTTAGATTTCAATTTTTCATAACTGAATTATTTTCTTCACCACATCTTTACATAATTTATTTGCATATTTGCAAGGACAGCAAGCAAAAAAGCTTTTAACATCACCCGCATTATTTTCTTCCCCCAAAACCTCATAATCTCATTTCTGCTTTTTGGGGAGGAAGAGGGAAGAGAGGAGGGAAAATAAATTGGTTTTAAGGTTAAATGCACATACTAACTGTGATAAAAATTATTAAGCCATTGCCTTAATGATTCAACTTTCTTCCACAGTAAGCATTTTAATTTGATCTAATGACATCTGTGCATGTGCATTGCTTGTATTTGACTCTGCACGGACAGCAAAGTAGCCATGTCGGTTACACTTTCAGCAACACCTTCTGGTCCTCTCTGAATTAATCCAATGCTCTTGGTACTAGATTAAAAGATAGCACTGTGTTTGGTATTCGTAAACCAACAACAGAAGTTAGGAGCTGCTGCTTCAGGTTCCAGCCTCTGATTTTAGGCAAGGCACTTGGTTTCTGAATGCTTTGCTTACTTCACCTCCAAGATGAAAAAAAGAAATTTATTCTTCGAGGAAGTGTTTGCTTTAGTTCATTTTAAATCATTTTGAGAGTCTTCAGTAAAAGGTTTCATTAGTGCCTACTAGTACTATTATTCATAATAAAAGAGGCTATTAAAATTATCCAGAGGAGTGTTTTTGTTGAACTGAAATTTACTTCTGTTAATATTAAATTCTCAACGGTACTGAATGAAAAGACACAGCTTAAAGTGGCATGAACTGGCAAAATTAACATGAAGTGGAAAAGCATATAAGCTTCATAATTAGAGAGATATTTAGGGTAATTCCGTATGTAGTTCTTGATATAAATGGAATTATACCATTAATAATGTGTGTGTACATATTTACTTAAAATTCCATGCACAAATTCTATATATATGTCTTGAACTTAGTCTTTTAATTTTAATTCATATCAGTTTGCATTGGCATTTCAGCAAGTTGAATTATATACGTTACTTGTTTTAGAAACTCATCACAATTCTGTTCTCAAAGAGTTTTAATGTATATGCTGCTGGTATGTAGAAAATTACTGTATTACTGTACCAATATTGCTACCTTGTTTTTAACCCTGAGAAAAACTTAACATTAAGAATTATAGCTGCATACCAGGCGAAGCATTTGTGATTTGTTGTTGTACAGCAGATTTCATCTTTGCTTTTGTGTGTTTTCTTTACTTTTTCAGTGGGTCACATCATTCAGGAAGCCCATCAACACATTGCTCTAAAAAGAGTGGCTCCCTAGATACCTCCAAAGTCTATATAGTGTCGCAGAATAGTAGTCAACAGATTTCTGGGTCAGTTTCAAAACCATACCACAGACAAGGAGCAGTGAGTAAATATGTCATTGGATGGAAAAAATCAGAAGGAAGTCCTACACCTGAAGAATCTGAAGTTTCTGAATGCCATGAGTAAGAACTCTGTTTAACTTTGTTGGGGGAAGAAGGGTAATGAAAATAAATTTTAAAATAGGATAGAAAAATGAAAAATTACAAATTACATTTCACTTTTAAATGTTTGGGTTTTTTTCTGTACCTTTATGTATCAAAGGTACATCCAAAAAAAGAAAAAAAGACAATAACTGCACAGGATACTGTTTTCTCCTCAGTTCTATCCAGCTGCATCTTTTTCCCATGTGTCAAATAAAGCAAGCTGACAGAAATTTCTGAAAGTGTGTGTAGGCAAAAACATATGGCTATGTCAGACATTCTGAATTTGCATTTTGAATCTCTAGGAAACAATTGGGAAGGTACAATTTTATTAATGTCTTAAAGACCTTTTCTACGAATCTTCAGGAACTTTAGTTAGTTGATAAAAGCTTACTTCCTGACGTTTCTGTATTAAACCTTACTACCTTCTTGCCTATTACATCGGCTAATACATTACAGATGAGAGAGATGACAATAAACATATCTGTGATCTATGGTAGATAATTTTAAAAAGTTAGTGCCAGTTGGGGGTATTTTAGTGGTTCTTTGGTATCTTTTTCTGACTTTGTTTTTAATGAACAGGTATGAACTGGTGGTTAGGACCCCACAAGAAAAAGATTGAGTGTGGATATATCTGACCCACTCTCCACGAGACTCTACAAAATGTGCAGGCTTCAATAAAACTACATATTTTTCTAGCAAGTGATATTTAGACAAAAATATTCAGAGCAGTTCTAGTGAACAGCTGTATGGACAGCTTAACACAGGAATAGCTCATGAGAAATGTGTTCTTAGGTAGAAGAAAAAGGCTTGCACTCAAAGGAGAAGGTGCAGTATCTCAAATATAGATAGAGATGATACTTCCCCACTGCTGCAGCAGTAATAAGTAATGTTTGAATCTGCTGTTTAACCTTTAAATTCCTGTTATCTTCCAAATCATCTTCTCAGATAATCTCCTTGCTTTCTTTTTGTGCATAAGCTATTCAGTTCTATCTCGCAATAAATCATAGTCAGCCCTATATATCTCGATAAATTGACAAGATGACATGCAGTACCTGATTTTCAGATGTTTAATATGAGATTACTCTTTGTTTAATGGGAATGGGTTATTTGCATCTAATATCTCATATTGCATGTATGTGCATATTTATGGCAAGATTTATGTTTAAAAATATAAGCTAGAATATATGTGCTATGAAATATGAGCCTGAAGTTAAGCTCTTAAATTCCTAATTTTCAAAAGTAGATGATGTTACTACCTTCCTGCCCTGGTTATTTGTGTTTCTTTCTGTTATTGTACCACTGATTTCATTTCTGCCCCCCCCAATGTTTTATTTGCTTAAATTGTTTAATTGTAGTAGTATTTGCACTTAAAAAGTGGTAACTTCATTGATTCCCACAAGTTTTTGCATTTTGAAGTTGATGAACTCCTGAAACAATTTCTCTTTATTTTGAATGGAACCCTTAAAAAAATTGCATAATGAATCATGGTATTTAGACTGAAACCACAGCAATTTAGAAAAGTATCTTCAAGAGCTAGTTCTATTTAAGAAATATTAATTGAATATGGCAGCACTTCACATATCAGAAAATATTTTCAGATTTTTTCATGGCGTACAGCATTGCTTCACCTCTTTCTAGGAAAGCTTTCTATACATCACAGAGAGGAAATATCTCTCTGAGGGTAATTACGCTGAAATAAAGTAACATCTCTAATTAGCAATGATGATGAAAATCAGGTCAATTGCTGAATGTTGTGCCACTATAGGATATAATTCACTGAGAATTACACTTTCCCATAGCAAAGCTTGTTTCCTCTCTGCTGAAGACAGAGTCACTGATTATGCTGCACTTGGCAGTAAGTAATGGCTTCAAATGTGTGTTCTGTGTGATTGGGAATCTCTGGTTCCTTCGATTGCATTTCCAGAGTAAACCTGTTAAAATTCTCTCTCTCCTTCTCACTAGAAGGAAGCTGAAAGATAGTAATTCAGTTTGACAGTCTTTTGTTGACTGTAAATACATTTTTATATGCTGATAATTAAGGAAGACGGCTGTTTTATTTATCTGAAGAGCTTTATGAAATTGCTGATAATAAAACACACTTGGCACATGACACAGTCGATCACCAATACACTTCAAACGTTGCCATTGATGACCAAAGTAATTTTTCCAGATTGTGAAGCTGGATACAATTTCACGCTATAAAATACTGATTTGCTTGTTTGCTAAGGAAGTAAAAGTTAAAATACTTTGCGATGAACTATTGGAAATGTTGATATAAATACAGCTTTAACAATAGAGAAGTGTGGTGTGTAAAAAAGAGAGAGGCAAGCTAGGAGAAACAAGCATTATGCTTTTTTAAATTGTTCTTTGGAATTCCTAAAATTGATTTTTTCAGTGGTTTAAGAATTTCATTTTGGACCCACAAACAGTTTCATAAACATAAAATGATCAAAAAAATGTTCTAAATAAGAGTGTGCTGTGTCAGGAGATAATTCTAACAATTTTTACTTTGTGACAGAAAATGAATGCAGTCTTTCAAATCCAAGAGCACTATTGCTTCTCTTGCTAAAAACACTAATTGTCTCAACAGAGTGTATGATGATATTGATGCTGTGTCTGCATCGAGTCCACTCCAAACTTCTGTGAGGAATGCCATTGTTGAAAGCCAGCAAGTCTTGTCCAAAGAAGATTTTCTGAAGTTGATGCTGCCAGACAGCCTCTCTATGGAGGAGGGGAGAAGAAAGGTTAGCTACTTTCTTCAGCTCTGTGTGTCTCAGACACAGTTACCTTAGAAATGAATTTCTGGTATTCCCAAAATTGCTATAGAGAAGGCAATATCATTTTGTACAAGCTAAGTATATTCCATGGGGATGCTATAAATACTGACCAGGAGTCCCAAAATATCGTTTCCTACAATATGAAAATGATATCTAGTTTGATGATTATGTATGAAATACAGTATTTGCTTAAGTATGTCTTTGCTTAGCTTGAGCAGACAGGTGCAGGTTGAGCAACTTAATTATAATTTCAAAGATTAAAAGTAACATTTTCAAGGTTGGATGCCTAAATTTATACACCTTGTATGATATTAAGGCACATGAATAAAAGTAGCCTGCTTTCACCTGCCCTGTGATACTCAGTACCAACAATTCTGTTTGAAGTTTGAATCACAATTTCATGTAGGTATCAGTGGCAACTGCTCAAAAGGCATAATTGTCAGTGCTAGTGGAGAGCGTACATCTAATCTTTATAGTAAGAAGACAATTGGCAATATTTAAAAGTTCACAAAAAGTGGACGGAGAACTTAAAATTTACTACTCCCCAAAGTATACGTGATTCTGAATTCTGTGCTTAATGTGGAGTAAAGCACAAAGCAATTAAATTACTTGAGATAATTGTCACACTTTGATATTAACTCAATGCTCTCTTAACCCACTGTGTTTATACAATGTGCTAAATAGCATAATCATCATGTCTGAACAAAAGTAACACATGGGAATCCTCTAAGTGCAGAATTGAATTTAAAATTCAGATCATATATATTTTTTAAAGTGCAGTATGTTAAATATGCGTTATATGTGTTTGGATTCTCATGAATAATGTCCTAGAGGTTTTTAGGATTTATGGTTGATACAATAATTGGTTTTCTGTGATGATTTCAAGAGCTGCCAGTGTTTCTGGCTACGTAAATAAGAAACAACAAGGAGTGAGGAGGTGTGGCCGTCCTGAGATAAATTACTGCTGTCCATTCCCCTCCCAAGACACCCAAACAAAAGCTCATTAAGTGAGAGAGACCGTAGGCCCTGACTCCTTCATAGAGTGTAGTAATCTTGGTATAGGTGACTCAGTTGTCTTTGACAGCGAAGCCAGAAAGGAATTTTCTGAATACGTGAGATTCTACAGAATCAAATCACATTTTTGGTTTGGTTTGGTTTTACCTTCTTCATAGAGGAATAATGAGCCTTCTAGGTAATGTTTAATATTTGTTGCACCCTGCAAGGAAACTCTCTAAAGCTCCAACAATTAACATTCAACATATTTGGATAGCTAGTGAACAACCTTTATAGATAGAAGATGCAGTATAAGGTTGAGGAGATTTGAGTAACAGCCAAAATTGCAGCAGGATGCTTGCTGGGAATCTTGAGTGCAGGAAAGAGGATCGGAGACCCTTCAATTCAGAGGGTGAAGGCTTTTAACCCTTTGCCCAATGTGGTCCCTAATTAGGCTCAGGGTCTTTTGATACTCTTTAACCACTGCTTATAGAAGGATGCCATATATCCATTCATTTAGGATGCTGTGTATGTCCTCTGTCCATTCATTTAGGGATGCTGCTTGTGTCTATTGTTGTGATCATTTTATGTAAATGCTAAAATAAAGTTTTGGATGATCTTTATTCCCATGGCCCATATCTGCTTTGTGCAAGCCTCTAGAGCTAATGTAGTATTTTGATGCTTTCCTAGATTAGAATCTGAATATCTCCCTCAATTTTCTCTGGGACACAGTTAAGCATTCTAACAATTGAGCACGTTCCGTATTGTCATCAAGACAGATGCTTTCCTGAGCTAACACTATGAAGTGTATTTAAGTATTTCGTAAAGACTGTGTCTTGTGACATGACTGACTGTTTCTGTGTATTCCTTTTAGAAGTGTTCATCAGTGAGCAAGTTTTGTCAGAAGTATAACAATGTAGATACCTTTAATTC
Source organism: Gymnogyps californianus (assembly GCF_018139145.2). Classification (NCBI taxonomy): domain Eukaryota; kingdom Metazoa; phylum Chordata; class Aves; order Accipitriformes; family Cathartidae; genus Gymnogyps; species Gymnogyps californianus. The sequence continues at coordinate 45,433,905 of NC_059473.1, forward strand.
TATCCTATATTCACTGTTTTAAAAAGCTACTGCTCTTAAGCATACATTCTGCATAGGGAGTGTGCAACTCATAATTAATTACAAAGAAAACAGGACAGGATATTAAGTTGTTATATGCAGGACAAACCAGTTAAAATAATTGAGGCAATAACTGACATTTGTAGATGGGAAGAATAACTGGATTTGCAGTGCTGAAGAATGACTTATGAAGTGGAATGGCCCAGTTTTACAATACAGTAACATCTTGTTTTACTGTAGATACTTGGGTTGTGGTTTAAGTAACTTTTTGAAATGCATAAACAGTTTTCACTGAACTCTATTATCCTCTTTTCTAAGCCTATTTCATGATATCTGGAGAGATGCAGTGTCTCAAGTCACTTTTATCGTCCAATGAATTATATTGCACCATATATCAGTTCAGAATGTTTAACATTAAAGCATAGTCATTTCAAATTAAAATCAAACAGTTCGAAATATAGCCTTGAATAAATGTTGCCAGAGTTGGTAACCTTATCTATATTTCTGGAAAACATTGCTGTCATAAGGCTATGGAGGTTTCATTTAACATTTCAGAATTAATAAAACTGTACAGTATCTGATAAATTCATGGTGATATGTTCCAAAATATCAAGAGGAAGTACGAAAATCCAGTTCAGTAACTCTTTTGAGGCCCTAGTAGATCTGATATGGTGGAACAAATCTCTGATCTTCTGTATTAGCTCAAGAATTCCAGAGTGCGTGCCCAGAAAAATACTCCCAATACTGATGATGGGATATGATTGTGTGAATTATTTTAACCAGTAATATGTGTTCTTATATCTTCATATTTTGATGTTTAGTTTTCGTTTTATGGAAACCTTTCTCCACGGAGGACACTTTACCGTACCCTATCTGATGAGAGTATATGTAGCAATCGAAGAGGATCTTCATATGCTAGCTCTCGAAGTTCAATGCTAGACCAGGCCTTACCAAATGATATCTTATTCAGCACTACTCCACCGTATCACAGCACATTGCCTCCCAGAATGAGCCTGACTCCTGGAATGGGAAATCTGAGAAGTAAGTGATTGTTGCTGTCATTGCTGAGTTTGGAATATTTGTAATAAACTCAGACAAATCACCAAATATTAAGTTAGATTTTACTTTTAAGGTGAAATTATGAAATGTCAAAGAAGTGTTCTAGATATCCTAGTAAAAGCATATTTGGTCAGCAGTACATGCTTTTGCTTGCCCTAGTGATCAATTGAGATTTATCATGTTTGGAGACAGCATTCACTTTACTTCCCAAAAAATTTTCATGAGACCAGTGATAGGCAACAAACATTTGTCTGAAGATATTGCTTGTTATCATTTTATTTTCCAGTGGTGACCTAATTAAGCCAAGCTGGCCTGTTTTATTTTAATAATTTTATTTGTTTATTTTTTGTGTGCATTCAAATTACTGAAATATTCATGAATATATTCAAAATAATACCTAAAAAGGACAGCTTCTATTTAGAAGATACTTTTGGTAACATCTTAAAAGGAAACATGCAATAGTTGTTGTCATCTTCTCCAATTTCAAAACTGAATTTGCTGATACTTTTTTTTAACATGTTAGTAAAACCTTTGCGAATAACACTTCATTTTTAATGGCAGAAAAAGAGTAGTTTGGGGTGCTAGATTAAAACTATTTTATGAAGGTGTCTCTTTACTTGTGAGGTCTTCATAAGCAAGATCTTTATTATATGCTTATCTTGCAATAATTCCAATATGGAGTGATGAACTATAAAGTTTGTAGTAATTTTGTGGAAAAAATGGAATGAAAATTATGAAGATTACAAAAAAAAAAGGAAATTGTGAAAAATATATATGCTTATATACCACAGCCCAAATCTACACAGCCAGATACGTATATTTAGGCTACACATCCATATTTATATATATAATAAGAATGAATTGTTTTTTTAAAAATGCTAAATCTCTTCACTTCTCAATTATTTTAGGCTGACCTATAGGGGACACTCAATCTAGAAAAAAAGGCACTTTTAATTAGCTACTTTAGTATTGCATCGCATAAAAGTATAGTAGAGCAATTGTAGACTCTCAAGTCCATAGTTAAGAAGCTGTGGGTGGATTTCTTGAAGGCATTAAGGACTTTTGTAGGCACATGTCCATAGAGAATGCAGATAGATGACTTAAAAGAAATAGTAGTAAAAAGGGCTCTGTCGTTCATCGTGTCCTTCAGGAGCTAGCAGTCACTTGCTAACTTTCAGAAGTAAGCCTTATATACAAAACATTTTTCTAGTTATCGTGGCCTCAGCTATGAGACTGAGTTTTAGTCACTAACCACTGGTAAATTTTAAACTGGTATCACAAACAAGTGCTAAATTCCTGCTTCAGATGGGAATGCATGCTTGGTGTACCTTTTGCCATTCTAAAAATACTCTTCTATCAGAGTGAAACTCTTTACTATAAATTTAATATGAAAAGATCCTTTGCTTTTACTGATAGAGAATGAAGACCCATTTTGTTTCATTTGAGACTAATTCAGTAGATTTTGTAGTCTATGAAATAGCTATGTATATAATCAGGCACCCTGATTGTATTTTTTTCTTTTACTATGTTAGGCCTGTGTTTTTAGAGCCATTTCTTGTAAAGGTAAATGTGCAATGGGATCAAACCTTCAGCGTGCTTTTATTCTGGTGATTGACACGAGGCAATTAATGGTGTACACTCAAGCTGTATACTGCTCCTCCAGCAGTGAACTCTTAGTGTTCTGTGTATTAGTCCTGTCTTAAACACCTTATTTTCCATTCTTGCTGCTTCTTAGATACAGAAAGTTATTTATATACGTAGCTGGGAAAAAACATGAAACTAGTATCCTGTCAGTCAAAATTAAGCTGATTGTTGATCTCCAAGGTAGTTCATGCTGTTTTCATATACAACCTCTATTTTCTGCTTCTGGTTTTGTATTATGAAAGTGCCTTTCAATGCCAGCAATATAGGATCTTTTATGATGACTGTTTCAAGGGAGATTTAATTGGGTATCTGTAATTACACTCTGAAAACAAACACATCATGACTTGCCCACCTTTGTTTTCAAAATAAGGTTAGTCAGGATCTCCATATAAGAAACTAACTTTGGCTCTTGCTAGGAATGTTTTTGTAATCAGTGCATAGCAGGTATTTACATTCTATAGCAGTGGTGAGAGGTTTCTTTTTCATTTATAATTTTAGCTTGAGGTTGTAGTTTCAGATAGCAGGATTCCTAGCTGTCATAGTAATGTCTTTTGCAAAATACATATGTTTGTGATCTTAAAATATTTTAATTTTACTGATATTTAATGTTTACAGAAATCAGTGGAAGTAGTGTGGTTTTGGCTGGAATTCATTTTAGAAAGATACGTTCTTGCATGTTATTACCCAGCACGTGGTACTTGAAATATTGTGGCAGCACCAGGTCTCTTGAGATCCCTCTAGCAAGGAAAAGAGTTTGATTAATAGGTAAGCAAGGCGGCACCAAACCCAAAGCATAACAGGTAACCTGATGGGTTTCAGTTTACTGGGAAATCAGAATTATCAGACAGAACGACCATGCAAATATGGAAACAGAAACTTCAGCTATGTGTGATGTTGACTGTGGGAAAGAGATGAGAAAATGAAGCTATAGGATTTTTTAATTATTTTGTCACTGGGGGAAGTGAAGTGAAAGAAGAGTTGCTTTCAGGAAAGCCTGAAATGCAAGCTCTGACGGTTGAGTGCTGTTGATTGCACACAGTACACAAATGTAGAAAGATTTATTTCATTTTATCTTATTTTTAACTTAAACCAGAAAGCAGAACTCGTGTAGCTGAGAACTCTGGAATTTTACCTTGGGGACATTAAAGATTCCCTAACTGAGACAGTGCTGTTCACATTGAGTGATTCTAGCATGCCATACATGGTTGCAAGTACAAATCTATCCCCGTCTTGCAAATTCACGGCAGCTGAACTAGCAGGGAAAGAATGAAAACAATGAGAACCACTGATACAGAACTAGTGTACTAACACAAGTCGGAAACCCAGAAAGACACATGGAGGCAGTCTGACTGACATTGCAGGCACCATGATCCACTCCTATTATGAAACACAAAAAGAAAGGGGAAAGAGAAATGCCCTAAGTCATACACTGGCATGACATTCCTGTGCTGTGACGAAAGGAGCGAGGTGCAGGATACTTGCAGTGAAGAGGGTCATAGGGAGGGAATATTTTGCAATGATATACTAACAAATTCTGAAAGTTCTCAGATTATACATGCCATAGGGAAAAGGCTGCCAGAAGTGCAGCTAATATATCTGCAACAATGTTATTAGATGAAAGTCTGTCTTAAAACTAGCTTACTACCAGTGTTATTAATGTGAACAATTTGGAAATCAGTTTTTCAGTAAGCAAATAAAGGCTGTTGATTAAATAATTCATGCAGCCAAAGGAGTATATATGTTATCTGTTACAGACTCTCACACAGTGAATAATCCACCATACCAGAACATGAGACTATTTTCAATAGCAAAAGGGAAGGGAAAATACTTATTGAGAGCATATGTCCACTATTCTAACAGTAATGTGAGCATATGTCCATGAGAAAGTCTGCTAGCAGGCTGGCATCTTTGAAGGGAGACTTTGGGCAACGCTAGGTAATACTGAAGAAGGGAAGGGTCCGGCAGGCAGAAGCTGTTGTTTAAGAGGACCGTAGAGAGATAATTGGGGATTGCCAGAAAGAAGAACAGGAAGCAGACGATGGGATTTATGCCTGCGTATGACTTGATATGTTCCTTCAGCTGCAGCATCTTTTGAGATAATCTACTTGTTAAATGACATGTCTAGTTTGCGCACAGTAAGTAAGGAGTACTTAGCAGATATTTTTTTCATGATCTACAGTCTCTACATAAAAGTAGCAGTTCCAACTGAAGCAGGATACTTGTTTTGGAAGTAGAAAAGGTTAAGTCAGGTGAAACCTTCTTCTTTCTGTATAACTAGTTACTCTTTGAATATAGAGGTATGTGGGACTGATGACAGTCAATTTGAGGAGCTCTGTTGGAAACTGAACTGACCATATAATTTTGGTGAAAATAAGGACTCTTCAAAATGCTTTATACTTTTATGTATCAATAATAACAATACAGAAAATTTCTAAGTGTAGGAAGAGAGTGACATAACTGAAAGGACCAGAAACCACAAGACCAATGGTTTTGTGCCAAAAGGAGTACAGCAAATAAAATAATCTTTAAAACTGAAAGATAACACTTACATTGTTTCCTCAAAGGAAATAAGGGGTGAGTGTGTGTTGCTTCAAAACCAATCTTGTGGGCAATGAAGATAGTGGCCTATGAGATAAGGCATATCCTCCTGGACACGGAGAGGTGGGCATGCTCAAGCATAACTTGCCACCTTTGCACAAATCAAAAAGAAAGACAACAGGCAGCCTGCAGCTGCTAATGCGGCAGTCATACAGAGAAAAAGTGGAGGTAACAGTGAGGTAAGAGGAGCAGGGAGGAAATGCAAATACAGGAGGCTAGAAATAATTCATCTCACCCAGAGCATTCCTGAAATACAAACAATATTCTCTGAAATTCAAAAGCACAAAGAAGCCTATATCATTAGAGCTCCTTTTTTTTCTTTTTTTTTCTTTTTCCTCTTCCCCATGCACCTCCCGCCCCCCGCCCGTTGCACAAGAACACATAATTTATATCTTGAAAATTAATTATCCTGTGGTGGCATAGTCATGCCTGTTCAGTTATTCCGCTTATAATTTCAGTCATCGCCATGAGCACTTGCATTTTCAGAGCTATTAATATTCAAATCTCTACTCTGGCAGACTTTCTGCAGTTGAGTTGCTCTGTCAGGTCTTACGGAGGACCAAATAGGATCCACTCTAAGGTGAACTGAGGTTCTCACAAAGACAATGCATAATGAAGGATGACTACTGGTGAATATATCACTCCTACACTTCAATTTGGAAAGCCAGCAGAATCGCACTGGGAACAGGCATCTTCCTGACAGGTTTCACAATCAGCCTCTGTAGGCTGATCACACAAAAGCAAGGGCTGTCCCTTAGGGCCTGCCTGCTGGTCTAGAACCAAAAGCTGGCTTGCCAGCCTTTCAAATAAGGCATTCTGTCTATTTTCCACAACAAGGATGTAAAAAACTTTTGTACTTGCATAAATAAGGTTCTTATAATTCCCAGGTAATTTACAAAAGTTCAGAGACTGCTCTGATGTTGAGCTTCCAATGTATTTGCCCCCCAAGGTAATCTTAGATAAGATTTTATGTACGTTTATAAGGAACTGAAAATAAAATCTTAGTACAGATGTATGGGTAGAATATATTTGTATATTACATTTTCCATTTCATATAACATCCACTTTTGCATACTAAGAGTGGGTATTGAGAAAGATATTTCTACAGAGGTTTGTCAAGCCACTTCCGATTGTAGTATAACAATACTGCATCTTTCATATAAATTGTAGAACAAGACAAATTCCACAGTAAACGGGTTTTCTACCTCTTCTGCATTGTTTTTGCTTAGTGGCACTCCTAATTTTTGACAGAGGATTGCAAACCTCCTTCACTTTCCTGTTCCGGATTTTTTTTTTAAACAAGCTTTCTGCAAATAATATGATATGCTTTAATCATTGCTCTGTGCAATAGAATGCTCTGTAACAGACTACTGCTTTTGGATTTTTAGGTCAGAAATCTTTAATTTAAATGGACTTTGGTATTCTTTTTCATTGGTATCAGGACAATGACAACATGCCATTTTCTTAAATTATAATGTATCTTCCACTTGTATGTGTCCATTTTTTCCTTCATTGATTTTTGTGTTTGATGTTTTCCTGGAAAAAAATATTCCTCATAATTATTATAGTCTGAATCACTGGAATAACTAGATGGAAATTTCCTTCTGAAATATTTGAGGAAAAATTACTATTTTGACCTTCTTATTTAATAGAAGTAAATACATCTGAAGCAAAATTTCTTTTTTCCTGACTATACTATGTAGTAAAAGTACAATATTGTATCACTAGCTTTATGGTTAAAATGAAATGTGATTATAAATAATGTATTTGGTTTATGTTCATTTTTAAGAACCTCTGTGTGCCTGTTCAGCAGTTTTCATTTCAATGTGTTCATACTGATCAGAGTGAAGATTGGTATGGATAGATAAAGAAAATGTAAAACTATTTAAGATAATTATGAGAATTAGCATCTCCTCTACTAAGATGTATGTTCGTGATACCTTTCTAAAAGACTTCATAACTGAAAGCTGTGTTTGAACTAACTTTATAGTGTATACAGTTCAGTTAATATACAATCTATCTACAGTATACAATGTGTTACAGCTCACTCGAGCTTAGAGATCGGCACACAAGTCTTACGTCCTCGGATATACAGCTACAAATATTAAACTAATAGGGTAGTGTTTTCAATGTGAAAGTGAGTTTTGGATATATGCTAGAATTTACAAATGCATTAAAAGAAAAGCAGGTGATATTTTTTAAATTGCTTCTGGAACTGAAATATTTAAGTTTCAGAATAAAACTCTGCATGTAAATACCTTGTATGTTGTTTCACAGCCTTCTTAAAAATATAACTTTGTGTATCTAGCAATTTTTCTGCTCAGTGCTCAGGTTTAATATGGTATGCTTTAAGAATGGATGCTGCCTACTCACACAGCATTCACATGAAAATGCAAAGAACACATCATGTGCAAAGTGGCACAAAAAACCCTTTAGAATCCCTTCCCATCTTATTCTGCTGAAGTTTAAAAATTGTTCCATCCATACTGAGTATTGAACAGGAAAAGACAGAAACAAGAGAAATGAAGACAAGCACTCTTTGCTTATACATTTTTTACAGTTCATTATAATAGCTTCAAAATTAATTGTACATCATTGTTATAGGAAGACTAATTATTGTGTTTATTGTTTAGATGAATTCTGGTTCTCAGATGGGTCCTTATCTGATAAAGCCAAATTCAATGATCCTGGCCTGATGCCCCTGCCAGACACTGCCACAGGGCTAGACTGGTCCCACCTGGTAGATGCTGCACGAGCGTTTGAAGGTAACAGGAAAATTTGAATACAGATCAATGTTCAGTACACAAACTTTTTAAAAAAAATATATATTGTATAGCCACATTTTGAATTACAAAAATCCAGTGTTTGCCTCCATAGGCCTTTAGTTCTTTTGGCAGTATCGCTTCTCAGTGCGGAAGATTGTCACTGAAAATTTGGGGTATTCATGATACTTTCAGTATCTATCTTTGATACAATTCATCCACTTAGGGGCCTAAGTTCCTTCTGTAATCACTTGGAAAAATCAAGTGCTTTGAAGGAGAGAGTCAAAGCATTTCAGTTAGATGTTTAAAATGAAACTGGGAGTAACACTTCCCTGAATTTATTGTGTTGTGTTTATGAACTTGTATGTGTAGTCCAAATGATGTTGCAGTCCCTCTCAGTTTTCATAATAAGCCCTTGAAAAACAGCAAAAATGTACACTATATTTTCCAGTAGCAGAACTTGAGGTGCAGAACATAGACCAGGTTTGCATTATTAAATTATATGACCAGGTTAACGAAGAAAAAAAACTCATTTGCCTCTGTGAGAGCTAAACCTACACATAATGTATAAACACAGAAAGGTAGATGTTGGTTTGAGTGTATATATGAATATATACAGTTGAATGTTTGTGTTTTGTTGTTTCTGAGGGGTGTTTTGGTTAGGTCGCTGTGCTGTCCTAAAATTTCTGACATTTCTTAACTGCTGTTACTCTCATTAGTGAATGTATGGGAAGTCAGAGGTATCTGTGAATAAGGATGACATTACCGCAGTCATCATTATATAAGATACAGGTCTTAACTTTATGAGGCGAACTGGTTGTGAAGTTAGTGATGAGATGTTCTTCTAGTTTTTTTAACTAAAAGCAACCATGGGAATCAGTTTTCTGGTACCTGATTCCTTCCCTAAGTATGAAGTGATTAAATTTCAATTTGATCAAAAGCTCTCCAGAACTACTTACTATACTAATTTAAATGGCATTGTTAAAAACGCAAACCAACAGTGATGATTAGCAATCTAAAGTACTGTATTGTTTCTTAACCTGATTAGCTGTATGTGCATTCACTAGTATTCAGTACTACTCAAACACGCCTGTTGTAGCTGGCAGGAAGTACTGTGACACTGAGAATCTGACAACTGTTCCCATGCATTTCTATGTTTAATTGCTCAGGAAACATCCTGCTATATGTTATTGACATCTTAAACAACTGAAAATAGATTTGGATCAGTAAACGACTAACTCTGTAACTTTGTACTTGAAGGATATTTTTAAATGGTAATAAAAATTTTGAGTTCAGCTGACTAAAAGGTCATTCTCTACCAGTTATGCTCCTGTATTTTTAGCTTTCTTTGAAAACTTTAATAGAGTTTCATTATTTTTACTACTTAATATCGTGATGAAAATAATTTCACTTTGGTAAATGTTATGTGAGTGTAATTCCCATTTGAATTTGAGACAGGTAGAACAACATAGCTATCCACAGTGCCCTATCGTACGGAGGAGGAGTATTCATTTGTTGGGTTTTAATTGCAAAGATCTTAGCTATATCTGTAGATAATGCTGAAGAACTGATGGTCTGAGTTGCAAGATAGAAACTTTTTATTGGGGTTTTTTTAATTATTGTAAGAATCTGAGTAGTAAATAGTAATCTAGTTTTGTATGAAGGAAGGTAATTCTTTTCTGTTTAGGACTCTGCAATAGAGACATCTGTGTATATGTTAGATGATTTATAAAATGTTTTGACTAAATTCATAGTATCGCAATTTGAAATTTTTACAGGGAATGGAATTTTTAAGCCCTTGTTCAACTTTCTCTATCCTATGTCTTGCAATTTGAAGTCATTTAAAAAAGAATAACTCATAAAACAATCACTGGGAGGGAATGTGTTGGATAAGAATTAGCAGGTGCAGTTTCCTTATGTATTTTAATGTTGTTGACTGAGGAGTTGCTTCAACTTACTATTTAAAAATAGCTTGGAACTACTGTTCTGCATCCTATCAATGTGAAAAAGAGAGTGGATGATTCTAAAGTTTGTCCACTTCTGAATATAAAACTGCTTTCATCTTTTTATTAAGCTGAGTGGAAATGTGATCACGTTTTATACAGGACCATCTCAAAAAAACCACAAACAAACAACACCAACACCACCCCCACCCCAACCTTCAATGAAAAAGATCACAAAATGGATAGGACTTGTTTAATACTGATTTAGGAAATTAATGTTAGAGTTGTTCTCTAGTTTGGCTCTGCCAACCTGATATTTCAAAGTTGTGTTCTGTTCTTGGAACCTAGATACAAGACTTAATTTTAGTTTTTTCTTTGTACAAGGTCTTTTTTTAATATCGGTTTATTAGAATTACCAATCTGATTCCAAGGTCAGGGTTTTTCCCCTGTGATCTCTCTAGATTGTATGTTGACAACTTACATATTTTGATCGGCTCAACATCCATAATGTGGGCCTCACAATCCTTCATCTGTCTGTCTTAAAATGCAATTGTATCTCGATTAATGTTAAATATAGACTTTTTAGGTGCTTATAATGTTGGCATTAATTGGATTAAGAATTAAATATAGTAGCAAGATTTTTGCTACAGTCATCTGTACTCAGAGTTTACTCAAGGGTGTAACAAGAACAGCAGTCTCATTTTTAGCTTCCCCCCCTCACCTCAAAAGAACAGTTGACTAGGTTGTTTATTAATTAGTATTAGCTTTTATCCAACTGAAGCCTTGGTCCTATGTAGAACAGCAGTTTCTAAACTGTGGTCCATGAGGGTGGAGTAAGTCATTACTTTTTTTTTTTTTTAAATTGAAAGTATGTTGATAATGCTTTTCACTTTGCGAGGATTTCATTTTCACTGCTTCTGCTTGGCAAGAACTTTTGTGGGAAGCTGAATATTTACTTCAAACTTTTCCTGAAAATCCTCTGTTATTCCTAAGACAGGTCTTCACAGTGCAATGGAGAGCTGTGCAGGCGTTAACTCCACAGGCTCCAGAAGCCGCATCAGTAAGGGGTTTTGCTTGAGCTGTGTCTATTGAGGATCAGTGTCCATAAGCTGGAGCATAGCGCAACATTATTTTAAGTCTTTGCACTGCCTTCCTTTGCAGGACATAGTTCTGACTCTGATATTTATCCAGAGATCATCTTTAGCATGCATGCAGTCAGTAGCAAGGGGTATGTACCCTTCCATTTCTTTCGTACATGGATAGGCTACTTCCAGTTCCCTTCTCTTATTTTGGTGGGAGCTGCAGAGAGACAGTAACCAGGGAGCAGGTGACATGCTAGAAGTACACTGTTGTAATATTTTTGTATTCATCCCCAAAGCAAACAATAAAAAATAGATAGAACTGGATGTGACTGTACAGCAAAAGAGGTAGGGCTTTAGGGAGGGCAGTTGAGGTGAAAAAGGAGAAGTTAAAGAAGCAAAAAGAAAGCATGTTGAACTGAGTAAAGATAAAGATATGGGGATTTATAGAATAAATTGGAAAGCTGAATTAGAAAAAGGAGAGCAAAGAAAAGAATAAGGGAAAAGGAGAGAGTGTATTTTTTAATTCTCTTTTTGTATTATCCTTCCAATAGATCTCCAAGTTAGGGAAGGAGGAGTGGCTTTCAACATGTATATTATGTTGCTGATGGCTAACTTCAGATCTTTTCAAAGTTTGGGGGAGCAAAAGGAGAAGCCTTTCTGGATGTCCATATCTGTTACTGTCATTATAGAAGAGAATTGACACAAACGTAGATATTGATTATTATTATTATTAATAGGAATTTGTACTATTTGTGCTACTTTAAACTGGGTTTATTGTGCTTAAAAAAAGGTGTTTAGTGTTTGGTAAATCATATTGTAGGAATTAACAGCCTAAGAAAGTCCCTCCGATGTCTCTGATTTAGTTCACTAAAATACGTGGTTTCACCTTCTGATTTTTTTTTCCAGGTTATTTTTATGAATGTCTACTAGTGTCAATCAGAATGCAGTGTTTCTTAATGCCAATTTATCTTTGCAGAAACATCTGTGCTCCTATAATTAATATTATTTTAATACTTCCATTTAAAATCTTTATAGCTTAATGCAAGTAACGCTACACATAACATAATGAGAAAGAAGTGAAGCATTCAGCATGAGAGATAATTATTTTAACCAAATTAGTATGTTAAACTGCTAGAAAAAGAAAAAATGAAAATATTTAGTTAACATTTGGTCATTTCTAGTGCATGCATGTGGAACTCTTTTTGCTTCAGTGCATATGTCAGTGTATGTTTGTGGGTAGACTTTGCCTTAATAATGAGAGAGCGGCTTCATGCACTATACTCATTGTAGCCTTTTCTGCTCTCCAGTACATCAAAATTGTCAGAGTTTTTTCTGGCCTCTGTTAGTGGCCTGGAACAATGAAAATCCAGATTCAAATTTTTAGTGGTTACAACTGTACAATTCTATTACTTTAAAGTGAGACATGAATTTTGTCTCATCTTTGGTCTTGCTAAGTCAACTGTTGCTTAAACTTTTGATATAAACACCAATATATTTTTGCAAATAGGTTTCAATGCATGGGTCCTACGTGGGGTTTCGCAACGATGTCTCAGATAAAAACAAGATCTCTAGATTTACGTGTATTTTCTTCTGGTTAGTATGCACGTATCACTTGAATTGAATAGGAGGTGTCCCTGTAGTTTGGAGGAAGCAGAACTTAAGTCTACAGCATCATAGTCAGAAATACACTTGATTTTTCTTTCGAGAAATTAACTGTTGGTGAAGGTAGCTTTGATTTCATTTTCATGAATATAGAGTCAAGCCAATTTTGTTAAGAACAAATAAACCAAAAATCAGTAGGAACATTTTGCTCTTTGAAGCACAAGTTCAACCTTCACCACAATTCAGGTTTAAAAATAGTTCTTATTTAAATAGTAAATTGGTGAAACTGTTGCTAAGCATGAACAGGGAGATCAGTGAGATTTGATATAGTTACTGAAAATAAAAATGTGTCTTTAAAAGTACTTGAAAAGTATTCAAAGGCAAAATATTTTGCTAGTCCAGGATCTTGTTGATGTACTAGTTATTACAGAGATTTATTGTGTTACTTTTTCAGAGAATGATTTTGACACTAACCTGGCTTTTGAAAATAAAGGATCTACTTTTTGAAGAGCAACACAGGAATTTACATAGTATGTTATATGATTGGAGACTTCTGGTTATTAGTGGCCATGTAGTGACTTTATTCCTCACCTGATGAATGTGAGAATATGGTTTCATATTTTATAAATATATGAATATTGGAAAAATATGTTTAAGTTATACTAGGAAAATAGAAAAGGTTTAATAATTAATTTCCTACTCTTAAGTGTTAATATTATTTTTAAGTTATGTGGAGTTGAAGTTCATTAGGGATTACACAAGGAAGAAAAAGTTAATCCACACATTATACTTCATTGCAAGCACCCATGTTTTTATATTTTTGTTGTGTGTTGAAATAATATGAAAATATTGTGTTTAAAAATGGCATCACGTGATTTCATTAACAGCTGCGTGTACCTGTTTTTGCACCTGCTTTTATCCATCAAGAAAAAGCTGCTTTCAAATACTGCTGGGGAGATCAAACTGACAAAATGTTTTCTCAACTGACAAAATAAACCAGAGAAGTGGCCATTCTCTTTAATTAAGCTTACTCGGCAGAGGGAGAAAAATGCAGATTTTTTTATATTACAGTAGGATTGCCTCTGAGACACAATGTCACATGTCATGTATTGTTGGCCATAGAAAAAATAGCAACAGCGTAACATTTGTTGCTGGCTTTGTTTTCTTCTATCAAGTGGTAATGAAAATGTAAACAGTATTAAGGTGCAATCAATAATGAGATATGTACTTCAAACTGATTGTTTACACAGTCTTGTTTCTGGCCTACATACTGCATTTGATCTGGGAAACTAGTTTTAGTTTATCTGTACTAATTAAATCTATTCAACTTAATAAGTTTCAAATCTGTAAATGATGTCATTGATTATGTGTTTAAAATGATATTCTTACCTTATTGTCAGCACATATGAAAAATTCGCGTTCATATTTGCTGAGATCCATCATTAGTCAGAAATAAGGATAAAAGCAGGGGAAATGAGCTGTGGTTTTTAAAATTGGACAAAAAAATGACATGCAACTTTTCTTCATTATGTTGTAGAATGAGTTGTCAATGTTTGCTATTCCTTAAAACTGTTCATTTAAAAAAATCCCCTTAAAGAGCTTTTTAGCTTTTTTCCTACTATTGTTTCTAGAACTTTTAAACCAAAATTTCCTTCCTAGTTAAGATGATCTGGCCTGTATTCACTGTTTGGGTGCTTAGAGTTTGGAGGCTTGTCTTTTTATGTATCGTGCCAAGTTGTCATGCTGTGTCGCAATACTGGGTATTACTATTAGAGACACAGGGCATGACACCTCATGCTTTACTGTAATGTTGGCGTTGTGTAAAACGGTGTTAGCCAGCATGAGTTGCACGGGGAGTATCCCACTGTGTGCACTGTACGTGAGGGCCACAGCTGCTCCAGTGGAGATGGACTGTCTTGTTTATAGGAACATTCTAAATCTTATTCCAGGTTTTGACTCAGATGAAGAATTTGGGCCGTTCTGTCATCACACGCCGTTTCTAGGTGATGGTCTGGGATTGATGACTTTTGCCTTTTGTAAACTTTCTTTAATATTTCCTATGTTTGCACGTTTGCATGATAATGCAAGCTTCGGGCCTGTGGGGTGGTAGAGCAAGGGGAGAAAGGGCAAGGCAGGCATGTTGTCACCAGAATTTATACAAGCCTACAGACATGGATTTTGTTTGACAGAAATAAGTTAAATCAATCTCCACAGAATATGGTGGTTTGTTGTTTTTTCTTTTTTTTTTTTTTAAGAAGACAAATTAAATCCTAATGAATGCATCATTTACTCCTGTTCTGTGCAATGATGATCTGCATGGCATACTTCTATTATGTGGTGACTGATGTATTTTGGCAACCACACTGTATATCCATAGGTAATTATATCTATGCTTGTTAGATTATGTTTTAGTGGAATCCAATGTAGATAATAGCGTGCCATAGTACTATATATAACAAAAACTCAATTGATAAAAATAGTGTGAATTTATTGTTTTTCAAGTATGCAGATTACCATTAGGTTCTGCAAATGCTTGAGGCAGTAAAACAGTACAAAATGAACAGTGCAGATTTCTGAGGAATCTGATGGCTTTAAGTCCATGGAAAATGCAAACCTTTTCGCTGAATGATTATTGTCATTGGTTGCGGCCCTGAATTCTCAAATGGTTTTCTGCAGATTTCATCAAGACCAATTTACTGTTCATATCAGCATTAACTGGTCCAAACAAATCTGTCTTACTCTGCTGATAGGCAAAAAATTGCTTTGGGGTTGCCTTTGGATGCAGATGTGGGGAAGCCAACTAGTTGGAATATACTTTACATCTGCTGATTATCTTCAAAGCTGTGATGTAGAAACCTACATCCATTTCTCTAAGTGAACCAGGAGAATGGCTGTAATATAGTCTTTTATTTTGTATATGTGTCCAGCTTTAAATGTATCCTTACATTACTTTTTTACAGATCAGAGAGTAGCATCTTTTTGCACCTTGAATGATATGCAGCAAGCTCAGGGCTTGGAAGGAACACAAGAGTTACCTTTGGATGAGAGTCCCACAGATGGAAAAGATTTCCTTGAGGCTACTGGGTATGTCAGAATTAAAGCGTATTTCTTACGAAAATATTTTAAGAGATTTTCTCTTAATGTTGCATGTAAAATTGCCTGTATGCATGTTTCACTGCTGTTTGATGGCAGACCTGTTACCTTGACTGATCATGTCTTTAATTTTGAAAAATGTTGTTTCTTGGAATCAACCTCTGAGCAGTTCTATCTAGAAAATTTGTAGTATAGTCAGATAAAGCTCTCTCACTAGAATAGGCGTCTAATGCAGAGTACAGTTAGATGCAGAGTTTCAGCTAATCAAATTTTTTGCTGTATTCCTCCTATACAATAATAATTTGTGTTACGCTTATTTCTATTTTCATTTGAATAGAACTGCTAACAGGAGCTCAACTCTGTAGTATGCAATAACCTTATCTGCAGCAAATGTCTCAGACCTTGGAACAGGTGTTCCTACCTATCTTTTGCAACTATTTGCTACTTGCAAATCCATAATTTTTCATTTATACAGAGGTAAATTAATCAAGAGAACCTGTAACTGAGGTTTGCAGGAAACTTTTATGCCAAACTGACCAGTTCTTCAAATTCTTCCCAGTGCTCTGGGAGAGATTATTATCTTTTTTTTTTTTTTTACCCTTCCCCCCTTTCCCCCCAGTCTTAAAAAGAAATTATGCTTTAAAAGAAAAACACATCTTTGATTAGTTTTGCTCTTCAGCTGCAGGAATGGAAGAACAGGAAATGGAAGGAAAAGTCGTCTTGCTTGTTAGACTGTCACATTTTAATTTGAACCAATTTTACCCAAATTAACTTACATGGTAAAGCGCATTTATTGTAATGACTTCTAAGTCCACATCTTTCCCCAGCCTAGTGATCAGTAAGGACTGCAAAAGACTGCTAAAGATGTTCCACTTCTAGCATCGGCAAATCTGTCAGATTTGTGCACTTGCATGAAGCAGCTGATTCAGCTTTGTATATAAAGGTTCTCTCTTCAGCTTCTCTCTTCTAGACAAAATGATTCACATTATAGCTAATTTCACCTGTAATGTATATGAAACTGTCTCCCACAGTGCTCATTGTCATACAGGAAACAGAAGCTATTCTCAGTATTTTCCTTCAATCATGCGTTTGATTAACCTGTGGCAACATTTCATATGTTTTGACCTTTAAACAAAATATTTGTCTCCATAAAGCCATAGGTTTGTTGTTTACTGGAAATGACACAACTGCAGACCAGACAAAAGAACTCTTAAGAGCTCTTTTGGTTGACAATAATTGCTGCTGCAGCTTGCTTCAGATTAGTACAGTCCTTATCAGAAAGCAGCTTGTTAACAAATGTGCTCGGCACACCATTTAGCAGCAAATTTGACTTGCACTGTGAGGGTATGTGCAAATAATTCCGAAAACATTCCTTCTTAAAATCATTGTAATTTCTGCCTGATTTGCATGAGAGGCAGTGTCATATTTCAGATATTGCAGCAATGGGTTTATGTTCCAGTAACAGTCTTTTGCTGATGCTGATTTTGTCTGTGTTTTCCTAACTATGCCTAAACTGATTTGTTTCCTTTGCTATCACTAGAAGTGTTACTCTGCAAAAGGTGGGGGAGAAAAATGTGTTTAACTAACCCAGGGTGAAGGTAGTGGTTTACTTTACAGGGAACATGCTCCGAGTACTCTGACTGGAAAAGTAAACCAGCTAGAAGTCATCCTCCGGCAACTACAAACTGACCTGAGAAAGGTAAGAGATCATGAGCGATATTTTTACTCTCCAGTTTTAATAGTTATATTTTTATGCAGAGTTCATCAAGGGCTTGAAAAAAAGTACATCAGTTAAACTAGATAGTGTAATTAATGAACGGTGGAGCCCAGTGGTTGATCTGCACTGAGGTGCAGAAGGTCCTGTGGGAATGGTTATGTGAACAAGATGCCCCAAGGCGAACTAGTTTATGGGTCTTTACTCCAGAATAACTGTCCTACATATAGTCATACCCCAGAAAGAATGAGGCACTTTATCACCATTTATGGTACCTTGGATTTAACAAAGGATAGGGATATGGGCACGGGCACTATTGCTAAGTAGTTGACACTCTCGATTTGTCATCCTTGTTGCCTTGTGGTATCTTGATCATGTAACAATGACTTGCTTTGTGTCTCATTTGGTTTCTAATTTCTGAGCTGGAGACAATGCCAGGACTGGTAGAAATGAGACTGCTTTTGTTGAGGAGATAATCATGTAAGGGAAAATTTTGAAATTAGATGTTTTTCTTCCTTAACGTATGCTTGAATTCAGTTCCTTATGACTTGGGTTCTCATGTATGATTTGTAATAGCTAAAAGCTTCTTATCCTTTTAGTGCTTGAATTTTTTTGCTAAATGGAGTAAACTCCTATAACTTTTGTATTAAAGTAGCATCTAGTTTTCTTTTTAGCTTGCAATATTTTATCAGAATGAATTAACTTACAGTTAGTAGTTGTCAGAATGGATTAGGGAGCTCAACAAAATATAGCTGTATGACTTGCACAGAAATATTAACAACAAAAATAAATGCTGTCATCACGACTACTCACTTTACTCAACTTGTATCTTTGTTAACCAGGAAAAACAGGACAAGGCAGTTCTCCAAGCAGAGGTACAGCATCTGAGACAAGATAACATGAGACTTCAGGAGGAGTCTCAAACAGCAGCTGCTCAACTGAGGAAATTTACAGAATGGTTTTTCAATACGATCGATAAAAAATCCTAATGACTGGGCCCCTGGAAAATACTTATTTGAACAATGTAACAGCTGTATTTTTTGAATTAGCGGGGTAATAATTTCACTGTGTTCACAATCCATTTTAGGTGTTTCTGCTACGTTCTCTATCCAGCTTTATTCATTTGAAAAGGAGAGAGAACTGTGGTAATCCGTCTTTAAATTCATATGAAGAAAGCAGAGAATAGCAGATATTTGTTTGTGTGCAGATGAATGTAAAAAATCCTTAGTGTCATTTTAGACATTTTTAGAAGATGCTCTGGCTGGGGCTTGCCTGAAGAGGAATATTTGGGGTTTTAGTTCCTGCATTTCAGGTGCGCTGGTGAAGATGTTAAAGCAATTTACATTAGCTTGGGCTTCAGTATTGTAAGATAAAAAGAATAACCAGACATATACTTTAATGTTTAAAAGGTGCTCTATTTTTTTGTATGTACAGTAGTTTTATTTCCACAGTCCACATTGTCATAGCAATAAGAATGGAGGTATAGTGAATAGTCACAAAGCTGTGTTTATAAAATGTTAGCACTGATGTGTTTAACACTAGTTTGGATGCAGATACATTAGAGATTATTTATTTGCAGGAACAAATGGTGCCTGAATATAAACAGTGTTCTGATTTTCTAAAAATACACATGCCTTGTAAATGGCTCACTAGGGTTAGCCCACTCCCAACTTCAGTTACTTTTGTATAGTTGATGTTCAGCTAAACAGTTATACTGCTTAACTATTGAAATCATGTATGGTGGGAGCCAGCCAATCAATTGTACAATGCCAAATTTGTTTATCTTTGTACAGAAGCTTTGATCAAGTGTCTTGTATTTAACACCTTTATTTAAGCTTATTTAACCTTAAATTGTTGTTTTTATAAAGTTTGTTTTAACTGCACTATGGTGAGGTCAGTTGGTTGCAAGTTGTAATATTTTTAGCTTGCCAAGACTGTACTGAGGAGTTCTAGAAAATTCTAACAATTGGATGCTGCTAGTACACAATTGATTTGTTTGTATGCTTTAACATTTTTAACTGTTTAATTTGAAATGAACATACATCCTGCTTTTTTAATAAATGTTAAAAATCTAAACCTGAATTATTTTATCTTGTATTATCTATACTCACTGTCATCAGTAATAGCTCAGGTTTCTGTTCAGCCCACTCTCTAGGTTCTCAATCCAGAGACAGTCCAACCCCCCAGAGCTCTCAGGATCCCTTGTTACCAACGAGGTAACATTAACATTATCAAAGTTAATTTCTTTGGTGTGTCCTGTCCTATAACTGAGGAGGTAGCTTCACAGGTCAAGGAACAAAAGCTGGTTTGGCTGTTCACAGGCATTGATTAGTGACCTAGGAGAAAAAAACTACTTTACCCAAAAATATGTCCTAAAGAAAGTTTTCAAAAGGGGTCTAGTTTTCTCATATTACTTCACATCATTAGTTGTAGCAGCAAATAGCTTGCCATCTTCTTGTGCCTGCAATTGAGGATTTGTTTGCAGTGTTAACATATGTGAGATGTTTTGTGTATAGTACTGAGCTTAAAGCCTACACCAAAAAAGTACAGTTTTGCAAAATGAAATGAGGCCAAGGAGCACGTTTGAGTTATCCTTCTGAGAGAAAAAAAAATAGTTCAAGATCATGGTTGTATCCCAGTTTTCTTTCAGCAGCTGAATGCATTCAGGCAAACCTACAGAAAATTGTTGAATAGTTGAAAAATATATTCAACCCATGCAAGTAGAATTCTGTGTCCATTGTTAATGCACATTGGCTAAGACATGTTTTGTAAGTTGAACAAATGTCTGCCATAACAATTGTTCTGAATGACTGCTCTTAGGAAAGGTTATACATGGGCAGATAATCAAGGCCTTGGTATCCTTACATTCAAATGAAAAAGACTATTTTGTCTTTGTATTTTTCATCAAAAACTCTGACTTTCAAATACCAAACAATATCCACTAAGCTGTATTAACAGAGTAATTAACCATGGCAGTCATGTGTTACACTGGATTCTGATTTAAGCACCTTACAGGAGTCGTTAGCAAACCCATCTGGCTGGAGGCCTTGCCAAATAACAGTGCTGAACAACTTGGGCAATTTGTCTGTGAACATGTTTCTGTGAGGGTTGGTTTGTCCACTTTGAAAAGCCATCCTAACTGAAATGAACTTGAGAACAAGCTTGTTCTGAAGGGACGCTATTAGGTTTGTATAAGAGTTTATAGTCCAATATTCATTTTGGCTCTTTATCTCTCAGTTGTTGAAAACAAGCATTATTATAACTACCTGCACAAAAAGGATTTTCAGTAGTTATCCATCTTCTTTTCCCATCCAATTGAAAACATTTTATTTCCAAAAGTGACAGAAAACTTTGTCTACAAATCTCTTATTCCCTTTGCTGACAAAAGCAGTTGTGTCGGAGGCACATGGTTCTTCCTTAAGTAACTTTCACCATGGGAAAAAGTTTTTAGTCTGGCTGTTATTGTTTTAATGACATGCGAATACAATATTTATCAGAGACAATAATACAGTTTTGGCATAGGTAAAGGACACGGACCTGCTGGAGTGAGTCCAGAGGGGGGCCACGAAGATGATCAAAGGGCTGGAGCACCTCTCCTATGAAAACAGGCTGAGAGAGTTGGGGTTGTTCAGCCTGGAGAAGAGAAGGCTCCAGGGAGACCTTGTGGCAGCCTTCCAGTACCTCAAGGGGGCCTACAAGAAAGCTGGAGAGGGACTTGTATTTAGAAGGGCCTGTAGTGATAGGCCAAGGGGTAATGGCTTTAAACTGAAAGAGGGTAGCTTTAGATTAGATGTAAGGAAGAAGTTCTTCACTGTGAGGGGGGTGAGGCACTGGAACAGGTTGCCCAGAGAGGTTGTGGATGCCCCCTCCCTGGAAGTGTTCAAGGCCAGGCTGGATGGGGCTTTGAGCAACCTGGTCTAGTGGAAGGTGTCCCTGCCCATGGCAGTGGGGTTGGAAATAGATGGTCTTGAAGGTCCATTCCAACCCAAACCATTCTCTGATTCTATGACATTTAATTGGACATTTTAATTAACTGATTTTTAAGAATAATCCTCTTGGAGACATTTTGCTAACAAAAATGCCTGTTTTAGACACGTGGAGGCAAAGGCTAAGTCTCCATAAGCAACTAGTGTGGAGCACTAGGAAAATTTAGAGTGTTGCTAACCCAGGTTTTGGGAGCGGGAGGAGATCTTTCAGGCTCGCTCTTGTCCAGTCCCATGACCGGACACCTTTTGGTGGCTGAAATCATATGTTAGGTGGGCTCTGGCTTAGCTTCATCTGGAAGCTCTGTGCTCTAAGACCGATCCATATGAGCCAAAGCAGAGTAAGTGCGGATGATTGGGAAATTCGCTTCAAAGATGTATTTGTGATCCGAATTAAAACAGTAATATGGAAGTGTTTTAAATGTCAACAAAGTCTTCCCAGCACAGCAGGCCGTGCTATCAAGTACTGAGATGCAGAAATCAAATATGTGAGCCAATGCAGGTGTTTACTTCTGTAAAAGGGACAAATACAAATCATGGCAAAATGACAAAATGCTCTGCTTCTGCCTTAGAAGTGGCACCCTAATTTATATGTAGGTCTTTATTGAAGGGATCCTTACTGAGACATTTCTCATGATGTGAACTGTATTTTATTATGTATAGTTTTTTTCTGAGACCACTATTACAAACATAAGGGATAATTTTTGGTATTTTTTCTGTTCCTGACAGCATAGTCATACTGTGGTTTCGGCATGTGATGATAGCTTTATACAGAAGCTATCTATGTCCTCTGTGTATTATTTAATATAAATTCTTGAAGTAGTCCATCTTTTTTTGTGCCTAAAATCCAGTTATGTGGGAAAATGTTTAAAATATTTGTAATACAAACTAGCTTGTTGTAGAGCAGTTGCTTAGGAAAACAATTTTCAGTCTGGAAAAAAAGAAGATAATTGCTACTTGCATTATGTTGTTGTTGCAGCATTTCTTGAGCTCTCTGTGCTGACTGGTTCTAATATATAAGAAAGTCAGTGAAACTCAGGAATTGCTGTTGTACAATTTGAAACCATCAGAACCATTAATTATTGCCAAAACAAGTTATTCTTTACCCCAGCTTCTCTCTTCCACAGCAAAGACTAGAAGAAAAGAACGTCTTTCAACTCAAAAACAAACAAAAGCTTGCTTCTGCGTGTTTGGGAGCAGATTGCACAAACTGAGAGGGAAAGGTATACTTTAGTAATCCTAGAAATAAATTTGCCAGGAATATAAATCTTAATCTCAGCTCTTTTCTCTACGCACACAGGTTGTATTTTTCGTTTGATTCCTTGCTCTTCCTTTATTTCACTCCCTCAGCGTGTTCCCTTGCTTTTCTCTCAAGAAGAATCCAATGGCACATGAGCCAGAAAATTTCAGCAATAGATCTTGGTCTGGACAGCAGGAGAGGTCTTGTGTGGGTTTAGACAAAGCCAAAGAGAGCAGGGCCTAAACATTTGCAGTCTTGCTCCTACATGATTCTCCACAGTGGCTGCAGAACAGAAAGCGAGCAGGTACAATTCCATCCAGCCTTGCAAATGTAAGTCTTTGTATTTTGCAGACTCTGAGTTGTCTTACCACAGTATAGCTTTCTGAATCAGTTTTTGAGTCGTGGTAAAGCAACCAGCAAGAATGTGTATTTCCAGAATAACTGTATCTAGCAGATTTCCAAAACCTTCACCAGGGAAGCAATTTAAAACAAAAAGAAAAAAGGGGTGGGGGATAGAGAGGACATTTTCTTAGATTTTCTTCTGAATCTCCTTTCAGACAGCCAACGTTGCTGGCTATTGCACCAACTTATGGGGACATAGCAGGAGCAGAGAGTGGAATGAACAGGCCAAATTGCTCATAGCCTTTCATTTTAGAAATCACTCAAAGGTTTCAAACATATCAGTGTTGGAATCCTATTTATTTTATTGACTTCTCTAGAGAGATAGTTTTATGTCCTTTGTTCCATTTTTTTAACGTAAGCCTTTTTCCTCCGCTAACCATCGATATTTAAAGGCTTCTTTGCTATATAGCATCACAGAATTAATCTAGTAGTAGTCATATTGACCTTGTCCTCATTGGAACAAACTGGGGCTGATAGGTGAATGATACAAATGTGTTAGTTTTGGAGAAAGGCTATAAATCTACTTCATGATTTTCTGTGTTCCTGCTATGCAATAGCAAATCATTAAATCTCAAAAGCTGAAAAACAGCAGATGGGCATTTTCTGACCAATGTCATAAAAAAAAATGAAAAAATTATTGAATATGCTGTTGATACCAGTTCAGGTGTCCTTGTGTCTAGACGTCAGCTGGAGGTGTTTAAAATAAATCTGAGGAGAGATGATGGAAAGTGAGGAGACAAAAACATGCCATGTCAGAAAGTGGGACATGTGAAGTGCACCAGTAGCAATCATGGGTAATATATGAGTTGTGCTTTTACTGATGACAGGTGACTCCTCTGTGCAAAGACTAGAACTTTAACAAAATAGGAAATTTTCACATAACTTGTTTATCTTTTGTAAATCCACTGTTTGGAACCCAGAAAGCAATTGTGAGAATACCACAGGAAAAACTTTTGTCATGAGTTAGCCCTGACCAGAAATCTGGGAGAAGGTCTGCAGTACTCAGATACTTATGACTTAATGTCTAAGCAGTGGGGCTTGGTTATACTGAACCCAGATTTAAAGTGTTAGAAGCTCACTCCTTTTCATCTTTGATTCCTATTTTGAAACTGATGAAAGTGTGTGACTATTTGAGTGACCAAAGCTGTTAATAATAGAATAAATACGTGACCCTAGGGTTGTCCAGTAGTAAATACTAGTCTAGCCATCTGAGTTTCTTGTTGCCACTAACACTGTAGTCTCGCTTTCAGCTCAGGCATAACTTTGATAGATAGTATTTTCTGAAGAATTTTTTGTGGAAACCAGAGATATCTGCATTCTTATCAATGCTGTGTTTCTCCCTCTACATAGATGTTTTATTCAAGATGATGGACGTTCCTTTCACAAACCCAAGACACAGTGTTTCTTTTCAGCAAGAAATGTTTCTCTTGTGTGTAAGAACAGTGCTCCAGGAAGTATATTCTAGCACTAGTGCAACTTCAAGCTGTTTGTGCTCAAGGTTGACTGTCTGTCTTCTGCCACACAGCTCCCAGATTCTTGGTCTTCCCTTCCTTTGCTCAGAGCTGAGTTTCTCAGTAGGGGTTTCAGGAAAAATAAGCACAAAACAAGAAGCTCCTTCAGACTTGCAATGTCTTCATTTTGTAGGAAATACAGGATTTTTTTTAAAGGTACAAATATCCTGTCTTGTTCTTTTCTGTGCCCTCTGTCAGGAAGCTTAAAAAGGAACTTCAGGGTGGCTCAGCACTTGAACAATTCAAAGCCTGTTTACTGAAATGCTTGTGTATGAGTAGGGGATCTTAAACATAAGCACTAATTAATATAAAAATTTGTTCAGCATGCTTTCAATCTGCATACAGACCAGAGGCAACCTTGTTTCCAATGAGGAAAATGCTGTTCCATCAATTCCAGTCCACGTTGGCTTGGACAATGAGGAACGAGTAATCTGCCATTCAAAGGAGAATGCAAACAATGGGGTCATTCCTATGTATTTTAATGTCACATAGCCAACAGAAGCTGTATATCATGTAGCCAGAAAAACTCCAAATGGCACCATTAAATTGAACTGTGCTTTGTGGGCTGGGTGGCTGATTTCTTTGAAAATACCAGCAAATGTATTCAATTCCTCCGGTGTATATCACTTTTAATATAATTGAAATTACTGAGGAGAGCAAAACTGGGAAAAAGAATCAGTCTCGTTGTGTGGAATGGTGAATTACATCCAGACCATGTTTAAAAATGAGGTCAAGTGATTAGACCAAAAACAGGATATGAAAATAAAATTGAAGTCTTTTTTTATTAACCATGACCTCAGTAGTCCACAGTTTTTTGGCTCATTGATTTCTAATGTTAATGTGGTTTAAACTTCTTACTAAGCTCTGAAGAATGTTCTTTCAACAGAACCATATCTATTAAATGAGTCATTTGCTCTTTAAAACTAGATAGCTTCACAGCACAGCATGCAGTAAGCCTCCTAACGTCTTGCCAATTGTCCAGCAAGATTGTTGATATTTATACGGAGAAACTTTAAAGGGATGCTGACAGGAGAGTTTCATCATCTGTAAATAGCCTTATTAAGGTTCATGCATAAAATCCTCTTGGATTCTTGAAGTGTGAATTCTTGCTAAGACTGTGTGTCGGTACCTTCCTTCCCAGTCTGCCCTAGTTTGTTATTGCAGAGCAGCCCGGAGTTGTTCAGCTGCTGATTTTATTTTTTGTATAAACCAAACATGAAATAGAAGAGACTCTGAAAGAAACCTAAGGAGAGAAAGTGAAATCAATCTTCAGACTAGCACAGATGAGCATCCTTTTAAAATGTTTTTATAATGTCATAGAGATGCTTTAATAATCGTCTGAGAGAGAAAAAGAGAGAAACAACTAGGCTTGCATATTTAACAGGCCAGTGTATAATTCCTAAATGCACCACAGGTTCTCTGTCAAGCCATGCAGACAGCAGACCACATTGCAGTGAATGCCTAACAATATGGTAATAATGACTTGTCCACATGTTTTACAAGAAATGTTACAAATTCCCTCCATAAAAATCACTGTTTTTCATCTCTAGGAAAGTTCTCAGAAATACCCAAGCTGCATTTTTTAGTGATGTAGAAATGCTCACTTATTGTTAATGGTATGAACTCCTTAGTCAGTGTTGTGAATGAGAGTGAGATTGCTAAGCTGTGCTGACAGGAAACTGAGATGCTCAGGGGCATCAGAGGTGCAGATATACTGGCACCTTTTCCTTGGAGGGAATATGCCTGAAATATCAAAAGGGCATCCAGTCTTTAATGCTTGGTTTGATGAGAATACAGATGAGAGCAAGGTAATTGCTGACAGAGATACTCTGATCTTCTGATGGAGACAGATTTTTTTTTTTCCTGGTGTTCACAACCAAATCGTTGCTCCCTGCCCATGAGGGCTGGCTTTTTCCTCTTGCTCGTACTGTGGAGCTTTGAGCAGCTTCCCGGATTGTATGGTCCCGTCTGACACCCGAGGAAAATGTCATTTCCCCTGGCAGCCTGCAGGTTATTTGTGAGTCTTTTTGTTACAGGCAAGTCTCCTGTTCCTTTCGGGAGTCTCCAGCCAGCCTGCAGGCTCCCTGCTCTCTATTGCTCCCCTTCCTCCAGCGGCTTTCACCTGCCCCATGTGCTGCAGCAAGCTGCTTGCTTGCATGCCAGAGTAAAACAGCCTGCCTTTCTGCTGGCCTCCTGTAGCCCTTTAAACTGTCCGTAACACACAACACGCATGCGGTAAACAGTGAACAAACACTGGGTGCTGCGCCATCTTGTCTAGACCGTGCTTTTGCCAAGAAGCGTTGAACCAGATGATCCCTGAGGTCCCTTCCAGCTGGGATTCTATGATTCTATGATTCTATGAAATATAAGAGATACTATCCTTCCCACTTAACTAAGTGTTTTTGAAACATTTGTTTGTGGTCATATAATGATAACTCTGAACAATCTGATGTTACCAGTACTGAGCACAAACCGTGGATTGCAGCTGGAAATGCAGGAAATAAAGTGGGTTTGAAAAAATGTAAACAGCTTAGTCTCATTAAAGTCATTTACAGGGAGAAGCAGCACAAGAAACTTCAGATATTTTGAGGAAAAACTATATTCCTCGGCCAGCTGGTCTTCACTGGCTAAATAAGATTCATTTTTTCTTTTTTTGTTTGGTTTTATTTTTTAACAAACTATCACAGAAGCCCTGAGATGATTTAAAACTTAGTTGCAGAACTTTGCCTAGTGGCAGACAAATAAATTCAGGGTTCCTAGGTCATTTTGGAAGTAACCATAGGACTTACATTTAATGTGCATGAAGTATCTTTTCTGGCATCCAAAGCAGTCAACTGTACAGCTGAAGAGCTATCCCTTTGAAAGTATGTTTAACCCCCAATATGTATAAGGTATTGTATTGTCTAAAAAACCCCTCCTCTATGAACTTTGTATGTCTGGGTCTTTATATTCCAACCCCGAGCAGGAAATACGGAGAACTCCGGTTTTTAGTGAGGCTGCTTTTTGTTCTCTTAAAATTATCATCTGATGACCTTAAACTTGCTAAGGCAACATTGCCAGAAAAGTAAACACTCTCTTTCATCTCTAAGTGCATTTTCTTCATTTTGCCTGTATGGATTTGCAGGGTCCAGAGTCCATTTTTCATACATGCATAGACATTTTTTCCTCCCCTGTGAGCAACCACATTTCCTTTTGAAGCTGTTTCAGTTGCTGTCAATTAACAGGAATTATAGTTTGTGACAGAAATGTTGGCTGGAAGGAATGTCTAGAGGTCATCCTGTCCAACCTCCTGAACTATCACCGCCACTTTACCGGGTTAGGTATGGCTTTGTCTAGCCAAGTCTTATAAACCTCCAAGGACGGCGATTCCACAACCTCCCTGGGTACCCTGTATTATCCCCCAGTAAAGTTTTTTTTTTCCTAATGTCCACCCAAGCCACAATCTATGGTTGTTGCCCCTTGTTTTCATCTGGCAGTACCAAGATTTTGGCTGTTTCGTGTGTGTAAATACCCTACAAATAGTTGTAGACTACTATTAAATCATCCCTTAGTCTCTTCTTTATCAGATTAAACAAGATTAAACAAGACCAATTCTCTCAACTGCCCCTTTTTGGCCATGTGTTTAAGGCCCCTGAGCATCTTAGCAGCGCTCTGCTGCTCTGTCTTCAGTTTATTACCATCCATCTCGCACTGGGAGTCCAAAACTGAACACAATATTCCAGTTGAAGCCTTACCAGTACAGTTAATTACCCCATGTATCCAGGGACATGCAACATGACTGTACTTTCTGGCACTTTCCTTCCTTTTCCCACCAACCCCAATGCTCTTTGGAGATGCAGCAATGTTTTTTTTCTTTTTGTTACATCTGGGATTTTGTCTGGCTACGGTTTGAGGACAGGAGATGCTTTGCTATTTATATCAGCCGTGGAGGTGGTGACAAGGGTAAAGACATCCACAGATGCACACATGGTCCTGATAGACACAGTCAAAAATGTTGGTGTTGGGCAGAAGCTGAAGTAAAAAACACACACGTACACCTTCTGTGAGATCCACATTAGCTGAAACTCCCCAGAGGAGTGTGGTTACTGAAAGGAAAATAACCTTCTTTAGTTTAAGACTTTTCAAACACGCTGTTGCTATTTGCTGCAAATCCACGAAGGGTGCTGGGTAGCAATCCTCTCACTTGTCTTTCTACTACAGATTCCCAAGGAAGATCTGTCTGGATGAAGCCTCCTATGTCTGAACTGATCATGTACATTTTCTTAATAGCTGGAGAAGGAAAACAAGGGTTTGCAGAGGGTCGTTCAGCTGAACAATATCATGGAGCTTCTCTGAAGTGAGTCATCCACTGACAGGCCCTCTTTCTCTCTCTTCAGCGTGAGAGGGGCACCGAAAAAGGAGCTCAGGTGTAGAGTTTTGCAGTATAGTCTGTTTTCCAGAGTTTTTCGTTGTTCTTTGCTTTCGTTGCCTTTAATGCTTAAAAGAATGTTTATGAATATCTTGAACAAAATGAGAAACACCCTGACCTGCTTTAGCTAGCAAGCAAGATCAGTGTTTGGATTATTTGAAGTCAGTCCTGTTTTGTGTTCTACACAAGGTATTATCCCTCAAAGGTGATTTTTCATTTTGAATAAATGAGAACAGGAGATGTGGGATGCACTCGCATAACTTATCTTGGCTGAGACAAGTTTGAAGCGTTGTTGGATGCCTCGGTAAATGACATATGGTCATCTGGAAACAGATTTTTATAACCCAGGATTTCTATCCTTTCTGGACAGGTTATTATAAGGAGCAGAGTTCAGCTGGATTCAAGCTGGTGTTAAAGTAGAATCTAGTAGAGGCTCTAATAGAGTATCTAATAAACAAAGAGGCTTTGAGCCTGATCTACCAGTGTGTTATTCTAGTTTACTTCTAGAGTAACTCAGTTCACTTAATGTTATTGTACTTTATGGTCGCTTCAAACTAGAGCTGCTCATTGTTGAATCAAGTCCTGTGTTTTGATCAAGATACAGAGAACTGTATTTTTAAAAGTGCTGAAGTCTTTGTTTGTTTTGGAAGATGTTAAAACATGTTAAAGAAAATTAGTTCTAGGCTGAATACTTGTATGACAAGTTCTGCCTACAGCAAATCTCTATGACTGAGCTGCAGATCTCTAAAAATAAGATTTAAAATTGGAATGTTTATGCAAGTCTTAACACTTGCGGTACTAGTGCATGTTGCCATAATAATAAATGGAATAACAGAGTGTTGTCACACTGCATTGAATTTCTGACCTCTGTTTCATCTTGTGAGACAAATTGATCCTCGAACATTAAGGCCATAAAGGATTATCTGAATAGAAATGTTTTCTGGATACTTGTAATGAAACTCAATACGCTACATGATTCAAGTAACCAATAAATGAATTCATTATTAGGATCAGTTTGTAAATGACATTAGCAGCAAAGCAGAAGCACCAACGAACAAAAAAGTAGGCAATAACAGGGATTTTTTCCTATGCCTTTGTCTTACACTCCACAGATGAAAGTTTCTAAAGAGCAAAAATATACAAAACTCAATAACTGTACGTGGAAATGAACTCCTGCAGTTCCAGAGGATGTTATTTCTAACGCACAGCAATGTGAAACAGTGAAACTTTTCTGGGTTTGCCCTCTCCAAAGGGGGCCATCAATGGCCAAATATAGCAATTGTAGAAAATATGTTAAGGGGAGTTGTGCTTTCTCTGTTACTGCAAGGGGAGCTGGTACTCAGAGCCCCTCCGGCTGCGCGGGAGGCAGGGGAGAACGGGGACAACTGAGATACATCAGTACATTTGTGCCTCCGTGGCACCAACATACTGAATCACTTCTGGATCCTTTTCATACTCTTTTGATCACGCTACTGGAGTTGTTTGGATCGTTCTTCAAGGTAATGGAAATTATGCTGGGGAACAGAGCCAGGATCTCAAGAGCCAGAGCAGCTGAAAGAGCAACAGCTCTGCTTGCCTCTCCCTCTTCATGCTCTGGGCTCCCTTGCTGCAGCCTGGGATATGTGCCATAGATTTGAATCCCAGGAGGCTGGAGTGCCTGAGCCACCGATCTGTAGAGAGGTTGAAGGCTCCTCCCCCTCTCCCGTTTATACCTATGGAAGAGTTTGGCTGGGAATGTCGTTATTTTGAGTTACTAACGTGGGGCTGTGCTTGGGGCAGGCCACGCTGCTGCACTGGCTGAGTTTAGTCTCCTTTCTTCAGAGCCTGGAGAGAACTACATGCATTCCCTAAACAGAAACAGGCATCGAAAGGCGCTGCCTTCAATCTGGCAGGAGCGAGCATCATGCCTTTGATGTAAACGGGTGCTGTAGCAGGAAAACTAGCCCAGCTCTGTGGAGCCTGGAGTTCTGTCACCCCCTCCAGAACCAAGAGGGCAGAGCATCTTTGTTTTTGCTGACAGAGCCCCCTACCCCAGAGGTGAATGTATTGGTGCCAGGCACTGGCTGGAGGGGCACAAACGACCCATAATCCAACAGTGATTATGGGAACAGTGTGTGTGATAGTCCCTGTGAACAGACCATATTTGTTTCTCCAGAATGAGTTGCTTTTTGCAAGACTACCCTTAACCTATAAGTATTCCTTCTTTTACATGTATTTCCCCAGTAGCTTACCCAGGGCAGGGTTTAGGAACAGTGATGTTATGAGGCAGTGCAACAGTTTGCATGTCAAACTTCACAGGAGAATCTCCTTTTGGGGCTATTCTGTATTTCAGATCATTTGGCCTTCCTTCCATGTGCTCCACAGACTCGGAGATGAAGGCCCTTTTGCATTTAAAGGTTTCAGTGCCTAGATCTGATAACCAATGTAGAGAAGGCAATCTTGTATTAGGTGAATGTCTTAAGGAAAATCTTACATCATTTTAAGCAACCACAACTCAATGAGCTTCTAAAAGAGCTGGGGTTTCTGTTGCTCTCTGTTTTCTCTGATAATGTCCAAGGCAGAGTTGGGAGTTTCAAAACTAGAGGAGTCTTTCTTTGCTTGTTCTGCTTGTCACTCCACAGAAAAACCTTCACCTTTTGTCCTTACCCCTCAAATGAAATCCCAGTGCTCTCAGTCAGGTGATCTACTTTGATTTGCTTGCAAAGTGAAATCAATAATCTCATTTAAAAAACTTGCTGAAGGCAGGGAATCTCCCTCATATTGGACATGCTATCAGAGAAGAATCTGCCATTCTGGGTGCAACCTGACCTCCAGCCTGCAAGGATAAGTAGCCTGAGAAAGCATGAGGGATTTAGTAGCAAAATCAAATGAGTGGAGAGATTGTGATAAGAACTATGTAACGTTACCGAGGAGTTATTAGGATTATACCATGTTTCAGTTTTTCGGTCACACACTTTTTCCAAAGATTTTCTAAATAATTGTGTTTGAGCCAATATACACACGATGATGTAAGGTATATATAGGTGAATATGTTGACACACTGAAAGCGTAAGTAGCAGAAGACATGCTGTTTCTATTGCTTGCCTAATTATACACAGATGACAGTCAAAGTCACAGTGTCTCTGTGAAACCATGAGTTTCTTTGATTGTCACTGAGAAAATGTCCATTTCCCTTTTTCAGAAGGTTGTTTCAGGCACTGCTGCAGAAGAAAACCAAACCAGCTGAGGTCTGAATGCTATATTTTGGGTTCCCAACACAGAAAAAACCCAGATTTTGTTGTTAAGTACGAATACACACTGCTAGTCTCATGGCTGAGGAGACCTGTTTTCAGAATGGTAAACTGTGCTGTCCCCGACTTCTAGTCTCTATCTGGTTCTTGTCCTTTAGGGAATGAATACAGGAGTTTTCCAAGACTAGGTTTGGGACCAGATATGTATGTTTTATAATAATCCCTAACGCTATATCAAATGTCCTTTTAAAGAGTGCAGGATTTCACAGAGTGACTTCATCTCCTGAGGCCTTAAAAAATGCTCATCGATAGTCTTGGAGTAAGTGGCACTGCTGCTGAGGGAAATAGGACACTCAAAGATAAAGGAGAGTGCAAATTGAAAAAAAACCCCTTGCTCTATGAATCTGTAAATGATCAGACAGATTGACTGAGGTGCAATCTCTACCTCTCCTATTAATATCTTGTGGGAGGGTGCAGGGTCCCATGCACTTCCCATGCTGCAGTTGCAGCTGTGCAGCCTGAGTGGCCCCCGGTGAGTAACTTTACCACACTTGTCAGCTACCAGATCTGAGGAACCCCGTGCTGATCCTGAGGAGTCATGTGAAGCCACGTAGCACATGTTACAGCAGGAGCATTTGAACTGTGTGGTCCTCCTTGCCTAACCCCCACTGAGTGTAGTGGAGTTGGGTACCTCCCTACTTGCTGCGTCTTTGAGGTCCTTCATACACCACATCAGTTCTTGAGATATGGGGTCAAGCTGGCAACTGATGTAAACCAGTAGAGCCACTGATGGGCAATGATAGCAGATTCCTCAGCACAGAGTCATGGTTACATGTCCTCTGGATGTTCTGCAATGCAAACACCCTGGCTCTGCTTTGCCTGTCCATAGCGTGCTCATCTGGTTTTTTGCTGAGCTGATGTTGTGCTTGCTAATGACTTGGATGAACTCTGTTCTTAGGTCAGGGATTGAAGACACTAAAGGGTATTTTGTGAAGACCCCAGTTGGCAGGGAATGTGGGTTACCCCACCCATGGTTGCAAACAACGCAAGACCCTCTGATGTTGCCGTCATCCAGGGGAAAATAGAAAGTTACAGACTGAAGCAAATAGGGAGAGCAAAGCATGATATTCATTACCTTGAGTGTGCTTTTGCTTGGTGTTATTAATGGATGAGCAAAGACTAGATATCTGGGACATTAAGAGAAGTGAGGAAAAAATATGAAGAATCCCTAGAAACGTGGTGAGACTGTGATCTCCCCATGGAGAATGAGGAGGAATGATATTTTCCGGGCAGGAATGGCATTTTCCTACCACTTAGGTAGAACTGCTGCAGTGAAGACTCCCGACCTGGCTGCTCACGCTGCAGACCACTGACTTCATCATTTCAGACACCAGCAAGAGTTGTGCATGCATGGGAAGGTCAGGGGAACTTCAAAGACAGTTGGCTGTGAATGTCTAGAGCTTTTTAAAAAATAGAAGGTGGGGGCTAGGGGGACATGAGTGCAACTACAGCAACAGGGAGGTGATGGAAAGCATGGGAGTGACAGGCTCTGTTCATTTATTCCTCCTGGAGCTCTGGGCTGATGTGTTTTTACATCTACTGGTGGTCCCATGTAGCTTCCCATCCCAGGTGGAGCAACCTCCCGGGAGTGCCCAACATGCAGATTGCCATGGCCAGATGTGACTCAAGCACCATCACTGTGTACGAAGGCATACCAATTTTTGTTTTAAGAATGAAAAAACAGTGACACAAGTCATTAATGTCAGACATCTTACTTGTTTCCGGAGGTACACCTCTTTCCTCAGCAGCTGATTTCTGATGCTTCAAGCTGCAGACAGCTGGGGTAGTGATGGTCTCAAAATGAGTCTTGTCTCAGTGTTACCTCTGCTTGTGCCAGAGCCCTGGACAGCCAGACCTGGGAGAGGGAATTGGGTTAAATTGAGCAGAAGATGGGGAGACCGTCCTGGAAGCCAGAGTCACTGCCATCCCCATGATATATTCTGCTGACAGCCTGCTCCAAGCCTGGTCCTTAGGGCTCTCTCTTGACCCTGGAGAAGCCTTGAGTCAGATTTGGGTGGTTCCATTGGTCTAAGTATGTCATTAAGTCTCAATCTGTTAGCAGGTTCGGTGGCACTTTGATATGAGTTGGAGCCAGGGAAATGTTAAATTGAAATCTGTTTATTTCTCTTCCACGCTGATAAAAGATGAACAATGCATAAAGCTTTGTTCCCTCTCTAGTGCAGGAAATGAACAACAAACTCAATTTCACCCGAGAGCAGCCAAGAAAAAGGAGTTGAATTTGTCTTTGAAGCCTAAGCATTGATCATAAAATATATGATACTATTACAGTGCGTACTTCCTCCAGGTGCATGGAGGGAGTCTCTGTAGCCACAATGTAAGGGATGTCCTGTTGTTTCTTGGTTATTTCATGTTGTACAAGGCAACTACTCCTATTTATAACGCGTGAAATGTTCAGCCACTGGAGTTTTCTGTCTGGCTGATTCTGCCTTAATTTACAATGAACATTAGTCTTCTGATTTATGGACTGCCAGATTCCCTGAGTAGGATAACTCCCTTGAAGAAAGCTTCTCACCCACAGGATGGCTCAAACAGAGAGTTTCGCTTGCCTCTGCCAGCTCCAGCCTGGGATCTTGCAAGAAGAAAAGGGCAAGCAGGCAGGCAGGATGTGGCAGGTGAAGGAGCAGTCTTGGCACAGCAGACGGCATTTGCTTTGGGTGAGAGGTCTAACATGGGTTCACTCCTCCTCTCTCTTGCTACTTACTTCCAGGTGCCTCCCTTGAACACATGGGTTCTGGCCAGCCCCAAAGTGAAATTGCAGGTCTGTATTTATGTCTTCTGAAACTTTTGTATGGGAGAATTCATCAAATGGTTTGCACTTTTATAGCTCAAGGGCTTGCGCCTGCTCCTCTTAAGAGACAAGGTGGAATTTCTCATTCGGGAGCCCAGATCTAAGGTCACTCTCAGTCAGGCATTACCATTGATTTACACAGGCTTATAAAAGCAGAGTCAGATGCCAGATTCCACAGCCTGCAAATCCTTGGGACCTAGTTCTCCTGTTTGGTTACCTGGTGTGGTGTCAGCATTGTGCTTTGAGGAGGCAATGGCTCCAGAGGAGAACCGCTCAAAGGAACTCCGTCTTCAGTGAGCAATTTGGCAGGCACAACACCTTTGATGACTTAACATTGTGCTCAGAAAGACAGTAACTACTTCTGGCTTAAGAATAAAGTAAAGGACAGGGAAAGAGGAGGATTCAGGGGTTTGGTTGTACCTTACATGCTTAGAGCAGCAGTCCTTCCTCCTCCTCCCTGCCCCACTCCCTGCACTCCTCCCTGAGCTGCAGGGAGCGAAGAAAGCAGCAGTTTTTTTGGTAGCCTAGATGTGGTGAGGCAGTATGTTGTCATACTCCAATTAGGTACTGAGAAATGTCTCTAAAAGGTATTAATATCACAACTGATGCTAGCGGGCACTTTTGTTGTCAGTCTTGAAAGAGAGGCAAAAGGCTGAGTTACAGACAGGAGACTCAACCCAAATGTGGTTTGCCCAGTTCAGACGTGAAACGTGATCATTGCACGAGTGAGGGAACTCGTACTCTGGCTGCTCAAGCTCCACGTGTCCTGTGTGACTGTGCACAGTGCTGCTGTGTCAGGGCTGGCAGTAGGGAGGCTCTCACAAGCTCCAAATCCATGTCGGTAAAACAAAACAAAGTGAAGGCTGCTGGTGTGTTTACCAGCCTAAATTCCCATAGCACTGGGAACCGGAGGCTCTGATCAGATGTTTATGATGGTTCATTGTAACTGCATGGAAAGAGGTGAACATCACATGTGTCAAGAGAGATTATCTGGGGTAGCTTCTCCTACTAATCCGGCTGGATGCAATCAGCTCATGAGAATTTCTTCCAAAGCAAATTGCCAGGGCTATGGCAGATGCCTGGGGTTCACGGGACTACTTTGTGGATGAAAAGGCCTTGCCGTCTGAACGCTTCAGGAAACTATCTCACTTCCTTCTGGAAATTTTCAAAGACTGAAGGGCAGTTATATTATTTTGGCCACCTTACGTGTCCTCCATTTCCATGTTTGAGCATCTCATGAGACTCAGCTGTACGGTCTGCCCAGCTCCCTCTTGGGAAGAAATTGTTCGTGATAGTCTTTTGCCACATTCCTAAGAGCTTGGGGTCTGAGAAAACATGCTTATAGTCCTGGATGCTGATCAGGTGAGGGGCTAAAATGCACAGACACCAAAATGGGAGGCAGAAAAAATGAGAATATTCTCACTGCTGTGTTATTCAAATCAGGCCCAAAATGCTGTGAATCTTGGAGGAAATTCTATTTACGGCAGTTTTCCTAAACCAAGGTGGTGGGCATACCTTGACGGGATTTAGTGGCCAACCTTTAGAAATTTCACCCATCTCTTTAGCTTGTGCTTTAACAGCGTTTTCATTATCTGGGCAAGTTTTCACATCACAGAAACTAGAACTTATTAGAGTAACTGGCTCATCTATGTGATCCTGTAACTTTACTGAATCATCTCTTGTCACTGGATTAGGCTTTGATAAACATAAGAAATACGCTATTTTATAGGAGGAGCCCAAAGACACCTCTCACATTGCCTATTGCTAGCAGAATTTTTCTCCAAGTGCCAATTATGAAATTATTTTCATTAGTGTAAGAATGTCTTGATTAAAAAACAGTTTTCAATCAGGGCTCTTGTCCTGGCTGAGGTTGCATCAAATGAACAGACCTGTGCTGAGCACCCTCTTTCTAGCCTGTATGTATAAAGTATCCAGAGGTTTGAAACAAAACAAATCAGCTGCACACACAAGCCTGTTTTGGTGGACTTCAGCCAGGCCATTAACATAACAAAGAAAATATGTGCTTATTCAGATTCTATTCATGATCCATATTTCATAACTTCTAAAGAAGGAATTGCTTGAATAATGGCAGTAATAATACATTAGTAAAAAGTTACTTGTTGTAATCTTCAATGCGACCTGACAACTACAGAAAAATACGGCATGCTGTTGAATATCTTAAAGTGTGTGTATGTATGTGTTGGGGGGGGGATATGCAGAAAGGTGTATCTGCCACAAACGTCATAGGAATCCTTGGTAAAAATACTGTTAAGTGCTTAGTGATGTACAGTTCACAAGAATATTTTTCTTTTTTTTTCTTCTTTTTTCTTTTTTTGGTCTTCTTCACTGCCAGCCTGAAGAGCTCCTCTCCAGTTTTCTAGTTCAGTGCTGTGGACTCTGTCCTCAGACGTCTCTGCAACAGCGAAAGCCCTGTAGACCACATGAGGGTTTTTGCCGCCACTCACATGGGAGTACTGCCTATTCAGGGTTTGCATGACATAGCTGCCCGGCACTTAGTGCATAGCTATGGAGGTGTTGAAAAGAGCCAGTGGGCTGCAACAAAAAGATTCAAATCTACATGACAATGCCCTGGAAAAATGTCTGTATTCCAGCAAAGACAACACATTCACTAGCTTGACTTGCATTTCTTTAAAAATAAATATCCAAGTAACTTTCACTGTCAGATTTTCATATCATCCTTCTGCCAGGTACTGGAAACACAGAAACTCAAATAAAACAAGAGCTTTGATGTGCTTTCCCCTTCAGTTTCCTAGGTGTTGTTTTAAATAGTACAGCCTGGGGGTTGCTGATATCTACCTATACAGTTGGGCTGCTGCATGCTTTCCTGTACAAGAGATTATTTTTTTAAGGATTTTTTTCTGTCATTGCCAATAGCAGATCATTAGAATTTGGCATCTGGAGAGATGTTGATCTACAGATATACCTTGTGTTCACCCACAAGAATCTGTTTTAGAATTAGCTCACTTATCTACGGATGTTATTTTCCTTCATTAACCTTCTCCAAATTTGGCAGCATCCCAAAATAATAAGCGAATGGGGCCATTGCGAGGTGCAGGTTTCAGCACCTGCAGGTACAAGGGGTGGTGAAGGATGGAGAGAGAGTTAAGCCTGCCCACACCTCTCAAGCCTTCCAGGCAGCTGGATTGTGGTTTGAGCATCTGGGTTGCCTTTCAGAGCTAGCAGCCTTTGCTGCAGTGGGGCATTGCTGTCAGTGTGCTGGTCTAGAGAGCACCACTCTGCCTCTGAATACAGGAGCCCAGCCCCACTGAGGCAGGTGAGGGGCATGGGAGGGGGAGGCTCACTGCTGTCTAATGGCATAAATTGTTTGAACCCTCTCCTGCTTAAAAATGTAGAAAACTGCACATTTAAGCTAATAGGGTTCCCAGAAGAAAGGACTGGCCAGTTTTGGTCGCTTCTGCCCTGTTGGAGGTGTGGGTGCATTGTGGTCTGGTCACACATGGTTTTGTCCCAGGACCTTTGCCTCCCACAGTGCAGTGCCTGGCCAGGTAGAAGTGCAGAAATAACATAGATAAGGACAGGATCTGTATTTTGTTTTAACTTTTAATGACTTTGTGGTACAACACTAACAATTGTCTTCAACATGGCTTAACAGCATGCAGTATGGTAAAGTGGATGAAAAAACCAGAAGAACCTCAAAAAATAATCATCTCTCTTCCCAATCAAGTAGCTTCCTACGCAATACCTGAAGAGATACCAGTGAGATAATAGCTATAATCACTGTGAATCCCTTACAGGTACAATTTATCATGCACCTTAATAAATTTAGAGGCCTTCTTTTTGTTCTTTCACTGATTCAGAATGTTATTTTCTTCATCTCTGAGGAGTTATTCACCCTTGTACACTGTGCTGCTTGTCAGGCTGGCCAGGTCCCAGGGACTAGGTCTCTTGCCATGCCAGGAAAACTCCCCCAGGAAACTCCATTAGTTTTAGCTTTTACAGGATCTTCTCAGTCATCCCTTTGTAAGAAAGGTAAGGGTAGAGAGTAGGGTTTGGGGTGATGTTTGAAACAGGGGTCAGGGTGGCGTTAGTAGGTATGCAGACTTAAAAACACCAGCTTACAACCTGAAACACTCCAAAATAAAAAGCAAGAGACTGTTTGCAGGGTGCTCCTGGCCACACTCCTTTGCCACCTGGTGTAATGGACACA
This sequence comes from Gymnogyps californianus, assembly GCF_018139145.2. Taxonomy (NCBI): domain Eukaryota; kingdom Metazoa; phylum Chordata; class Aves; order Accipitriformes; family Cathartidae; genus Gymnogyps; species Gymnogyps californianus. The sequence continues at coordinate 45,473,252 of NC_059473.1, forward strand.
CAAAAATGGGCATGTGGGAAAAAGTATGCCTGGCAAAAGGATCCTTGTTTTATTTTCAGAACGGAAGTGGTGATCCCAACATAAACATGTACCAAGATCAGCTGCGCTAGACTTGGGCTCTGATTCAGTCCTACCCTGGATTACAGAGGCAGAAGACACCGTAGCTATAGATACACTGTAAGGTCTGGCGTTTCTCCTTAGGAGTGGCCAAACAACTTCTGGTGAACTTAGGGCTTTCCTCAGTACAGCGCTGCCTGCATCTCCATCAGGACGTCTCCATCAGGACATCTGCATTCTCAGCGGGAGAGAGTGATCTCCCACGAGTCACTCGTGTCGCTCTATAAAGGCTTTCCCTCTGCAGACTGACCAGGTCTGGCTCTCCTTAGGGTAAGAGAACTGATTCATAAATGATCAGGCTCAAATGGAGCACAGCAGCTGCCATGTTTGACCTCTGGTGTCAAACAGGGCCAAAGAGTTTTTCTTGCCTCAGGTCCAATGACTTGTGGTCAGTTTAAGCCTCTGCTGTGCTTACAGCCTGAGATGATATGGCAGCTTGCCATCTCTTTTCCAAATTTGTACAGGCATCTTCAATTTCTGATGTGTGGTATGACAAGGCACGTTTATGTATGACGAGGCTTGCAAAGAGGGCAGAGGTACTCCTAGCATTATGCTTGAAGGCATGCCCCATCCACAGCAATTACTTAATTACTGGGGAAATCGTGTGTACCAAGTCCATGTAATACACACTGAAAACTCTGGCTTGATTTGAACCATAAATAATATAATCAACTCCATTTGATGAGGCAGAAACAAAGTTATGAAAAAAGTCAAGTCATACATTAAAAATGCTACCGTGGGCATAATAAACTCATCAGAAAACACTGAGCGCAGATGATAACCATTGTTCCTCTGGAAAGAGCCAACAAATTCCTGTGCACTCAGGGGTTTGATAAAGGGAACTCAAAATTCATAAGGCCAAGTTCTGGGCTGGCTCTTTTGCAGCAAGCCAACAACTTCTTTTTGGTCCTAGCTGCATTTAATGAAGAACAGGTTCAGAAACTCAATTTACATCCCCCTTCCACTAAATATTTTGAATTAGGGGTATACATTGCTGATATTACTCAGTTCCCTGAATATTACAGTTGAGTGAATGCATTAGAGCATGAGAAGAATTGTATTCAGGAGCATGTTGTTCCTATCTAAATTAAAACTTCTTAAGGAATATTACAACATTCTTCAAGGCAAAGATAATGGGAAGGATTAAAATGTTTAATTACTGCAGCCTCAGTTGTGAGGCATCAGGTCACAGAAGTAACAAGGTTTTTTTCTATCTTCTAAGAAGCTCCCGGGGTCATCAATTGCGGAGCTGATCCTCCTGTGCAGGTGGGAAAGGGAGCATTGGGCAGAAGAGTGATCAGCTCCACTTTGCTAAACTCCTGCTGACAGAAAGAGATGATCTGGCATCCCTTTGCCAATATAGCAAGAGAAAGAAAGGGCTAGGCACTACTTTTCCAGGAGGTTTTCAAGGCATCCAGCTTGCCTCAGAAAAACAGATCTACGTCTAAATGAAGTATCTCCCCAAAGCGAAGGTCTGGATTGGTTCAACCATTCCCAAAAGGCAAAGCAGCTGGCCATGCAGGTATGCAGCAGTCCCTAAGCCTGATGCCATCTCTGCTGAGGTCGGCAGTCAACAGGGTGGGGTCAGGTCTTTCTGGTGGGATCTTTCTAGTGGTGTTGGGTAAATATAGCTCCGTATGATGACTAGTGACCAACAAACAATAACCAAGTGTATATTTTTATTGACTAATTAATTAATTACACGCCTCTCTCTCAGCGGAGCTCTCAGGCTGAGTATGTGAGCAGGCTGGCGTGTGCATTTGAGCTGGCTGAGGTTTGAACTGTGGCAGCTGCAGCAGCGTGCTGATGCCTGCATTACTTTCCTCACATCCCCACACGTATCTTCTCCTGATCCAAGTACTTTGACATTCCGGTGTGCTGCCTCAAAGCCAACCAAAGCTGACACAGCTGAGGAGATGGTTGTGTTTGACCCTACCGGCTGCAGAGCATGCACCAGCCCAGGCATGGGGAGGCTTTCACCCCTGTACTCCTGCACTCTTCCTTGCATGTCCAGCGTGAGGGCCTGGGACAAGAAGCCTTTGCTCATTCAAAACTGATTCAGAGCACAGTGTGGACTGAAAAGTAGTTCCTCCAAGTCTCTGATTTCAGCCTGGTATAAAATAGGTGTATCTTTGCTGAGTAGAAGATTGTGGAAATAACAAAATGCTTGTGCTTAATACCTGTATGCTTTGCACTTCATAAGTGCAGGCATGGTAACTGTATATGGTAAAGAGTTGCCATACACAAATATATCAGACCACAGTGGTATTTTTTGTCTCTGTTAACCCTCTGGATTTACCATGATGCTGTCCTTGTCACTTTTTGCTGACAGAAGGAGTCAGAGGTACAGTATTAGAGCCATCAGCTCCGGCTGTGGCTGTACATCTGACAGCAGGCAGCTCGGATCGCCGTCAGCTCCATCAGTGCGCCTGGCAAGACACGCGTTGTACGAACGGGTAGCACAAGTCAACATTTTAAACAGACAAGCAGGAATGAAGCCCCAGTCCCTGTCATGGTGGGCAGGAGCTCATATCCCACCTAGCACTAATTGGCACCTTTGCTCTTGCACTCTCTCTCCTCGGCTCTGCCCCACATCACCATGATAGTGAAGCACTGACTAATGACCCCAGTGGAAGTGTGGGACCCTGTGTGGCGTGGAGCTGAATGCTTTAGACAGCCCCTGGGTGTCAGAGCTGAGGCATGCTGGAGGGGGTTTTCTGCTGCCCTTGCACCATTGATAAACAACAATGTCATTCTTTGAGTCTCCTGAGTGGGATCTCTGTGTGTATTTGTGCAAATAAGTTGGTAAGAACTAATAATCAGCCCCTTTTTGGTTTTAGCAATAAGAGGAGAGTAGGTGCATTGCATATGAGGCTGGTACCTGCCGAGACAACTGTCATGTTTTTTGTATTTCTTAGGAATTTTTGATGTCTCCTGCTGATGGTGTTAATAAACCAGAAGAGAATTGCACAGGCAGTGCTGCCAGACATACGAATAGAGATGTTACTTTAAAGGAAAAACGTGTGATGTTGGGTTACATTTGCACATTCTGTCAGTCATTTTCCCCACCTTCACATGCAATACTGTCGTGGTTTAGGACCAGCTGGCAACAAAGCACCATGCAGCTGCTCGCTCACTCCTCCCCCCGGGTGGGATGGGGAGGAGAAAATACAACGAAAGGCTTGTGAGTCGAGACAAGGAGAGGGAGGGATCACTCACCAATTATGGTCACAAGCGAAAAACAGACTCGACTTGGGGGAAACAAAAAGGAAATCAATTTAATTTGTTACCAATCAAATCAGAGTAGGATGATGAGGAATAGAACCATATCCTAAAAACACACCTTCCCCCCACCCCTTCTTCCCAGGCTCAGCTTTGCTCCCAATTCCTCTACCTCCTCCCCCCTGCAGCGGCGCAGGGGGACAGGGAATGGGGGTTGCGGTCAGTTCATCACATGTTGTTTCTGCTGCTCCTTCCTCCTCAGGGGGAGGACTCCTCACACTCTTCCCCTGCTCCAGCGTTGGAGCAGGGGTCAGCCCTCCATGAGCTTCTCCAACACGAGTCCTTTCCACGGGCTGCAGTCCTCCATGAACCGCTCCAGCGTGGGCTCTCCCACAGAGTCACGGCCTTCTCCGGGCCCAGCCACCTGCTGCGGCGTGGGGTTCTCCACGGGCTGCAGGGGAATCTCTGCTCCACCATTAACCCTCCATGGGCTGCAGGGGGACAGCCTGCCGTCTCACCAAGGGCTGCAGGGGAATCTCTGCTCCGGCGCACCTCCTCCCTCTCCTTCTTCACTGACCTTGGGGTCTGCATGGTTGTTTCTCTCACATCCCACTCCTCTCTTTGCTGTAGCTCTTCTTCTTCTCTACTTTTTCAGCAGTCTTTTCCCCTTCTTAAGTATGCTATCCCAGAGGCGCAACCACCATTGCTGATGGCCTCGGCCTTGGCCAGAGGCAGGTCTGACCTGGAGCCAGGGAAGCTTCTAGCAGCTTCTCATAGAAGCCACCCCTGTAGCCCGTCCCCCACTACCAAAACCCCGCCACACAAACCCAACACAAATACTAACCAGGTAAAAGACTACACATGTTGGAAAATAGAAATTGGAAGAGAGGGGAGGAGGGCATCAAGACAGCTTCTTCTGGTTGGGCCACTAAGGTGAAAGGGTAGCGGTCAACAGTTCAAAGTCTGACTGGCAACTTGTTATGAGCGGTCGTCTCCAAGGGTTAATACTAGGGCTGATACTATTTAGCATCATCATCAACAGCCAGGATGATGGGATGGAGCACACTGTCAGCAAATCTGTGGATGACACCAAATTGTGATGGTGGGCAGTGGTCACCATATTGGACGTTAGGGCTGCTGTTCAGAGGGACTTCAACAATTCAAGAAAATGGACTGACAAAAACCTTATGAAGCCCAACACAGACCTGTATCTAAAGCGGAACAAGCTCATGCAACAGCACAGGCTGGGGACCAACTGCCTCAGGAGCAGCTCTGTGGAAAAGTACTGGGGACCCTGGTGAGCAACAGGCTGCACAGCAGCCAGCAGAACCCCCTGGCAGAGGTAAAAGCTAACCACGCTCTGGGCTTCACTAGCAAGAGCATTACCAGCAGGTCAGGAGAAGACATTATGCCTCTCTATTTGGCACTTTTGGGGCCACATGAGGAGTAGTGTCCAGTTTTGGACAGAGTGGGACGAGGCCAGCAGACAACTACCAAGACAATTAGGGGGCTGGAGCTTATAACAGATGAAGAGAGGCTGAAGGAGATGGGCTTGTGCAGCCTGGAGAAGAGCAGGTTAAGGGGGGAAAAATTGCAGGATCCCACTAGCTGATGTGGGGTTATAGAGAAGGGAGAGCCAGACTCTTCTCCAACATACAGAAAGGACAAGATGCAACTGTCACAAGATGCAACAAGGGACATTTGGATTAGGTATCATCAGGAAAAAAAATTGCAGTAAGAATGGTTCATCACTGGGACATATTGCCCCTGGAGGTGGCTGGACCTCCACCTCTGGAGGAGATGTTCAGAGGTCAGCTTGTCAAGGCCCTAAGCAACCTGCTCTCACTTTGAAGTTCGGCCTGCTTTGAGAGGTGGGTTGGACGAGGTGAACTCCAGAGGCTCGTTCCAGGCAAAATTACTCCATGGCTGTGTTGTTCGGACTGTCACTTCCCATTCCACTTGCAGCCTGCACATCTCAGTCTTTTCTCCTTCCTTTAGCTCACCTTTCGTGTGTCAGGAGTGCCTTGGCTTGTATGCCTTGGCCTTGGGATGAAAAAATTCAGTTTAGTCTTCAGTCAGCTCTGCCTCTTCACACTGCTGCACATCTGGTCAGACATTTGTGTGGAGGGGTCATATGGTTTTATTCATTTACCACCATTACTGCAAGGATAACTTGAGCTGAGGAGCTGCTTCTTGAGAGCCAGATTGCAGCCATTGAGGGAAAACTGGTAGTTGTGGGGCAGTTGGATCTTCGAGCTGCTTACAGAAACTGCTGTGACTTATAAAATGTGATTGATTTCAATCACCCTGTCCCTAGAAGGTGTCAACTGCTGTTCTCAAAGCCCAGATTCGCATTTCAGGTAGATTAATACGCTTTTCTGTCATCTTCAAGATAACATCAATAAACCAGGAGCTGGCCATTCTGGCAGAAAAGATAACAAAATGTTCCTGCTCTCTTTCCAAACAGGATGTCAGCTACTGTTAAAATTGTTATTGTTTTTCTTCAAAATTGCTATTGCCTGTCCTTCTTCAGTCTAATTGTGCTTCCTTCTCTCTCAGCATCTGTGCGAACCCTCACCCTCTCTCGGTTGCCAAAGGCACCTCAATGTTACCCACTATGGGATGAAGATGCACATAAATATACACATAAAAGCATGCACAGATAGGGGAATATCATCAGCCAGCCCTCCATAGCTGGCTACCCCAGCTGCTGGGGAGCTTTGAGCCTCAGTGGAATCGCAAAACCACTGGGCTGTGGGGAAGAAAGTGATGGCACTTATAGCAGCGTTAAGTTCATGCCAGGCCTCCCCTGAGCGAGCCTTGAGTCTCTCCCAAAAAGGAGAGGTACCGATGTCAGAGGGTCAGGGATGGCAGGCCTGAAGTCTGCCACACTGCTCCGGCATGGCGTTACAACACAGGTGCTGCCGTCTCCTCGGGCTCAGCCCGCTCCAGGAAGCCAACATGGCTCCGCTCACCACCTTCCTTGGGAGCTGCACGCAGCCCACTCGCAACGGTGTTTGTTCAGCTGTAGATGAACACTGCAATAACAAATGGTGTGAAGCTCATTAACAGTTTGCAGAGACCTGAACATTTCAAATGCAGTGCTACAGAGGCACCAAGTACCACTTAAACGCAGTGTGAAAAACTTTCTGCTCTTCCCAAGCTCTTCCAAGCCATCCTCTCCTTCTTACTGACGTTGCCTCTGCAGAGGTGGCAGGCACATTCGAGGTCACTGCTCCTGCTCTCCTCTGGTGTCTTCTGAGCTATTTCTTTGAAGCGAGGCCCAGAGGGACCTCTCCTCCTTGGGCCTGATGGCTGGGCTGTCACTCATACCTTCACTTTCTTGTCTGCCTCTCCTCTGTGAAACAAGACTCTTGTCCCCTGAGAGCTGCCAGGCATGGCTTGTCACTCTCCCCCGGAAAGCACAGCAGTTGTTCCTGCTCATAAGGAAACGGCACTTCTAACGGCAGCAAAGAAAGTCCTCAGGAAAGGGATGATACAAAGCACTAATTCAGCAGAGTTCGGGGACATGGGCAGGCTCTCTGCATTCAACCTGTGCACCAGCGGTGAGGAGCAGGTGAGCGTGTGGGGGCTCTGCAGGGGATCCTCGGAGCATTAGAAGGAGCTGCCATTCTCTGGAGCTGGAGGTACAGGCCAGCTCCTTGGCAGACTTAACATCATCACATCAAGTAAGACTCTGGCTCTGCGATCCTTGATATCCTGGGAACAGCAGAAAAAAGGTAAAGCTTTCCCCAGTTACTTTCTTTGAAATCCTCAGTAACTGACTACTCCACCCAAGAAGCTGTTTATGCAGTTTGTCCCGCTCATCCCCGGGATGGGGGAGGCCCGCTGGGAGTCAGAGGCTGCTCACAGCTGCAGCCTGCCCGCGCCTGCCTGCTGTGGGGCTCGTGGGGAAACACTGCACCTGTCCTTCCAAACGCTGCCTTTGCCCTGCTGTCCTCCCCTCCGGGGACATTCCCACAGCCAGCACTTACCCTGTGCTCTGTTGTGGTGAGCTCGCCTTTCATTTATGGTGTTAAAAGCTTTCTAAATCTGTTTTTTTTCCTTGCAGTTTCCCCTAAGGTAAACACCTCAATTTCAGTCTGAGTCATATCTCCTTATGCCACTTGTGCTGACATGCTGGGGTAAGTGGTGTGAAGTACCTGTCTCTGGCTAGATGCTGCAGCCCAGCATCCTGCAAGTGTGAGAGCCTTCGAAGTGATATAACAGCCTAGGAGCTGAAGCTATCCAATATTTTTAAGATTGAGATGCAGACAACAGCTCATGATTAGCATTGCAGTCATGGGAAATGCTACACTGGTTCCCATAATGCCACAGAGGAGGCACTGCTCTCCCACCCTGCTCTTTCTGCCTGACAGTGGGGACATCACTCACAGGGTTTCCTTTTCTTTTACAGTAGTAGCTGCTGCAGCTGCTTCATGGGACTACTGGCAGCCCACAGTAAATTATAGCAGCCTTCAGGTAGCTGTGACTTATGTCAGGGCATGGCCTTTGTCTGGGCAGCATGGGATAAAGAGTGCACAAGTCAGGTGGTCTCTGACTGCAGCATGAACTTTTCTTGCTCTTCTCTATTTCACTGGCTTTGTCTACCCATCAGCTCTTCCTTCCTTCGTTTCCTTTGTTTCAACTTGTCTTTCTTAGTCAAAAGCTTATTTGTTCCCTGCAAAGTCACCCTATGACTGTGTTGCACTTGGGCCCCCTCATGGAGGGGTTTGAAGAAGTGTCCAGGACACAGGAGGTGCCCTGAGTGCAGCCCCACGGAGGGTGGTGAGGCACAGCACCTGCTGCTCCTCCCATTGGAGTGAAAGCCCAAGTATCCTGCACCACCGACCCTTAGGAGGGTGCAGAAGAGGGAAGCTCCCAGTGAAGGAAGTACAGCGAAGAGGAGAGAAGACCATGTCACCACCGAGAAAGGCAAGTGGCCTGTTCTGCTTAGGTGTCTACACTCAGCAGCAGTCCAGTGAGAGCAAAACTTGATGTAGCCAAACTGTGCTATGAAGTGAGTATTAGGAGTCCAAAGTCAGGGAGGAACATTAAGGAGCGGCTTTTGCTGCCTTGCCATCTGCCAGGTGACAAGAAATTACTCCATCTGTGTAGTCAAAGCCTTGCTTTTCTCATCTCCAGTTCCTGAGCCAGCTCTTCCCAGGAGCACCTCAGTGGTGTGCAGACCAGGAGCTGGTCCACACTCTGCCTTGTGACAGCTGGGGACTCACGGCAGCTCTTTCCCAGTCCCATGCACAGCCATCTCTGGCTGTAGACTCAGGAGCAGCAATGTTATTACATTAGATCAATATTATACAGACTAACTCTGTTCCCAAGGTCTTATTTAGAGAAGGATTGAGAAGATTTTCATACTGGCTTGTGTTTCTCGCAGCTGATCCCTCACAGTCTGGTGTTTCTCTTGATTTCCTCGCCTTCCTTGTGCAGCTGCCAGGTTTTCTGAGCTACCTCAGAAGCTAATTGGCCTGGATTTTGCGTTTCTCCCCTTAAGTAGACTTACTGATAACTTTCTTCTCCTGTGCATGCCAGTGTGACTGCAATGGCAATGCTAAGCCCACACATGTTGCTCTCTTAAGTTTGTCTGCTGTGTGATGCCGTTTTCCCAAGGCAAATAGAAAGCATTTTGGTCTGTCACTAACTCAGCAGGTGTCCCCAGGGTTTCTAGTGAGCAGAACAAATGGAAACCTCTTCTTTTTTCCTTGCTATTTATTTGATTTTTCAGTCATTTAATTGTTCTTCCTTAATTTAGAGGAGGTGAAGAAGAGAGTCCAACATACAGAGCTTACTTTGTCACAGTATACTCACATTCCCATGACACTGCTGGTGGTCAGTGACAAACTGAGTGGAGGTCTCAGAGAGACAGCCCATGTTTGATCTTCTTTTACCTACGGAGGCCCTCTTAGCTTCTTGGACTTATTTTCTGAAGCTTGTTCTCTCACCAGCCCCCCAGGGTCATGTTCATAAAATAGGTTGTCAGAATGGGTGGTATATATTGACTTCTAGAAGTCAATGTCTGTCATTCTCCCATGGCTGTTAAGGGTGCCCATGCAGACTAGCTAAGACTAAACCTTAGAACCCTAAAAGGAGAGAGGTGAATTCCAACTTCAAGTGCTCAAACCTGAGTGTTATTCTTGGCCCAAGGAGAGGTGGCGGTGCTACCTCCAAGGCGTGGGGGGAAATACAGAAACAGGGGGAGCTGGTGGGGGACTGGTGCTTTCCCCGTCTCTCATCCTTTTTGCCCCATTTGGTGACCCTACCACTCCTCCCTTTGCTGTACTACTGAATATGTAGCCTCAGGGGAGCTGTAGCCTAGAAGCCCGATGCTTGAAAACCTTTCAGCCCAAGGGGCCTGTTTTCCTGGCAGGAGTCATGTGGCAGAAATCCTTGCTAAACACTTACAACTCCTAGTTCAAGCGGTTATAGGCTGCAGTACTGTGTCCTTCCAGCCTTCACCAATCTCGGATCTTTTTGTATCTGGGCACTAGAAAAACTAGACAGTAATTTGATTCTCTGAGGTTTCAGTGGTGTTTTGTCTGAGACCATAAGGAAGAGCCATCATTATCCAAACAGCAGATTTACCTCCCATTTATTGAATTATGCACATCAGATACTTGGTGAGCCACTATTTTGCTTATTAGACACTTGGGCCCAGGCTTGTCCTGGGTCCCAGGCTTGTCCTGGGTCCCTACTCGACTCAGTTCCCATGCCCCCAGTGGGGAACTTGGTGGTCCCATGGGGTGCTCAGTGGCTAGTGGTGCTTCCCAGGAGCCCTGTGCATGTGTGGGGCCATGGAGGCAGGTGGCTGCTAGGGTGGGCAAGCCTGTAGGTCTGTGGGTGCTGGAAGCCAGATCCCTGCAGCAAGAAGGGCAGTGGCACCACTGGGGCCATACAGTGGGTGTAAAACACAAATGAAACCTGGATAGTGAAAAATAAATAAGTAAAAAATGAAACGGAAAGCTCATCCTAAGGAGGTGCTATGACAAAGCACTGGTTTTACTCAGAATTTTTTCTCTTACACTCTTCTATGTAACAATTCAATTCCTTTGTCCTTACCCTGCCAGAACTGGAAGAGATGCATTTTCCATGCAGTGGCTCCTGTGGGGTTTGGAAACATACCCTGTTTCTCTGTTCCCTCCCTGCCTCTCAGTGCTTCCCACGGGCCTGATCCTGTACCATGCTGTGCAGCTGGGTGCTCTGGGGGCGAAAGACAGGGTCCCCGCCTGAGTAGCAGCAAGACAATGCAGGAACATTGATGTGTACCTTTAATGAACAGAGAGACAGAAGTAGCATTTGCTAGGAATAGTCTTGTGACGCAGATTTCTGGTGTATATTTGGCTCATATCTGCTACAATAGCTTAATAGATATTTGCCATTAATATACTTCTGTTAAAAAGGGGAAAAAAAGGAATAAAAGGAGATTATTCTTGGAAGCAAATCTTACAGTTTTCTACGCTTCTCTGCCAGCCACTTTATTTTGATCCCGCTGAGGCAGTGATCTCACCAAAGCTGTGGTGTTGGCCAGGGGCCAACTCGTGAGGCCAGCTACAGCTGCAGCCTCCCAGAAACGAACACCTTGAAGGAGGTTGGGGGGATGAGCCTGCCCACCCCTCCATGCCGCTATCAAGCTGTGAGTGGGGCAAGAGCCAGGCAACGCAGCACCGCCGAGCTCATCGCTTAGGGCGATGGTGGGACCTGGGGACAGAGGGGCTGCAGCAGGACTCTCAAGGACACTGTGGCCTGGATATTTTTCCCAGCAAAACTGGTGTCTTTATCAGCAGTCCCACAATGTGCAGAGCCCGTAGCTCCTTTCAAGAAGCAGAGATGTGGTGATGCAGTGAACTCCCAGCACAGTCCAGCTCCTTGCAGTGGCCTCGCTGTCCATGAAAACGTTGATGGCAGTGCGTAGGCGTCAGCCTCACACAGGAGAAGTGATGGATCAGCAGTTTCACTGGACACCCTGGTTGCACGAGGGGCTATGTAATGGACGTTCCTGTAAACACAGTGTGGTCTGGATCCTGCTGTTGCCCTAGCAAAACTGAAAAGAAAAAGAAAAGATGTGCAAAACCTCATTGCATTGCATTGTGCAAGGCCAACCTTTCTGCGAAGACAGAGCAAAGCAAAACTTCCTTTTCTCCGTTTGCTCTGGTGTTAAGGGATCCTACTCCCCGTGCCTGACTTCCACTACCGCCTGTCTCTCCATTGGCTTAAAGCCGTGGAGTTTTCCTGGTTAGAAGCACTGCTGTAATAGTACCTCTGGGAGGAATGGTAAGCACAGCTGGATCCTGCCAGTGTTTTATGCACAGGCATATATACACACGCACACGTGCATTTGCCTGGCTGTGTTTGGGGACATGGTCTCCTGTTGGAGACTTTTTTTGCCATGTTCCCTTTCTCCTCCCCACCCTCTCACATGAGACGTATGACATGTGACAGGACTGCCACTTCATTACATGATGATAACCCCTTCACATCAGCTCCCCTTCTCCCGTTTTAACTTAAAAGCTCTTAAGATACTTAGCCGGGGAAAAACAAAAGTCCTTTTTGCGTGAGATACACAAATTTCATCCTGTAACTAAAGGAATAATTGCACATGTGCCATTTGCACATGACCTAACCCTGAGTTTCTCTGTGTTGCCAAAACAGTCTTTGCTGTGACTGATGTTCTCAGCTGCTGTTTTGTTTCCTTAAAAATCTGAGCCCGGGCAACGCATTTCGGTCCATTTGGGAGCTGCCAAGGGTCACTGAGAAACGCCTGGAAGCTAGTTAGGGTAGGAGGAGTTGCTGCTGTTGTTTAAACATCTCTGCGCCAGTATTTTCAAACGCGTTTAGAAACCTAAGGGTTTAGAGCAGGTAGGTGCCTAGGGGATTTTCAGGAAAACCTGCACTTATCTGTAAATCACAACCTTTAAGTGTTTCTGAAAATCCGTCCCTAAGTCATGGGCTGAATGAAAGCAGAGCCATGACAGGCATTGGCAGAGCTTTTGGTGATGCCCGGGTGCGGCACCATGAGGCACGCCAGCAAAATCATTTCCCCGTGGAGTTGTACAGCTGACTTCGCTTTTGCTTGCCAGGACAAAGCACCACACCAAGGCAGGCAGAGAGTGAGGAACTGCGAGGGGAAGGCTTTTATTGATAATCTGGAAGGCGAAAAGTGTTTTGGGTCAGATCAGAGCTGTTGCGTTCCTTGACATAAGGCTGGACAGGAAGGGCAACTGTGTATTTTTAAAGATAAACAACCAGTACACCAATTAAGCTGGTGCCTTAGCAGAGCAAGCACAGCTGTCTGTAGGTGGTTGCTTGAGAGCAGCATTGAGATCCCTGCAAGGGGAGGGGGGACCCTGCCTCCTGCTGCTGTTTTCCTGGTCTCGCTGTGGAGGGAAGGCAGGTCTCTCCACCTGGCGGTCTCACCCCTCCCAAATCCGCAGCATGGTCACTGTACACCACCCCAAAAATACAGGAACCTCTTCGGTTGCTGGATCCATGCATTGCTACTGAAGCTGTGACGCCTGGCAGTCTCTCTCCCCTCCTGCTTAGTACCTGTGCCCGTACTGCAATACTCCCAAATCCCATCCCACCTGCTGTGTCCCACTGAGACGTCGCTCCTGGTGAGGTCTTCCCTTCCTTTCTTTTTTGGGAAGGGTCAGCAGCCCCTTATGTGCCCCAGCTTACTCTTCTCTTTAGTGCAAAAGCTCTCACGCCCCGACCCCCTGGGAACAGCAGACAAAATGTAGTTTCCACTTCAGAGCACGCACAGGCTCTTGAAAAGCCTCCCTGGCTGTTTGTCTGGGGTTTTGTTCGGAGGAGGCTCTTGGGATGCCGGGAAGCATGGGAGGAAATAATGGCCCCAGGTGTTACATGAGGAGCCCCAAGCCGGGCTGCACACTCAGGATGCACTCCACAAAATGGAAAATAATTTGGAAATTATTATCATTCCCAAAGGCCAAAATCCTGGACTCGGCACCCGTGAGCAGCCGCCAAGCTGTGTGCACTGAGGGGAAGAAGTCTTGCTACTGAGTGGAAGAGAAATTGCTTCACCACCGTTAGGTCAGCCTGGGGACTAGGGAGAAAACCAGGTGCCCTATTTAAGCACTGCCAGCAAGATTTTTACATCCTGGAAGGGGAAGCACTGATTCAGATCAGAGCACTCTTATCCGAGCCTGGGCCTCTGAGAGCACCTCCAGGCCAGCAGGTCTCCAGCCGCTTTCTGCAAAGGGATGAGTTGCCTCTGACATCCCTCAGCCATGGGCTTTTCCCTGGTCTGAAGCGCAAAGCCGCTGCGAGACACATCCTGCTCTTCTTGCTAAGGAAAGGCAAAGTTTCCCTGTGAGCTGCTTGAGAGAGGAGAGGCTTATCCCAAACCTGCTGCCCTGTGTTGGGTGTGTGGGCAGGGGAAGACACAGCTCTCCCTCCCATAATCTGTTCAGTGCAAAGCGAACAGAGCATGACATCCCATGCTGCCCGAGCGAGCATCCTGGGGAGTGTGTGTCAGGGGATGACTCTGCTACATGGCATCTTTTTCAGCAAAGCAAGCTGAGCCTTGTGCCACCTGCAGCTCTCCCAGAAGAGCACTGGTGAGATGCAGGCTGGGGGAGCACTCGCCAGCACTCGGCAGGAGTGGACAGGAGGGCACCCTGCCTGTGGGGAGAAGGGAAGCCCTGAAGCCTGGGAAGGGAAATGGGCTTGTAGAAACACATCACACAGGCGGCAGGGAGACATGGTGGGAAAAAATTAGGTTGTTGAAAGAGACAGGAGTCAACTCAGCAAACAGCAAGCAGCACAGGACGAAAAAATCCAAAGCCTCGCCTCTCCTCTCCTCTCCTCTCCTCTCCTCTCCTCTCCTCTCCTCTCCTCTCCTCTCCTCTCCTCTCCTCTCCTCTCCTCTCCTCTCCTCTCCTCTCCTCTCCTCTCCTCGGGGTGCAAGCAAGCTGGAGAGGGGTTGCAAAGCACTTGTTGCCCTGGCTTGGATATTTCTGGCATGAGTATTTTCCTGTTGCTGGTGTCCTGTCGGCTGAACGAGGGGAGGGAGGTGGGAACGCAGCCCCCATGAACAGCACGGGCCCTTTTGTGTACCTGGCTGCTGCACGTGACAGCCCATTTTGTGCATGAAGGCAGATTGGCTGCAGGAAACTGGGAGAAACAATGAGGTTCTGCTTTGCTAGTGCAACAGCTAGATGAGTGGCGGAGAGGAAACGCTTCGATGACAAGGGCAGGGTGAGCCAGAGGCCAGAGGGCACATTTTTCATGCTGCGAGGGCTTTTTGGTGTCAGCACTGCACTCGCATAATAAAGCTCAGCACAGGGCAGCGCTTGGCTGGTGGGGTCAGCGCCTCTCAGCGGGGGGGCAGGGGGTTCCCAGTTTGAGAACTGGGGAAGACGACAGGAAAAAAAGCCTTAGGAGTTGTCCCTGAGAAGGGACAAAAAGCCCCTGTGAGAGGTGGCAATGCTGCCTCCTTGTGCAAATCTGAGCTGGAGACAAATAGCCCCAGAAAGTCATCTTCCAGCAGAGGGAAGGAGGCACTGCCGAAGCCCCATTGCAGGTCTGCAGCTGCATTCAGCGCCCATCTGAAAAATCTGACTCATGCTGAGGCATTTCAAGGGGAACCAAATGCTTTAGAAACTCTAGCCTGAATTACAAGTGCCCATCTCCTTCAGCTCTGCCCCTACCAAGCCTTTAACTTCCCCACCCAGCTCAGGGTGGTATTATGAGGGTGAAATCGTTAACATTTATGAAGTGCTTTGAAGATAAAAAGAGATGTTAAGTTTTACTGGGCCAAGATCTGAGGCCCACATTTGATCTTCCTCAAGCTGTCAGACACAAATCTCACTCCAGGAGTTTACCGCATGCTGCTTGTGAGCAGCGCGAGGAGCTGCCCCCCGTTCCCATGCCCACCCCGCCCTGCTGCAGCCCCGTGCCCTGCCAGCTCTCCCATCGCAACTCTTTCCCAGGCTGGCTGTGAGCCAGAGCGCTGAGATGATCTGAGTAACAACATTGCAGAACTGTAGCCTCATTAAAACAAAAAGAGGGAAAACAGGAGGCGAAAAGGAAGCTACACAAGAGAGAGGGAAGACTGGCATGAGGTTTGTGTACATGTTTATATTATCCCAGACATTTAGGATACACATTGAAGTAGCCTCTGAAACTTGTTTTTGGCTGGGGCTCCCGTTGTGCTCAGAGCTGTATCAATACAAGCCATCCCCTGCCCTGTCCCTGCCCCAAAGTGGTAGACAAGGCAAATGATGGATCCGAATACACGAGGGAGTGGAAGAAGAAAGCACCTGTCAACAAGGCAAGCCAGGAACCTAGAGCGCCAGCCTCCTTATCGCTGTCAAATTTCCTGCAGGCATTGCAAGGAAGAGAAGTTTTAAATTGCTTTTACGCACCCCTGCCTGCTTGAGTGCACAGAAAAGACAGAAGTGGCTTCAGAAGCAACTGGCTGGCATTTTGTTCAGTGTGTAGCCCCATGCCTTATTTGCAGTTTGCCGTGTAAGCACTGTTGTCAAGTGGGAGCTATTCGTTTCCTCCAGGCTTTTCTATGGGACTCATCACTATGACATGGGAGGACTTCAGACATCAATTAAATTCTTTCCAGAACAACCCTATGAGACTGGGGAAGGGGAAACAAGAGGAAAAGCTTTGCGGCTCTGAGTGCTCATCTCTGCTGCAAACCAAGCCCAAATTTCAAGTTAGGTACATGGAAAACAAGAAACTATGGTGACCTTCAAGTTAAGTGGCTCACCCAGCTTTGCGCAGGAATCTTGTGGCAAAGGCTGAACTAACATCTAGTGCTCCTGGACAGTATTCACATCAGTGAACCCCCATGAAATCGCTCCTTCTTCTCCCAAAGTCCCTTCCCTCACTCATTCACTACACAGCTTCTTCACCAAAAGAAACTCCCTCTTTACTGAGCCATGATGCATCCACAAGGTGTCCATATACTGTGTGCTACAGAGGCTGAATAAATGGCTCTAAAGACTGTATGCAATTAATGAGCAAAGAAAAAGGAAAAACTGAGTTCACACAGGCATCTTCTAGATTTTGAGTACCTGGAATTTATGCTCTGAATCCCTTTTTCTGCACTGAGGGATGTATGTGTGGAACGTGTGGTGGGGAATGTGTGGCGGAGAGTGCAATCTTTTTAGTTTTCCTGCCTTCCCTGCTCCTTCTCCCAAGCAACTCTCCTTGCCCATTTTGCTTGGAGTTCGGCAGCACCCTTCCAGCCTCGCATTGCCTGCACCCAGCAGTGACATCACTGAAGTTTTAGCTATGCAGCCTGGGGACGTCTCCCTGCTCCTGAGGCTAAGAGATATGGCACAGCTTGTATTGCCCACCAAAGCTTTCTCCTGACCCTAGGCAGGCTTTGCCTGTGGGGAGCCGTCCCTGGCACGTGCCACTGAACCCTGCCCAGGTACTGTTGGCTGTGGACCAACACCGTGCCAAGGAGCATGCAAATTATTTGTGTGCAGATGATCAAAGGCTGGTATTTGAGCCCACACCCTGGCCTTGTTTCATACACTAGCATAAAGGTAGCTGGAGAGGCCAGGAGAGGCAAGCTTCTCATTTTTAGTGATCATGACCCAAAGAAGGATGCTACTGGAGAGGTAAGCGGGAGGATGGGGCTTGTGGAGGGTGAGGGTCATCTGCCACAGCTCAGCCCCCTGTTTCCCCTCACAGCACCGAGGACATGTTGCGGTCTGTGAGGCACCGCAGGGTCTCGCAAGCTCTTCCAGAGCCTCAGAGGTGCAGAGGCTCCACACCAAAACCTGCTGCGCAGGAGCTCTGCCCCTTCTGCCCTGCTGGGGCCACACGGAGCAGGGCAGGGGACTCAGCGTGGGGCACAATGCTGGCGTAAGGCAGCCAGATGTTGTGGGGGAGGACAGGGCTTGTCGCTGCTTGCCACAGCTGTTGTGAGCACAGACCCACCACCGTGGGAATGTCACGCTCTCCCTGGGCTGGACCCTGCCCACAGCTAACCAAGCAGCTAGCGGTCTTTCATGAGCTTCGTCAAACTGACATTATGGTCAAACTGAGGCAGCTTTTTATGGGAACGATAAAATGGAAATTGTCCCTGACAAAAGGCAGCTCCTGCTGCAGGTTTCAGGCTTTGACTTTGAACTATGCTGCTGTGGGTTCTTTAAACCAAACCAAAAATAGGTAATTTTTTAGCAGAATATTTTTGCTTGGCTATGCCTTTTTGGTTTTTGGGTTTCTTTTCCAAAAACAGATAAGATTTTTTGACTGAAGCTCTCCCTCACTGTGTGGAGGACACAGGGGCATGGAAAATGTCAGGATCTAAAACCTTAAAGCATTTGTCGAAATTATAATCAGCAGACAAAAAGGGCTTATACCAGGAAGCGTGAGGCAGTCTCAACAAGAAGTGACACTACCGGTTCAGTTTAAAACACATCTAAAATATATTTTATAAGGCCTCATATACTCTGTTAGATTGTGTTTCTACAGCACTAGTGTACTTCACCCCTGAGAGAAGTGTGTGGGCTTCTGGCAGGAGAGGAAGTAAGAGCTAGGAGGAAAGGACGTGAAAGAAGAGCTAGACGCCGCCTTGCTTTTCAGCCAGCCAGCTCTCCCTGGTGCCTGCAGCTGCCAAGAACTTTTGTATGACAATAGCAATAACACAAAAACCTGTTAAGTATAGATTCAACTGAATTTAAATTGAGGAGAAGCATCTACAGTAATCAAGGTTTGGTGGATGAGTCTTGAATATGGCGTTGTTCTTAATTATCGAGCTCTGCACACCTGCAGCAAATACATTAAAAGAAAAAAAGTTTTCCAGCACGCTGCTGCTTGCTAAGTGAAATGAAGGCATGACAGCTCTGTGTGGTTTTGCCTTTGCAAACTCAAGACAGTGAAACTTTACCAGTTCTGTCTCCAGCCTTTTACTTCCCAAGATGCCAGTTATGGCTTAGGTCTCCAACACATTCCAGACTCTTTTGTACTCTGTCTTTAAAAAACCTTTATGAGAAGGGGCACAACGGCTTATCAAGATGCTTGTGAGCTGTGACCATACAGGCTGAAAACTAGAGCTGAATAGATCTGAGAAGAGCCAGACTCTTTGTGTGATTTGGCAAACAGCAGCTACAGACAATACTCAAGGCAGAGCTGTGTGCATACTTGAAACCCTTTCCTGAGGCTTTGCAAAGACCACCACAATGTGCTGAGGAGCTCCGACAGCGCTCTTGGGTCTCCACACCAGGGGCAGCTCATGGATGTGCTGGAGGACAGAGGGATGGAAATCCTCGGCAAGACGGTGTGCCTCCCCCACTCACCTGAAAGTTGCAGCACAAGCTCTTTCCTCCCCCCGGGGAGGGGGGGAATACGACTATGCTTTTCCCCTGCTGCCATGGCCGCATCTCCTGGAGATAACCCTCCTCTCACCTTTGATCTCAGGAGTCCAAATATCTGGTGTGGGGTGCTCCCTGTGCCACCAAGCTGTGCACTCCTGCAATACCTGGCTGGGGCAGGCAATGCCTTCGGCTGTATCCACACAGACGTGGCCACAGTTTAGTGTGCGAATTCCTGAGCCAGGACTAATTTAACTGGCTTTAGCAGTGGTAATTGTGTAGCTGCAGTGGCACAGAGCTTGGTGCTGGCCAAATCAGCCCATAGGGAAGTCTGTTGCATGACAGCAACGTAGATAGATACACTCTTACTTTAGGAGTAACACATAAATACATTTCAGGAAAAAAACCAGAAGTACAATAGGCTAAAAAGCCAAGGTTTACAGTACGGTGTTCTCTCCAGGAGGCCCCTGAAACAGCTCAAGATAGCATGACAGGCATATGCACTCGTCACTCCTTCCATTGCCAGGGTTACTGTGCAGAAAATATATGGAGTAAAAATGGAGAAGAAATGATCTAGGTAAAAAAACTGATCTGAGAATACCCAGGCCTGAAGTCATATTTAAATGCATGGCTTGCTTCACTGGATGGTGCTGGGCATGGAAAGGCTTGGCTTTGTTTCCTTCCCCTTTTTTTTTTTTAGTCTTTGTGGCTGACAGTAAGAGCATTGCCTGAAGATTCATAGAAGCATACACATACCTCAGTACACGGACACTTCCCTTTTAGAAAAGAGTTCCCTCACCCTAGTGTGCGATGGGGGTGGATCTGGTTTCGGCCACCGGGCAAACCGCCAGGCACCGTGGTTACTTCTGCAGCCCTCTCATGTGATGGGACTGGGGCATAAGCCTTTACCGTGCTGCCAGGGAGGAGAAAGCAAGCCCTGCAGGGTGACTTTGCTGGACGTGCTTGCCGTTCTGATTCCTGGCTCCTGAGCCTGCCACACAGGTGGGTCGGGGGAGCAGTGGAGAGAGGGTGGCGATGTCTTGACTGATGTATTGACACTGCCTACAGCAGTCAGCAATGCTGAGCTTGGTAGCTGGGCTTGGTAGTAGAGGGGAAAGCCGTCGCCACCTGGCCAAGGACAGCTGCAGAGTGGGTCCTCCAGGGATCAGAGGCAACTAGGGAGCAGACGGTGCCCTGGGGCACTTTCTCATTCTGAAGAGCACCTTATTTGCCCCACAGCCCAGGGGAAACCAGGAGCATTGTTCGTGCCTTGTGGCAGGAAGGAAGAATGAACAAGAATGATGCCTTCAGTGACTGCTTTCAGCCCAGCATCCTATTTCTATTATATCCCTACAGTAAACTTTTCACCTGTGATTGCCTCTCTTACTTCCATCTGTATGCCAGATCATCTTTTATTTTGTATCCATATGGTGCTAACAATGTTGAATTCATGAGGAGAGCTGACGGGCAATGCAGAGATACAATAACTGCATACAATTATATCATAGTGGCAGCGTGAGGAACTGCAAAGGTCTCTGCTTTGCTAAGCGGGGAACCAGTACAGGAGGGAAATTTGGTATTTCGAGGTTATTTACGGGTAGTGCTGAAAAGCTTGTGCTGGGCTGTGTTGTTAACCTGTTCAGATGCACTTATGGAGAAGAAATATGAAGCCAGAGGCTGGCACAGCTGTCATTTGTCTGATTTCTGTGTGTGGTTCCTGAAAACAGAAGAACTGAAATTTGTGTTCACGAGTACCCAGTTTATGGTATTTGGGTACCTCCAGTGCTGCAAAGCTTTGTATATCTACTTTCATCATGGGCACTGAAGGGCAATGAAGTGTGCAATGTGTAGACTTTTCCACCAGTTAAAGGAAAGGTAGTGATCCCTCTGCTCTTCTTTATGACGCTGCTGTTCCATGAGTCCCTTAGGAAAAAAGTACGAGGAAGAAGAAATTATTTGCAGTTGCCTTAACTGAACACAAAGTGAAGCTCTGGCAGACAGTGGGCCAGATAAAAGTCATGCAAGACAAAATCCCATTGCAGCCATCAGTGGTGGAGCTGAACACTCAGCTTTTTTTTCTTGTCCTGAAGTCAGGAATAAAACCATCTGAAGGAAGCTCCCAGGGTGGCTCTCAGCAGACAGATCCTCTGAAGAGCAAAGCGATGGATGACAGTATCAAACTTGACCATGGTCTATTTCAGAGCTGGCTAAATGCTGAAAAAGGTGTGGCAGGCTCAGATCCTTTCTGAACTGTGACCCCTTGATGCCTTCCTTGGCCTCCTCCCTTTCGTTCTCTCCTCTCCATCCACCCACATTTCCTGCAGGGCAACATGAGGGGCGCAGAGTGGTGTTACTCCTCTTGAAACCTGGCTACCAAAGGCCATGATTAACCCACAGACCCGTCCTAGTGGAACATTTGACCTTGTTGATTATTAACAGCGCCTTATGCAAGGGATAAAATCCTGCCTCCTGGGACCAAGATCCTGTGCCTATAAAAGAGCGCAGCCAGTGAGGGTGTCTCCCTGCGTACGAGCGTGACTTGGCTGACCTATGGATATTTCTGACATGTAGCTGCATGTCGAGCCAGCCAAACAGCAAGAGTCACCTTCCTTTTGTTTTGCTTCATTTCAGAAAAGAAAGAACTGAAAAGATGTACAAAGAGCTTGGAGCTGTTGTTGCACTGACATTTTATTCCACGAAGCAACATGAAATGAAGGGCTCCTCCCGAGTGCCAGGCCTTTAAAAGCCTTGGGATTGGAAATTTATGTGACTCTTAACCCCTCATGTTGTTACAGACTGTGACCCCAGATAGTTTAATAAGGTTTTTAAATAGCGGCTCCCCTCTCCGCTCCATCAGAAGGCTGCTCAGGGGAGATAAGGAGACAGGATTCAGTCCCAAGCCTCACATTTGCTGTCAATGGCAGTGGCAGGCAGCTGGGGCCACTGCCCTCGGGGCTGCCTGGCTGGCGGGGAGGTAGTGCTTGGCTCTGCCAGGGCAGCGCTTGCCTCTCTCCCAGCTCAGCTCTGGCCAGCACAACCATCGGCGCCCTCGAAACTCTGCTCGGCAGTGGCTGAGCCTCCAAGGCGCTTGTTTCCACCCTCCCCATGCTCCAAAACCGCTGGGAGCTCCCTGCTTCTGGCTCAGGGGATGCAGCTGGACCATGTCGAGCATCAACAGAGGCTGCATCCGCTGTGGGATCCCACCAGCAGCCCTGGCAAGCAGGGGCAGGCAGTGCTGTCCTGCTCAGCATGTGTGAATTGGAGGCCTTGCTCCCATTGAGAAGGAGGGGCACCTTGGACACAGGTGTCTCCTGCTCAGGCAGTGCCCCACCACCAGGTATCTGCTGCCTGGGGAGTCTCCCTCTATCTGCCTCGGGGATTGGAGTGCATACCTGCCTTTGGCCAGAATGACAGGACCAGCCATGGCTTCTTTCCCCTTTCCTCTGCGTTTTGTTCGGCTTTGGTTTGGCAGCTTCCTTCTCCCCTTGAGGGCCCCACCCCACCTACCACAGACACCATGTTGGAGCCTCTAATTCAGCCATGCTGAGGCTGCTGGTTGCAGCACACTTCCTCACCACACTCAGCAGAGCTGAGGACTGAGGCACTGCTGGCGTGCTGTGAAGGAGGGAGGGGAGGAAAGAGGGTGATTTCCATCCATTTTTCTCCTTCTAGCAGCTTTCTTCTAGACCTCATCAAAGCAGCAACCTTTGTCTGTGGTCAGAGGCAGCCACCGGGTCTGGGGAGCAGATCTGGGCAGTTGCCTTGGTGTTCCCTTGCTAAGCAGCACCAGCAAGTCCCATATGCCAGGGCCACTCATGCCACCATGAACTGCTGCACCATCAACCGTCCCATGCTGCAAGGTAGCACAAGATGGCACACATCAGGCTTGGCAGCACAAACGCAGTACAAGTGTGCGTGCCTCCCAGTGTGCCTAGGCTGGTTATTGAAGCCCAGTTCTTGTTGCACAACCAGTGATGGTTGTGCCTTTGTGTCAAATAAATCTGGTGCCTGGTTGGAATTTTGAGGTCACAGTAAATTGCAGAGCCCTGGGAAGAAAAATGTTGGTTCAGCTAGGGAACAGTAAAGAGCTGGCTTGGCTGGTCGAGGTCGACCAGACCCCAGAGCCCCAGCCCCACGCACTGAGCTCGTGGTCCATGGGGCTCCTCATTTCGTGGCCAAGCCCCAGACCCGCAGTGCAGGGGGCCTGGTACTGTGGGGCAAATTTGGAGATGTTGCCTTGAGAAACCCCAGGCTTGCAGGGAGCCACTAGGCGAGCTGGCAGCCCACAGCTAAACCAGCTCTTTCAGAGGTTACATGGGTTTGGGATCCTCCAGCAGAACATTGCTTTACAGGACAATCCTCGGCCAAGTCTAGTTTAGCATCTTTTTTGCAGTGCTAAATAATGGTTTAAGTCTATCAAGCTTTTCAAAGTTATCTTTGCAGGGAAGAGGACTAGAAATATACTGTTATTTGTCTCATGTATATTTTTCAGTGGAAGTCAGATGCTTTTTTTCTAGCATTTGATATTAAACACATTTAATGAGGTGTTCCCTTTCTCCGTCCCACACGGTGCTCTTTGCAGCACAGCCCCTTCACTTCCCTGCCAGCTCACAGGCTGACAGCAGTGAGGACAACATCATCCAAATGGCACAGGAGGAGAAACTGGGCTGTTATTAACCAGGCTGGTGTTTCTCATTGCAAAGCCTGGGGCTTTGATATTACTGTTCCTTTCCTTTGCTCCCAGTTTGAACATTTTCCTCCCTCCCCAGCTTCAGTACAAATCAGCATTGCTTCCCATGGCACAAACCAGCCTCACTTAAATCACAGCCACAAAGAGCCATGCACAACATCCCAAGGCACAATGCTGAGTTGTGGGGAAGCAGGGCTGAGCTTTGCAAGAAGTAAAGGTCTGAGAGTGTTGCTGTGGCAGAAGAATACCAAATGCAATGATCTAAGGAGAAAAGATGAGTTCTGACAGGTGATCTGAGCTCAGGCAGTGAGTCAGACTCCCCTGTCACTGGGGACAGTGAGCACCATATGACCAAAATCAATGTTCTGGACTTTGTGATGTAGTTATTGGGATTATTAACATGACTGGATTTGCCCATTGGAGTATACAGGATGAAACATATGGTACTAAACAAGCCAGCAAAGCAGTCAAGGGGCTGCTACATGAAGGGATTTGTATGTAAACATAGTGGGGCAAGGCAAAAGCCGTGCCTCTGTAAGTTAATTTAGCTGCGTTTGCTGTAATGACAATGTAATTATAGGAGTGCAATTCAGGAGATTTATCTTTTTAATTAGTAAACTCCTGTGTCCTTCAAAAATCTCCTTTCACAGCTATGGAGCCACCTGCGTCAAAGTGCAGCGGGGAGCCCTCGCTTACGGCTCCTGTGCTCCGGCTCGCCCCACGCTGCAGAACTGCCACAGCTCTGAGCAGATGGTCCCGCATCAAACGTTTCCTTCCCGTGTCACTTACTATTAATTAATTGGAACATTGTTAGTGTGCATCATAATTTCCTTGGACATTTTCCTCATGTCAGTATGTTTCCTTTCAGTGGGACCTTAAATACGTATACATATAAACCTATATTGCCTGGCAGCGGAAGTTTCTTAATGGTAATTTCAGCTGAAAAGATTTTTTTTTCCTGCGAAAACTCAGTGTGTTAGCAGCGCTCCCTGAGCTTGCTAGGCAGGAGCAAGCCAAACTCTAGGAGCTCTACCAAGAGCCAGAGCCCACCCCTAAAAAAGACGAGTTGTATCCAAGCAGTACATACTTCCTCTCACAGAGAAGCGGACGCTGTCAGAGGGGCACCATCACTCACATACACGGGAAGCCAAGAGACACACAGTCTATCTGAGCCTTATCCTGGCCATTTTTTGTGACCCTGTATGTGCTTCCTCCCCTCACTGCAGTCAGTTTAACTACATTGTGTGGGACCTGCCAGAAGAAAAGCCTAACAAAACCCTCAGAAGTCGCATAACGTTATCATTGCATTTTCAAATAGTGGCTATAAACTTTTTTTATCCTGGAGTTACAAAAGAGTAAAGGCTTGTGACCCCATCCTTGCTGTGTTTCTGGCAGCACCCATACCCAGGGCACCAGCCAGGGCCCTGGTGAAGCCAGTGGTGACTCTGTGCATGTGTAGTGAAGGATCCAGCTTGGTGGCTCTATCATAAGAAGCTAACAACAAGGATGACAATAAAACTTGACACCAATGCAGAATTGCCTTGGTTAAAAACATGATGCTGTTATTTTCCTTCTTTTTAAGTGCTGGGAGGGGAGGAAGGAGCTCCACCGTGCACAAAGGTCCAAAGAGACCCTGCGAAGGGTCTGTGCCAGGGCAAAGCATCGCTCACCTGCCCTCGGGGAGCAGGGGTCCTGGACACCTCGCATAAGGCGGATGTTGTCCCCATGCCTCAGCCCCCTCGGGAAACCTTGGGGCTGAGCAGATGCGTGGGTTTGGGTTCAGGACATCCCAGCTGGCAGCTGCAGGGTGGCTGGAAAGGTGGGGAGCCACTGGCACCCCGCAGCTCCCTGCGTGGCAGCTCAAGCCCCGTTTCCCATGTTGGCAGGAAACACACCTGGACTGGAAGGTGGGAAAAGGTGCATGAGCTGGAGTGACTGAAGCGGGTGCTTCCCCCAGCTTCACGGGTTGCCAGTGTGCCTGTGTCCTTACCACCAACCGCAGCCAAAAAAGGAAACATTTGCAAATGCTTCCTGACATTAACACTTCCTCCGGGGCATTGCCGGAGGTGTTCTACCGGTGCCAACCTGCAGACAGCACCGGGGCCCTCAGGAGGCTGTCAGAGCGAGAGCACCACTTAGGTGTTGCTGGCATTCAGGCAGTCCCTGGACTGGCAGTGGGAAAGCACAACAAGCTGTAAAGATGAAGACATAGCAGGAAAAAAGATACTCCCCAAAGCAAATCAACTTTCAGGGAAAACCTCTAAGCCTCGACACACACAGACTGCAACACCAAAAATGCAAATGACAGATCAGTCCAGAAAGGTCTTTTGTTTTTCTTCTTGCAATGTTTTTACTTACAGCTGAGATCTCAAGGCAAGTAGAACTAACAACACGAACGCTTATGAGGAATGAGCATATTAGAGTATGCCAAAAGAGAAATATTATTTTTTAGGCGATGCGAGATTTTTCACTCCTGCTGAGTTTAGCACTGGTTTGAGCACAAGATTTCCTCTAAAAGATGATCACACAGAGCTGCATCATAACAAAGGGTGGGTGAGCTAACCTGACCTTACGCATACCCACTAATTTCCTCCCCTTCAGGAATCTCAAAGTCGTTTACAAGAGGAGTGTGCAGATGAATGGATGAATTAAATCTTGCATAACCTTTGGGAGGTAGAGACAGGCAACACTATTTTCCCAGTTTGAAGGTGGCAATTAAAGCAGTAGCCTGTCACCAATGGTTTGTTTCAAAGGTGTCAACAAGCGGGAGCAGAGGAAACCTAGCTAACCTAACATGGCTCTTCCTCTCCACAGAGCATAAAGCGAGCCGAGGGTAACTAGCTCAGACAAATCCAACTCCAGCAATTTTTTGGCTGATTTTGGATCATGCCCCAAAACAGCAGCAAGACGAGAAAAAGCTGAGCTTATAAATGCCCCTTTCAGTTTTGATTAGAAAAGATGCTCTTCCAGGCCTGGCTGGGTAATGGCAGCTATGCATGAAGTGACCAAGGGCACTTGGTGTCTGTAGTTAAATAGATCTGCTCCTTGAGTGAAACCAGCTTACCAGCCAGGCGGGAGCTGCTGGCCCAGATGTGTCTGTGGTCCATCCACCCCTGTCACTTGTAGCTCTCCCAGCTGTGTGTTGCACCGCTCGCTCATGTATCGTCAGCACCAGCACAAGATCGCTCCCTGAATCACGCGGGAGCACAGGCTGAAGGTAGAAGTGCAAGAGCCACCCAGTGCCTTCGTCAGCTTCTGTGCCGTCATATCAAAGGGGCTGGTATCACAGGTTTCTTCTTGGACTGAAGTCCACAGATCTATGTTGGAGGAGGTAAACAGGGAGGGAAAGCAGAGACAGAGCCCAGGGCCACACTTCTTACTTTACAACCTTTTTGGTTTGCTTGTCCTACAAGAGTTGTTGTTTTGTTCCTCCCCCCTCAATTCTTATTAGGACATGGATATACCTTTTGTCAGAAACATGGCCAAACTCAATGCTATGCCTGAGTTAGACATAAACATCTCCTGTTTCACCACCAGCTGTTTGAAATTATATTTGAGCTATAGCCTATGACTACTGTGTGGTTTTAAAAAGGCCTTCAAACCAAATGCTGCTTAAATTTGGTATGCTTTTGATCTGGATGGGAATCCAAACTTTGTCTCCTTTTTTTTAACCTATTCAAATGGGACTTGCTGTTTCGGGGCAGTACCTTGCTTTATGGTTAACTCTAAGCAAGTCTCAGTGAGCAAATATTTATTTTAAATGTGAAATTCCTGAGGTCTGTGCACCTCTAGTAGCTCGAAGGATTTGTGGTATACTGGATCACTGCATGACACTGAGAAAGGCCTTATTCATTGCTTCCAAAAAGGCTATTAAAAATATCCCATAAGAAGATAAGTTGCTTAGAAGGTGTCTGTGTAGCAGAAGATTAAACATACCTCAGCCAGGCAACGTTTCATGGTTAGACCAACCAGGCACTGCCTCTTCTCTTCATAAACCCCAATCCACTATATCATTTCTTCTTTAATGTGCTCTACCTAGCTTCCTGCTGAGGATGATCTATGTGCTTTGTGGAAGCAGAAACTAATATTTTTCTGGGGAAGGGAAGAGGAAATAGAACTTAAGCTGATTGTTTAATTTTCATGCAGAAAATTTTGAAGACTGAGCAGCTTTTTTTTCAGAAGAAATTGTGGCTTTTTCTTTTTTACTGAGAATGTGATAAGTATACCTTTTCTAAGCTATGTTTTGCATAAGGGGATATATCAAAGGATAAAACCCAATGAACCAAATTTGCTGCTGGGAAGGTCATGTGTAACTCCAGGAAAGTATGTGGAGATAAAATACACCTGTGGTTAAATTATCTGGGGAGAGGATTGAAGTGCTTACTGAAATCAATGAAGCAGCCTTTTACAGCAGGAGAGGCTGTGGTCTGCAGGCTGCTAAGTGAATCATACAGCTATTTGCGAGTGGTGAAGCAGAGGAGATCCATTGCTGGGGTACTGTGGTTGCTTTTACCTTGGCACTGTACTAGGTGGGAACCAGAGAAACGTGGCGGTCGGTCTGTCCTCTGTGGCTTGCACCATCCTTCCGTCAGCTGTGAGCAGATGGGGTTCAATAAAACAGCAGTAAGGAGAGGCGCTGGGGGCAATTTAGTGACTTGGCCAAGGTGACGCAGGAGAGCAGTGCCAGAGCTCAGGTTGCCCAACTCTGACATCTGCCCCTTAGCCACAAACCCAGCCGTCATCACCAGTGTTCTGCAGCTCATGGCAGGCAGATTATAGGACTGAGCCTAGGCCTGAGTTCAAGCCTGCAGGCCTCCAGGAGTTAAAGTTCTCAGTGGCTTTAACAGCATATAGTCAATAGTGCCCAACTCTTCCCTCAGTCTTTTTTATCCATGTTATTTAAAAAGACCAGATTATGAAAAGAAACCCATTTCTCTGAAAAAGGAGTTCAGGCATGTGGAAGGGAAGAAAGAGGGAGGAACAGTAAATGCTCACAGTGCTTTAATTTATGTGCCAAGGCTAGAGACTTGTTCCTAGACTCTGTCTACAGTCAGTGGTGAGAGAATTTCCTCCAAAAAAAGACTGAGAGCTCTCCCACTGGCTGCCTGCAGCTAGGGAGTGTGATCACCCTGCAGCAGGTCAGCTCCCAGCTCTGTGCCGTGCCCATGGGCCACATCCATGGTACATACTGCATCTTCCTGAAAAGGCCCTTCCCTTCCCTTCCCTTCCCTTCCCTTCCCTTCCCTTCCCTTCCCTTCCCTTCCCTTCCCTTCCCTTCCCTTCCCTTCCCTTCCCTTCCCTTCCCTTCCCTTCCCTTCCCTTCCCTTCCCTTCCCTTCCCTTCCCTTCCTTCCCTTCCCTTCCCTTCCCTTCCCTTCCCTTCCCCTCTCCCTGCATGCAAAGCAGTCTTGGGGAGTTTAGGGATCTGGGTTTAAGTAGGACGCATCAGAGCTCTCTGATCTATTAATCATTGTTATTCCTGTGTATCCTATCACCAAAGTAACAGTCTTTCCAGGCCACCTGCATCCTTACCAGGCTGTAAAGAAAACCATTATTGTTTTGGCCGCTGTGATTAAAGCACCTATGTGAGCAAAGGCACACGCTTTCACCGGCCTTGCCAGTCCTGCACAGGGTAGTCCTGATGCCCAGCTGTTGGACTTCTATACACTTTCCATTTTAGATACTGTCTTTAACTTACCTCCCCCTTCATCGACATGGGGCAAGCAGGTCCCGTTTGTAACACATATTTCCACCCAGGGTCAGAGAGTTATCATACTAAGATTATTTTTCCACTGAAAGTCGATTTCTTCTTTTTGGGGGAAGGAGGGTGAGGAATGAAGAAAAAGAGAAGACACCAAAGAGACAGAGAATGATGGGCAGCTGGTAGATAAGGGAAGCAGTGAAGTAGAAATGAAAGCTTCCATATCATTGCAAACAGATAAATTCATGCACTGCACTAGGATGTCACAGGCTGTAATCATAAAAAGAATCACAGATACATAATAGCACAATTACTGGAAAATATGAGGAAGACTTGAAAGATAAGGTATCATCAAAACTCTCTTACACTGAATATTTTGCCTCTGTTTTGTGCAAAAATAGGCAAGGAAATTGTCCTTTCTGCCCCCTATTACAGGCAAGTTATTGCCCTTCCTCCACATATCCTCCAGTTTAAAGCACAAATGAAGGCAGTACCTAAGATAAAACTATATGACAAATGAAGTCATAAAACACCATACCAAAAATCCAATATTAGAAGAACATTTAGGTTTTCAAGGCTGCGAAGCCAGCTGCAGGGAAATGACTGTGATAAAATTGCCCTTGGAGTTTTCACACCAGTAACCCTGTGTGTGTGTGTGTGTGTACCCATTACAATACGGACTTTCACTGCAGTCTCACCTAATTGTTTTGTCAGGACCTTTACCTCTTCCTCTGGAAGGATGGACATTGTGCAGCTGTACAATGAACAGTGTACCTGTTCTGGTTTTCTTTCTAGCCTTATCAGAAAATACATAGCCTGGTGTCTCATGCAGAGCCTGATGAAATGCCTGTATCAGTCATCAGGAACTTCCTATGCAACCTTGAACATGCCCCAAGTCATGTCTTCTATTTTTATCCTGGGGGTTTCTGTCCTTCTCCTTCCAGCACCTGAGACACCTTGAAGAGCTGTATATGTGGGCCTGTTTTCCCCATTTTCCAGCCACAGAGCTGAAGCAGATAGATGAAGCAACTTGCTCAGATCTGCCACAATTCAGCCAGAAAGTTTAATGCCTGAGAAAGTTTTCAGCAATTAATATGATTTTTTTTTCAAATGGAAATGCCTGGGCAGAACTTTCAGCAATGTAGAAAACTGTACATGTAGGTACACATATATGTGTAGCTCTGTGTGTGTAGGTGTCTCTCTGTAATAATACATGCACTACAAATTCTACCTAGAAGCTGACAAGTGGCAAGAGACTAGCTTTTGGAACAGAGGACAGTTAATAAACAATATAAACCAGCAGCAAAAGTAGGAGATTATCTGTGTCCATAATCCTCCCACATTTAGCAAAATACATGCTTGCACTGAGTGGACCTACTTTTCCACAGCAATAAAGCTTTTCTGTATTGACAGATTAGTGAATTAGGCTTTAGCTGAGAGTTATTAAAATATCTCTGACAGATTTACTAAGTCCTGGGCATCTTGTGGATGAACATAAACGCTGAACAGGAATCTGTGGTATGAATCTTTCACTTTTGCTTCATGCCTTTCCAAAATCCAGATCTTTAAAGTAACTTAGGTCTCTGAATAAAAATCATCTCTCTGACGGGCTGATTTTTAACCCTCAGCAAAGATTTGTGATATTCTTGGGGTCACGAGAAGCTGAAATCAGAAATGCTTGGCCAGTAGCTCCTTCCTTTCCACACCAGTGATCCAGGGTCGCTTCCTGACTTTAAAGACTCCTCTGTGAAACAGCGCTAGCAACCTGATGGAGAAGCCAGATGGCTTGCTAGGTCCTTCCAGCATTTCCCAGTTCAGGTAAGGATGAACCATGTCCTTGAATTGTCTTGCAGCTTGAGGTCTGTGATTCCACCCTGAAAGGATGGAGCCAAGAGGGGAAAGAGGCAGGATGGCTCCCCCAGACCATCTGCAGTCAAGTCCTCGGGGCAGCAGCTCCAGCAGAGCTGCCTGCCCATCCTCCCCCAGCGCTGGTGATGCGAGGTGTGGAGTTGGAGGTCAGCAGCCTATGCAGCAGACGGGGTTATAACCCCTAGGCACAGGGAAAGGCACTTCCATTTGGGATTTCACCGCTTCATGACTTTCGAGAGATATGAAATCAACTGACACTGCAGACATCGCCTGCATCCCAGACATACCCTCAAGGCTCCGCTTTGGTTTCTGTGAAATGCTAGTGCAAAAGATGAACGTTTCCCCACAGCAAAAATGCTGTAATGGATAAATAGCAAGGAAACAGTTAACAGCGAAGAAAACAAAAGCTAATGTTTTTGAAACTGGAGGCTAAATGGCAGGTAAGGAGGATGCTTAATTTCTACTTTCTAGATTACAAACAGCAGAGTAAGAGGCCCACAGCCCACATCATGAAAAATAGTGTGGGTTTGGCAGTGGATAGTTATAATTTAAGAAAGCTCTGCTCTCTATTCAGACCCAAAGACTTCCTACAAGAATAAGGCCTGGAACGATGCCCCTGGCTGATGTATGGCAAGTCATTCGGACAAAAGTCCCTTGTGTGGCATTAAAGGGAACATGTTTAATACCACGTGCCACACACTGCTGTGGGTCAGGTGTATTTTCTTCATTACACTTTCCACGAGGGCGCTTCACAAACAAGCAGGTACTGGTGGAAAATGATCATGATGATTCATGCTGAAGTACCAAAACAGTAAGCCCAGTGGGCAATAGGGATCCCTGTGTGGCTGGTGTTGTTTGTCAGCAGAGCTGCAGAGCAGTGGTGTGGGAATGGTCATTAGTGATACTCTGGCACACATTACAGCAATGTAACCCTTTGTCATGGAGACCCAATTGGGCTCTCCAAAGATCTCACTTTAAAATCATGTAAGATTGCTTCTGCGTCACTGTCACCCATCTCGCTTTCCAGCCCCTCTCCCTGCCTCGAGGGCTGTAGAAAGGAGCTTAACCAAATGCATCTCGGAGGACTGCTGCGGATTATCAGTGAGGTGACATTAAATGATTTAGAGGTACCTCCAAGAAAAGAGCATGAGAAGTGCCAACTGTTGCTATTTTGGTGTATTTAAAGGCACCAAAAGGTGCCTTATTTGTGCTAACCCGAACTGTCCTGCCCTTATACTGAGGCCACAGTATGAAACTCCATAAATCCTCATTCACTTTTCTGTTTCTCCGTGGGTTTGACCTTTGGGATGAAATCCTTAGTTGGAATTTTTCCACTGACCAAAGAAAAAGTAGCCAGGACTTCCTCCAGTGTCTGCTATAATCACCTGTCACACAGCATGATGCATAGGGACTGTACAGCCCAAATGAACAAG
Organism: Gymnogyps californianus; assembly: GCF_018139145.2. NCBI lineage: Eukaryota > Metazoa > Chordata > Aves > Accipitriformes > Cathartidae > Gymnogyps > Gymnogyps californianus. The sequence goes on from NC_059473.1 coordinate 45,505,600, forward strand.
AGACCAGCTGGCTGCATTACTGTAGTGTGCCGAGTCCTCCGTAGTGATGTAGCATACAGGAAAATCTGTACCATGCTGGAAACACAGGAGCTGCTTCGTCTATGCCTCCTCTCTCCTCCTTGATGCAGGAATCTGCAGCTTTTATAGTCCTCCCCATTATATTCAGTAATTTGGGCTTTGCTGTATAACTATATATAACTATACCCTGTTCAGAGCTTCTCTCTCACTTCAAAATAAATTTTGTCTGGAAAAAAAGAGCTAAAGAGGGCTTGGTCAGAGAGATCATGGATTGCAAATACACATCCCCCTGACTGCAACCTGCCCATGATAAGATGGAAAGCGATGCCTTTGAAAACAAACTGCCTTCAAGTTTTTTTAGCACTTCTCAGACTAAAAGACCTTGCACACATTGTAAGAACTGTCAGCATCACTGCACTGAAGGTTGTGTCAGCAGCACTTGTGCTATAAAACCTCCTTTTCCCCAGGAGCCTACAGCTCAGCTGTGAAATTTCCTCCAGGCTCAAGCTTCCTTTCAAAGTGCTAGCTAGGAAGTGATTTAATTTTCATTAGTTTTGACTATTTTTACAATATAAACAGGAAGGTGAGTATATGTAAATTATACCAGAATGCAAAAAAGAAAGGCACATGTTTTTGTTTAATCCACTTTGATTTTCTTACTTTCTCACACTTTGAAAGATTTACATTTAAAATAGTATGCCACAGCAGCTGATCACATGTAATGAGGTCTTGTCTTAAATCACTGGGTGAAAAAAAGATAAAAATCTGAAAGGCTAGGCCCAATTCTGATTTCATGGATCTGACTTCAAATACTTGACTTAGTGGGGGCTCTCTTGGTAAATGAAATCAGAACCAGACCTATTGTCTTGCAGAAAACAGTGGCTCTCCTTTACGTAGCATATTTAACCTGCAGCCCCTAATTGGTCCAATGATTAAGTAGCACATTATTTTTCAGACACCCAAGCTCTTACAGATAAATCTCCAAGAGACATTATTTGATTTAAAATCAGTATTAGTGATTTGATGGCTAATGACTTGCTATTAAGTTCCACTGGCACAGAGACAATACAACCTACCCTGGTAACAAAGCATCGTATATGAGTGTCTCATAGACTTTTAATTATGATTATCAATCTTCTTTTCTGTCTCATTCTCTCTCTCTCTCTTGAGTCCATGTGTTAATCTGTATGTTGCTTTCTAAATAATTGGGCAAAGTCAGATCCTGTCCTAAGGAAACTACTGTCATTTTCCACCAGGCTAAGGATTTGTAGAGCCCAACTCACTTTTGAACAGGGGATGGGTGCTCCTTTGAATGTTTTGCCCAGGCTGCGCAGCATCTCAGCCATGCTGTAGGAAGCAGGGCATAAAAATGGAAGTAAAGGCAGGCCCCGTTCCCCTCTAACCCTTCATTGCTGCACTCCGGCTCCGAGTCCCTGCAGCTGGTGTCCGTCTGTGCGAGTGGGCAGCCCCATGGTCCTGCACCTTGTCCTGCGGGGTGTGTGGCAATGTCACGATTCCGCCTGACAAACAAGCCTTGCAAATGCTCCTCTACTTTGCAGATGTTGCTCTACACCACCCCGCTGAACCTCACGAGGGTTCCTCACTCAGCGATACTCTGGTTTACTAGCACAGAGTTAATGAAGCTTAGTCAGTCTTTTGGATGCTTCTGAAATATCTCAGAAATCCTGCAAAGCAAAACATCTTCTGGTGAGTCCCGGTGGTTAAAAAACAAGACAGGTGAAGCAGGACTTTTCCTGCACTTTTTGTGGGTTTCTTGTGTGTCTCTTTACCCTTCATTCTTTTCTGCTGGCCGATCGCTTTCTCTCCCAGTTGCGCTCACAGGTACCTTTCGCAGAGAGAGAAGAAGAACAGATGTTTAAAGATTCATTGGTAAAACATATGTGCATTAGAATAGCATTAATTTGCAGTGAATCACTAGATGTTGCAAATGAGGAAGTGACTAAATGCAATATAAGAGCAAGAATCATGCATTATAAAACATACTCTTTTCATTTATTTGGACAGTTGTAGTTCAGTTTTTAATTATTGATGGTAATACTCCTTAATGTGCTGTTTTATATTTAGTAAAAAATGAAGTCTTAGTAAAACATGAAGTCATTACAGCACTCAGCTGTTAATTATTGCTTAGGGATAGAGGGAAGACTACAAATTTTGTGCAGGTTAATGAAGCATGAATCAGCTGGCTCCTACTGCAAGGAACAGCTGAATATCTTATGTGCTACTGCAGACACAGGCATTCCGCAGTCTTTGTTTTTGCACTGGCTTGAACATCAGCACCTGAAAACAGGCCTTATGAGACGTGTTTCAGAACTGCAAAAGGCTGCCAATAGGAGGGAAAAATCTGATTTGATCCAGCTCCCACTGAATTCAACGGGACTTTGATGGAGCGTTCGCGATGTCCATGTTGGGCCACTAAAAGAGTCACTGACATTTCTCTTGTGCTGTTTGGAGAAGTAAGAAGTGTGGATTGTCTGCATTGCAGTCAGTTTTACCAGGTGGACTGATGACGCAGTATGCGACTGTCTCCTCCACATTTGTGTGCATGCATGGGGATGTGTGTGCCCAACCATCAAGAGCACTAAGAGGTGAAGCAAGGAAGTTTGGATGCCCTCTGCTGACCCATTCATTCCTCAGGTAGTGGACAGAAAGGCCGGAGGGACACTCAATTTGCAATGCTATCTAAAGCTACCACATAAGATTTTGAGTACGCTGCTACCTTGGCCATCTGCTTGGATGAGTTTTTCATACAGCCTCTGTGATAGTATTTCCTCTGCCTTACAACTTGCCACCTTTTGTTTAGTTGGCAAGAGAGACCCTTTGGTTAATACAACAAATGAGTATTCACAAATGCCTGTAAAAATAAAAGCTGCTGACTCACATCGCTGGTGCCTCCAGTCCCTTTTATTGCCTTTTACAGGCATGAATGGGTTCTGACTTGCAGAATTACTTGTAGAAACCAAAACATCATAAATACCAGCAGTCAAAAAAAGCTGTGCCCGCACAGCACTCCTGGGTCTATTTTTAAAAAACTTCCAAAGATCTTGTTAGATTTACTCAGCAATTGAAAATGGGAGAGAATGCAAGTCCTGGTTGCAATTCTTTGGTTGTTCCAGCCAAAGAAGAAATTGGATGGCAGCTTTGGTCACAGGTTGTACAGCAAATGACTGCTAATGCTCAGAGCTATTAGCTCTAAAACAAACCATGAACTAATGCAAACTCTTGTAAAGAAAGAACATGCTTGTAAAAGGCATTTCCTCTTTGCGGAGGCTTCATGAATGGGAACAAAAAGTTGCATTCATTATATAAATTAGTAACAGTAAATAATTCTAGGCGCTCTAGTCCTGAGCATTCACGTTAGAGGGAATGAATTCTGACCCTGCAGGAAGCTGCCAAGGGACCTTAACCTGCAGCCTGGGTCTGGAGGCAAAAAGGAGGTGTGCTCTCTCTTCCCGCTGGCACAAAGTGATAGGCATGGGCTAGGGTGGCTAGAAGGACCACTCCTCTGAAAGATTTTGTGGGAATGGGTGTCTGCTTAAGTACAATAGAATTCTTTGCTATTAACAGGCACCTTTCAGCTCTTTGTTACCATATCAAACCAGGCTGTTCATTGAAGGTAGAAGGTTTCTCTGTGTACTTTCCTAGCAGGCACAGAAGTTACCTACCACAGGAAAGTTCTGCTACAGGAAGGTTTGCCCCTCGTTATTTCATGGTGTCTCTAATGAAAGGAGCTGGTCTCTTCACCCAAGCTGTTGGTAGTGAGGTTTGCGCAGAAAGACAAACTACTTTTCATTACTGACGTTAGCTTGTAATATCACCACCTAGTCCTTGGTCTGAATAGATATGAAAGAATTTTTTTTCAAATTTTCTGCAATTTTTTTTCCATGTAGATTTTAAACAATTTGGGAGGGGCAGTACCTCAGAAGAGAGGGTGTCGTGTGAAATCAAGCAGCGATTGTTAAATATTTTAATTATTCATATCAGCTGGTGTTTTCCTAATATTTTCCTGCTCTGTGAATGTGTTGTGAATGACATTTCCTATACACAGAGGGATGCTATGAAGAAACCTGAACTGCAATGGCTGAAGCGTCTCAGGCCAGCCTGAACACGTAGCTGGGTCGTGTCCCTCTTGCATGGCAGGATCCCCACGAGCTGGCAGTGCCCTTGTCACACTACCTGAACATCCCTTGACCACTGAGGAGCGATTCAGCCCCTGAGGGCTGCGTCTGCCCCAGCAGCGGTTCTCACTGTGCTTCCTGTAAAGAGTTTTGTCAGGGTTTGTGTGCTGCAAAGACTCATCTCCCGTCTGGATGGGAGCAGCCTGGCTTCCCTCTTCTCCCTGCTTTTCTGCTTTTGGGTATGCAGACAACAAGTCCTCGTGATCCTGGGACAGAGCTTAGAAAGTGCCGATGGTGCAAGTCAAAATGAGATGTTCCTGAGGTTCTGTATTTAATCTGGCATCTCCAGGGACACTGCCTCTTGCATACCAGGTGTCTGCCTTCTCCTGAAGATCAAGGGGTCACGTTAGACAAAAATATGTTAAAATGGTACCTGTTTCTGCCTTCTCCAGAGCCACCATCTGGCAGCCATCAGTCATGGAGATGCAACATATCTGGGACACGCTCTTGAGTAATCATCTGGGGTCACATTGCAAAGCTTTCCTCAAGTTCGACAAAATCTGTGGTCAGATAAAGGTCTGGCATTGCTTTCCAAGTGAAAGGCAAAGTAAAACCTGAGTAAGAGCACCTGTGTTGGACATGACTGTGACTATTAACCAAACTACACCTTTTTGAATTGTTTGTGCCACACTAAAGAGGTGCTTAACTCATAAGCGAGACAGACTATGAGAAAAAAGACATGACTCTGGTCTTACACTGTTTACGTACCCGAAGTAAGACACTTTAGCAGAGCCCACTGAGGCCTTGTAGGCTCCTAAAGACAAGATTCACAGAAGAACCACTGCACAGAGGCTGGCATCGCTAGCGGTGAATTTGCTGTGGGAGTCGTCGCAGGGGCTGCCTTCACAAATGAGAAGAGGTAGGGAAACATTTGGCTGGAAAGTGTTCAGGAAGAGACACAATGACAAAACAAGGTTTCTTCCCCCATCATTACCTCTGCATCAGCCGAGTAGGCAGGGTGTTGTCTGTGCTGCCTGCCGTTGGCGTGCAGAATCTAATTCATCAGCCTCACTGCAGATGGTGTCATCCCCTGGGACCTCAGCGGGCTCATGATCAGTGCCAGCATCCTCACAGGGAGAGAGGAAGGGAGCAAGGAGGCTGGGAGAAAACATGCAAATGCTTCTGACTTGGGATGCCATGTCCTGCTGCCATCCCTCCTTGCCTTTCCTCCACACAGCTGAAACGGGCAAAGCCAATGCTGCCATTCCCAAAGACCATGGGGGCAGCTGGACTTTAAAATTAAAGTGAACTTATAGATAGCTGCTGCTGTGCCTTCCTCAGAGCAAGGAGGTGCTCTGGGGATCGAGCATCAAGCCTGGGTGTTGCATCCGCTTCTTGTTTGCTGAAGCCTTTGTCCTCTCTGGCAGCCCAGGCAGTGGCGGCTGTAATGACACCTGGCTATAGGGGAGGGAAGAGCCCTGCACCAGTGAGCACTGGGCTGTAGGAGCTGGGGCAGCAGTGGCGGTGCTGCCTGCTGAAGGTCTGGGCACTGCTTGGTGAGGCAGGCGTTTCCCCTTCACGCTCACTCTGTATGGGGGAAAGGCTTATCTTTTATATGCCCTTACAAGCAGGACTGGGAGTCAATGGACGTATTAGAAATAAATACAAACAGCAAAAGTGGACAGTGGAGACTGTCAGGCAGATTTCCATGGGTCTAATGCAACCGGCAGATTTCTGGGTGTTGCAGAAGGCTTGAGGCACTGTAGGGGATCAGCTCCTACCAGGGCTCTGCTGTCCCATCAGGGGATTGCTCTTCCTCGGATACACACCGTTCATACTGTTCGTAAAATCGATATATGCACGAGCAAAGAAGTAGCTCCAAGTTTGCTTTCCTTATAAGCTCCCATGGGGAAAAAGCACTGTGAAAAGAAAAGGAAGAAAGTTTCAACTAAATTATTATATTTATGAAAAATGAAAAAGTATCTCATCCTTGTAAAGAAATATTTCCTCCGCCCCTTCCTTGCCTTCAAAAGGAATTAAATAGCTATTAAAAAGTACCTTCCTTTTAAAAAGGACAATGAACATTTTGATTAAAAGGAGCTTTTAAGTATTTATATGATTACCTCTTTTGTCCCCCTGGCAGCATCTGTCTTGTTGACTGCTCAGCATCTGGCGCGTGCTGCCTCATGTCAGGAAGGCCCTGATTTCTCATTCAGACAGGGGGTGGGTGAGGGAACAGACGTATGTATACATGGAAAGGCTTTTGCCAAAAGAATAAGGCCATTTCCCTGGCTGCCACTGCTGCTGGTTGTTTGGCCACAGTACTGCTGGAAAACAACACCTCTTTCTTCCCGCTGCAGCACACTGTGTGTACCAGATGGCTGGCTCATTGGGGTCAGCTCTCCATCAGCACGCTTCTGTGCGCAGCGTGGCCAGGCGGGGCATCTTAGGTCGGTATTCCCAAAATTTCCTCTGCTTGTGGATGAGACGCCTTTTTCCTCTTACTTGCAGGCTTTCTTGTTTTTCCACAGATCACGAGGAGGCATGGTGGGACATCCAAAACACTCAGCCTTGGCCCTGCAGTTGGTGTTTTCCCTCCTGGGGCAGCAGAAGCAGGCTGAAGCAGGCTGTCACGGGGCGCTTGGGAAAATCCCAGCACACCGTTTGGTGTGCTTGCATCCACCGCACACACAGCAAGAGATCTTTGGGTTTTGCAGGATCAGCCTTATTTTGTGCATATTCATTTCTCTGAAACTATCTTTGGTAACATGGTCGATGACTCATACAAACATTAGTCATACTTTGCACTGCATATATTTCCTTGCCTTGCAGAATTTCAGAGTGTTTCAGAGATGATTTAAAATAGCCGCTATCCATGAAAGACCTAGTAGAATAGGTCTATTTCAAGTGTAGCTACTTAATGAAGGCTGAGAGAGCAGCGACTTGCCCAAGTAAGAGAGAAGTCAACTGTCAAGGCATAAGTCCTGAATCTCCAACTGCGGGGTGATATGCACACTCCTTCTGCATTGAGTCTCTTCCTAATTTCATTTTAAGATATGATATGTACCAGCAACCCTACTTAGAAGTCAGCAAAATAGTAAGAGAAACCTTTTTGACTCCTACTCCATCATCTCGATGCTTATGAAGTTTTGCTTCCAAACTGAGAATTGCGCTTCTACATGCTTTCCCTCTGCCAAGTCCCTGAGTGAAGAAAGCTGCTTGTTGTGGGGATGGTTGTGCCTTCTTGAATCATCCTTCAATATCTAAAGTACACTGTTTCATTAATCCTCATTATTAAAGCCTTACTTCTATTGGCTTCCTCAAGATTTGGACAGAACCCTAAGTCACATGTTGAAATACAATAGAAGATTTTCTCGTTTCGGGGGGAGGAAAGGCTTTGACCTGCAGTTGATTATAGGAACCCTGTGGCCTGAAGGAAAGGATAACTAATGAGGTAACAAGTCAAAGTAGGACTATTTTGCCTGGCCCACTGCTGTGTGACTCTTCCATGTAACTGGGGACCCATGTAATGTTGGTTGCATTTGTTGCAGCACAGGGAAACACAACAGGCTAAGGAACCTTTTTGAACTCTCTCCTATTTTCACACAACAGCCCAATTAACAAGCAACAGCCAGAGACAGTCTCCGAGCTTTGCACGTGGCCCCTGTGTGTGAAAGAAAATAGAAGGAAAATCCTGGAGGGTCCAGCTCGTGAAGGAACAGGTGGCAAAGCTAATGTTTTTGATGCCATTCATTGACCATGCTGTAATGGATACTACAGCTCGAGACTGGTTTTTTTAACTATAAGTTTGCAAGAAATCTTAGGGTTCATTCTGCTTTTTTATAGAGCAGAACTACTGAAAGCAAAAGGAAGAAAATCTTGAGTCAGACTTGAAAACCAGGTTAAAATGAAGGAGAGATGTTCTTTTTTAGTATATCCTGGGTACTTTTTATTTGCGTTTGACTTTTTTTCCTTGTATAGCACACTCAGATCATGCTTTTTCACGCTTGTTTTCCAGATGACTAGAAGCATAAACTTCTGGTTTATATTAAAAAAGGAAGGTGGTATGCCCAAGGCTTCAAGAAACAGAACATATTGTGAGAGACTAGCAATAAGATACAAACAATTGGCAATATTGCATCAGTGATTTAGATGTCTCCTCTCATTTTACCTGCTGTATTAGAGAGCAGTGATTCACCCATCAGAACAAATAGCACAGCTGGAAAACAAATAACAAAGTGATTCTCTTTTATGGAGGTGAGGAACAGTCTCTCTCTTCAAATAATGTGCAATCATTAGCCTTCCCCATTGCAGTACAACACAGGGAGGGATTAATTTAACCTAATTTTACTCACTTAGAAATGAAGCATCTGACCTAAGTTAGTTGCCTAATTCTTTCTGCAGTCAATGGAGGCAGTGCCAGACAGTGATTCATCCCACCTACCCATATACCTGGCTTAAAAGGGGATGAATCAGCCAGAGCTGCCTCCCTCCATTGCCGCTGGCTACAGAGGCAGTGCAGACACTAGTCCGGATGAGAGACCTTGCTTCTGGCCAGGTACATTTGGGAGAGGTGAAGCCCTTTGTGCGCTGTCTGAGAGGCCAGACTCCCCCCGGCTCACGTGAACCTCCCCGGGGTCATTGAGCCTGGGTGTCTCCTCTGACTAAAGAAGAAGTGGAGGGAGCTGAGCCAGCCCATTTGGCCACCTAATGCGTAGGCTGACGTGTCTCCCTGTGACACACTGGGCCAATTCCCTACATGTCTGGGAAACAGAGCTGGATCCTGAAATGAAAAGCAAAATAGGCTTAAGAGCGTTTCCCAGAGGAAACATAAGCTACAAGGGAGCAGAAGCCACATCAGGCTGCAGGCAGAAAAATACAGCATTGCTGGTTAATACAGGCAAGCAGTCCCCAAACCGTCAAAGCTTGGAGGTCCTCGATAGTGAAGGATACCGTCATATTTACCCTCTTGGTTTCAAGAACAATGGGGTCAGTACTTGTGCTCTGTGATTGAACTGTAGCTACTCACAATAGTATTTCAACCTACCTGTGCTGATCGTTGCCTTACCCACAGAAGCATGAAGCTGTGTATCCCTGCTTAAAAAAATCCAAACTTATCTAATGTAACTGTGAGTGATTTTATTGTCCATATACACATCTAGACTCTTTCTTTACTCTGAAAATCAAGGTCTCAGTGGTATCTGTGACTAGATCTCTATCAGCTTATTATGCATACTGCAAAACTAATGCTTTGTTCAGCAGCTTCAGAACCATCCCATATCCTGGAAAGCTAAAGAGAAACACCTAGGCTGCCTTCTGGTTATCCTTAATTATTACTTAGATTGTATTTCTACCAAATCTGTACCCTGAGGATAAGATTTACCATGGTTTACCCACATTTTACCACTCTCTGAGAAACTGCAATGGGATATTTATGAAAACAGGTACTCTTCTGGAGTAAGGATGTGTAACAGAATTGGTACCAAACTCTCTGTGCTCCTCTGTGTAGGAATCTGTGCCCCAATTGTACATTCTGGCTGTCAATGAACCTCATTGTCTTCATTCCTGTTAAAGTGGGGTAACATGGGATTACAGAGTGGTTCGAGTTAACAGTAGTTTGCTCCATTTTACTATTGCAGCTGTTAGCTGCACCTCTGGAGACTTCTTAGACAAATACAAGGTAGACTTTTTTTCCATTTCCATCACTCTTTAGATTGGAAGCAAGTTACTGAGTGAAGAGAGCAGCAGGTAGGAAACAGAAAATAAAATAGATCTTCAAAAGATGTAGAGGAAATAATAGAGAAGTCAAACAAGGTGGTTGCAGAGGTCAAGAGATGTGAATCCAAGGACTGGGATTAGATTACTGGAAGGGAGACGCTGCAGAAGACATCCAGATGAACGGATGCATGAAAACCCTGCAAACTAAGGAATGTCCAGGGAAAAGCTGAACTGACATATGGACTTTATATGCAGATATAGAAGAAGCTCAGCTTATGAAGCAAAAAGGTGTGCGTAGAATCGAAAGGTAATACTGCCATGCTCCCTGATCTGTGAGAATGCTCTAGGATGAAGAAAATAGGAGGAACCTCTTCTGTTGGTGTCAAACATCACTCTAGGCAGTGCTATTTGTAATTAGGTCTCAGAAGGAAATTTATTACCAGCAATTAATAAGAAACTGTAAAGATATCCAGAACAGGCCAAACCAAACCATGTTTTGGAAGGGCGTTATTAGTTTACAAGGAAACAGTTAGGGTGTCTACCCAGTTTGACCCTTACTGGGTGGGACACAAATAAGTAACTGACTTGCTTTTGGGACAGCGTCTCCTCTGGAAAGGCATTAGCTAACTGACTGGATCCTTTGGGGTGTAGCATCGGATTCCCTCTGGTGACCATTACCCTGTTGCTGACATTCAGCTAATGAAGAAGAGCTTTTTAATATGCTTTCATAAGCTATTTTAATTCATGCTCATAATAATTTCCAGTGTGATTCATGTACTGGCGCAGGAAGCTGGAATCCCAGAGCAGCAAGTTTTGCCTGTCTCAAGTCGGGGACGACCCTGGTGAAGAGACCAGAGCTCGGACAGCGGGGAACAGGCAGCCTTTCACTTGCGTAATGCCAGCACGGGGATGGGGTGGAGGAGTGGGTGACATTATTTGGAATGAATTTCTATTTAAAAGAATAAATTGGCATTATGGAAGATGACTTTTTGAAGGGTAAGAGACATAAAGTGTACTTATGGCTCAGAAGCTTTCCATGCGCCAAAGGGCAAGAACAGCAGAGAAAAGAGCAAAGCTCCCCTCCCAGGCACCCACCCACAGCTGCTGGCTGCAGCCCTGGCGTAGTGACTGCATCCTTGGAGCGAGCACAAGATGGCCTAAGTGGTAATAAAGGGAAATGCGAGAAGTGGACTCTAACAAGCTAATTCACTTTGCAGCTTGATTATCTGCAACTTAGAAACAAGTGCAACTTAGAAATTGTGAAAGTAATACAGTCCCATTTCGAGATGATCTGACCAGTATGAGTGGTGTATGTCCCCTTTAGGAATTTGCCAAAACTTTAATTTAACCTGTAACAATTTCAGACTTTCTATAAAGAGGGTTTTTTTCCTATTTTTTTCAATTTTGTTTTGCTGTAATCTTCTGGATTCCAATCCTGTGATAATTGAAATGTAAATACTTACAAAGGCTACAAGTTTCAAAGCTCCTAATTCTGCTCTCACTAGAGGCTGGTACACATGACAGTAGTTTTGCCAACTCATTAGCTCCCTCAACCAAGGGTGTTACTCTCCCGTCTCTCCTCACTATCCTGCCAAAAGCTAATGCAGACACAACTCCTCCAGCAAAAATATTTTTGACAACATGTTAAGACTAAATTCTGGGAACTGATTTAAACTCTACCTGAAAAGAACTGTTTGTACCTGTGTGTGTGTATGTCTGTGTGTGTGGGTGCACGCAGGAGGGGGGCCTGAATTAGGTTTTCTGCTGACTTTGTCAGTTCATTAAGATGTGCTATTCCATAACAGAGAGCCGGTCCAGGCCTGCATCCAGATGCTCTTCAGCTTCATGGAGTTTAGAGACTAAATACAGACCTACCTTTTGGGACTGTCGGTAATCTGTATTCACATCTGCTATTGCTAAAACAGAACCCGATTCTTCAGTCCCTCCGTGAGAAGCAGAACAGTGTCCGAGGAAGCAAGTGGAGCTAGCATGGATATTTTATGGCAGCGTGAGTAAAGCGGGCAGAAATGGCTTGTAGTGATAGCTCAGCCACCTGCCTCCTTTATCCATTAACATACAACATTAAATGCTAAGGTCCTAATGTTGAGTCTGGTGTGAAAATGGGGAATGCACAGGCACACAGCTGTGAGCTACAGCTTTAGACTATGAAAAATGTCTTCCACACTTTTTAAATCTTGGTTTATCTCTTCAGGAAACACTGAATATGGCAGTGGGAAAGTGGTATTAAAAAAGGAAAACGGGAAACATTCTATATTACCCTGGTAACCATGCAAGCTTTGAAAAAAGCATCATGAGAATAAGTGACCTTCTGTCACTCCTTAGCCAGAAGTTAAATTTGGAAAATAACAGGGCATCCCGCAAGGATGGGATAGGAGGCAGAGAGGCTTTCTGCTTTCTGCCCTGGTTTTGTCCTTTCTTCACCCTTTCTCTTTTGTGTTTATGTGAAGAGGATATTGATTCCAGAAGTGACAAAGAGAAGATAAGTCAAAGCTCCTCTGTTTTTCTGTAGGGAGGAGGTTACCCTTGTTTCAAATCTAATGCTCCTGGCACGCTCTCCTCCTCCTCGTGCTGCCTGGGAAGTCACAGATTTAGCTGCGGGTTACATTTACACTAATGACTGTTTTTCTCCCCCTGCCCCCCTCCTCCAAGCTTACTAAGCTTTTTCTTTCAGCATGACCAATAAAGCATGAATGCAAATAGGCCTGAAGTTTTTTTTCCCCTTTTCATTTTTATTTTGCCACTTTTAGAAGTTACTGAAGAAAATAGTGTCATTCTGTTCCAGAAGAGCTTTTATACCAAGCTGACACTGTACATTTAAATATGTATTGCTTCCTCTATCATTTGCATTTTAATGTTCCAAACCAATAATCATGAAGCCTTGTGTGAAAACGTAAAATAATAAGGATGGGGAGAAACTTGGATCTGATTCTAAACCTCGCTGAATTACACCTAGAGGTGGCAACTCAATGAGAGACCCCTCTAAGAAATTTATTTAGGTAGATGTAGGTCTTCCAAGAGAGGCTGTGCTGAGCCTCCCTGGGTGTTTGTACTCTTCCCTTTAGATACTGAGTTGGCACAGCATAGCTGGCTTTTTCCTATGCAGCTGGTGCTCTGGCAATGTGTCTTAACTCTGCTTTGGAAGAGTCACCCTCCAGGGACGCTGAGAGTACAGGCTCCGCAATTGTTCATTATTTGGCCAATTAGTATAGATAGCATTAGTCTGGTGACATTTCATATGTATGTAGCCATCTACCTGAAGTTGGTCTGAAAACAGCGCATGTGGTTAATGTTGCAAAAACAAGTGCCATCCAAAGTTACAGTCATACTATTTTCGTGTTCTGCTTCATTATTGACATCATTTAGCTCTACAGCATAGAAAAGAAGAGCAGAATATCCAAATCAGAATTTACCCTGTAGACTTAAGAATTTTGTCTTATGTGTAAAGTCACCCACTTGCAAGAAATTGGTCTATTGGAGGTATTGTGCAATGTAAGAAAAGATTTTTTCTGTGCTTCTGTTGAATAGTTTCTGTAGGTGAAGGCTTAGCTTGGAAGAAATAACTACTGGTGGCCCAGTTCTAGCAAAACATTTTTGTCTGCATTTTATTCTGGTTTTTTTTGCTTTCAGGAGAAAAAGAAATCCAGTTATAAAAGCAAAATACATTTCTTGTATCACAGCTGTCATGAATTTAAATTCCCTCTTGGATCCTTACCACACAGTGTATCTTCACTGCAACATTTTGCTCCTTTTATAAGTATCAGGCACTGAAGAACAAGATATTGAATATTTGAGGTGTAAATCTGACAGGAGAGTTTTCTTCTCAGTCTTAGGATGGAACCAGAAACAAATGCAGAAGGGTGAACCCCTCAGATATAGCATAATAACTGGTATGGATGTTTACTTAGAGCTGGAATGAAGCTCAAGATATTTCTGAGCTTAGAAAATGGCCACATATATACATGGGTCTTTACATATGACTGCTTGCTTGTGCTCCAGCTATGAAAATGATCTGGAAATACTCTAAGAAGATTATTTTTTGCAAATCCCCTATCTGACTGAAGTCAGGAAGTCTTGAAAAACATAGAAAAGCAGCTGTTTACATCAGCTTTCCATCCATAACCTGGCTAGATAAATCATTAAAAACTGAGATAAATGTCTGAGCAATTTGAGATCCATCCATTCCTCACACACTCTCAATTAAACTGTTTTACTGGTTCTTTGCCTGCTTAAGCCTGTTTTCCTTCCAGGTTTTCCTTCAGGTCACACATCAACACTTTCACCAAGACCAACCTTAATACGAAGCTAAGCAGACCTTGCCCTGATAGTATACAGTTATGAGTGATCTCTCTCTTCTTCAACATTTTCCCTCTCTCTCCTCCTTTCATCTTGGTAATGATGCAATGTTTCAGGAGAAGATGAAAGTAAGAGGAGAGCAAGTAAGGGGAAGCATTAACAGAGTTAGAATAAGAATTAGAGTGAATACCTGAAATTTCCCCTGCTTTATACCTACAGATTTACTTTTCCTATCCTTTGCATTGTATTTCATTTCCAGTAAGGTTTCTCAGACATTTCGAAAAGTTGCTATATTATAGTTAATTAAATTAAGTCTCTGTATCTGCTGCTAACAAGATGTTATCTTCATCATTCTTGGAAGCTTGTCTTTGGTTGTGGGTTGATGTGGCTTTGCCACCGGCACAGAAACATTTCCTACATGAACACAAATTGCTAAAGCTCCCCATTTCCTGGCTCAGTGTGACACACTGCTCAGCTCTTTGTGTTTAGGTAATAGGATTAAAAGCACAGGTCCATCAGATGGGCTGAGTGTTGGCTGATAGAGATCTCAGCAGAAAGGAAGGTTTAGCTGGAGCAGGCGGTTGGGCTCGGTGCTGTAACCTCAGGTGCCCTGCTGGAATTCACCGCTGGGATGCACAGACCTGGCAAGGGTCGGGCGCCGAGCACGAGCCCCGCTCGGCAGCCTCCCGCCTCATCCACCCTCGCAGCTCTATCTGGGGTTACATCTCACCCCGTCTGCAGCACAGTGTTGTGGCCTGGCTCCTGCCCGGTGCCCACAGCGCAGCCTCTTGCACTGGGAAAGAAGCTCGGTGAGAGGTCTGAGCTCATGGGGTGAGGCAGGCACCTGCCAATGGGATTTGCGAAAGCCGGCACACCAACCAGGCATTGCCTAAAATAGATGGTAGGAAAAAAAACGCTAAGGAAAGGGGGTGGATCTGGCATGAAACTTATTCGTGAGCTCAGCCCTTGAGCTAGATCAGCCCTTTCTTGCAGAAAGCGGCAGTGTTTGTCTCACTGTGAAGCACTCTCTCCAGGAACAAATACGTGCTTCCAAAGCCCCCAGCACCACGGGTCTCACTTTTCCCAGGTAATCCTCGTCTGACCTCACCACTCACAAGGGTGGGATGTTTTCAGGACCTCTCCTTGAAGCTGTACTACTCTACACTGGGTTTCATACACCCATGGGACCAGGCACTGAACCTCCCAAGTCCCTGGTGGATCCTCTGGTCAGGTGCATGGGGGAAAGTGGCAGTGCTACCATGGGGTCTTCAGCGCCATGTAACTGGGGGAGCCGTGCAGAGCTGTGGCCATGTACTGCTCTGGAAGTGACGATGCGCTTGTCCAAACCCCTGATCTCACGTGGCCAAAGAGGGTGACCATGTAAAAGGGATTTCTCCTCACTCCATGAGGGCTTCGGCCTCCTGAGGGTGTGCTTACTAGCCTTGTCTGTGCTGAAACAATTGGGAGGGCATATTAGCTTGCAAAACCAGCCAGGTCTGAGACATCAGACAGCTTTTGAGACTCTGGCTTTGGGATGTAGATGCTGGAAACATTAGTGAGACACCTGAATCCCGCTTGGGAGCCTAGTCTCAAGCATTGCAAGAGCACACCTGAGTGTTGTACCATCACATGATCCTTTTGTTGGAGACAGACTCCCTGCCTTGCTTTCTGCCTTCTTTCAGGGGCTGGAAGGACATTCCCTGGCTTTCCACAGTTCCTGTGAAATGCTTTGAGATGTTTGGTATTTATGGAGTATTTCTGTCCCACATGTTGATCTACACTGAACTTACACCTCTCTGTAGAAAATGGAGACTACAGCATATTCTTAAGCTGAAAAGTTAAGTGCTTCTGAAAAGGCTTATTAAAAGAGCTACCTTTGTAAATCCTGTGCCTGACTCAAAGCTATCCAGAATCAGTGGAGAGTTTGCTGCTGCGATTCTTGGGTTTTCAATCTGACCTTTCAAGAAAGCTGGTAGGAAGTTGCACACCTAAAGATGTGCCTGCAGGAGCAAACCCAGCAGTTTGACACACACGTGCACACATCCTTATCTGTCATGAGCAGGCAGTTATTCTGTGTACCCAGGAATATGAATTTCTTTATTCACATGCGTGTGAATGCTTCTGTCTGCATGGTATTTGACCATAGTCAGTGTAAGACTGAAACGATCCAATGTGTTTGGAGAATAAAGGGATCTGCTAAAAAGAGAGGGCCTTGGACAAACCACAAATGTCTGGGGCTCAGCTGTGAACCAAGAACAGTCCAAGCAGTCATACAGAAATAGGAAGTCTTGCCCCATTTGCAATATAGACAGGAGGAAAGGAGATGAACAAAAAGGGTAGTGAATATGGGAAGTATTTTTAGGTTTGTCGCCTTATTGTGGAGGGTCAAAGTATGCGAACATTGACACTGCACAGGGCGGAAGTCTTTGCAGTTTCTAATTGCCTGTGCTGTTAGCTACTGTAAGAAAAACAAGACTTGTGCAATACTATTCCATATGCTCCTTATGACTGTTGTGCTTGTTCCTGGTTTTCTTGTATATGCAAGGGATAGGAAACCAAAAAACCTGGTGCTGTTTATATGGTCCTCAGGCTGCTGGCTATAAACTAGTTTGGCTGTTTCCTTCCACGCCATTTCCCCTGAATTTGAAAATGGTTCAAGCAGCATTACTCTGTTTTGCCACTGTGGCTACACCCAAGCAAGACCCCTGGGATGGTTTCTGATCCCCTAGGTCATGGTCATCGCCCTGATTGTCTTGGAGAGGGAGAAAATATATGAACGAATGTATTGTATGCTGTTGCTCTCTGATGGATAGAGTTTCAGGCATAAAATATGAGGGAATTATTAAGTTAGTAAATTATGGATTTGATTCTGACACCCTTCCCTGCATAAAGCAGCACAAAAAGTCTCAGGGAGGTTTTCTGTGAAATAAGGTGCTTCTCAGTATGAGCCAAGACTGCAGATCTTCCTATGCAAATTATATTTATCTTCTTTGAGGGTACACATACAGGATCAAAATCTGGTCCTCAGGGAAATCCATCTGGTAAAAGAACACATGTCACTCTGTAGTAATGCAATTGTAAAGTTATAATGGAGGTCTAAACAGACCCAAATAGAGTAATTTAGAAAACTTCTATTCCAATTTTAGCCATTTTATCTTCAGCTTTCCTTTAAATTCTGTTTACATTTTCCAGCTAGGAGTCAGTTTGAATTGGAAACAAAGCAGTATCTTTTATTCAAAAATGAAACAATGCCATATCTCATATTCCAGTCTTTTGAAGTCTCCCCACCCCCAAGTATTTTATCATGTGTCAGTAGATATAGCACAACAGGCCCTCAGTAACAAGTTGGAGATTCAAGGAATCAGTCTTTTCAGTGAATAGTATTTCATTCTTAACTAAATTTATTTTAAACCATTATTAAAAAATACAGTGATTAATAAGCCAGAAGATTTCAAGCAAGTACTTAAGCATGATGTTGAGAACATCAGTTCTTTTGTCCGTTGCAGTTCCTATGCAATGTGTCTAAAAATTTATAAGACACAGAATTTGGGTAGTCTTTTTCTGTGTTTAATGCTGAAGTCTAGCTATTCTGTAATTATTGTAATATACAATAATGAAACAATAATTTCATTCCTGCTATGTAATGCACTCTACCAGCTTTAATTAAACCTAACAACAACCTCATTAGTGAATATCATTATATTTGCTTTAGGGAGGCAATACTATCTAGTGAATAAAGGATTATTACATGACTTTGGAGATCTGGCATACCAAATGTGCCACTGGGCTGCTGTTTGACCTTGGGCGATTCATTTAAAATCTCTGGTCATCTTTTTGCCCACTGGCCAAGTGAGAACCATGGTGTTTAGCATCCTTTGTAAAACGCTCTGCATTACATGGATTACCAGTGTCCTGTTTGAGCATTGTGTGTTTGCAAATGAACTGAGACACAGAGAAGTCCTGTCCAAAATTGCAAAATAAGACATTGTCAGTTCTTGGAATAGGGGTCCCCAGATGCTCAGTAACTTCAGTAAAAATTCATTTTCCATTAATTAAAAGAACATTCATTCTGCACCATCTTTCTTACTTTGTGCTGGTTAGGAGCAGGCTGCACACCCTGCGCAGACACCCGGAGCACTCCTGGTGCCCGAGTGCCCATGTGGAGGCATGCCCACTCACCAGTGGAAGAGGGTGCCTCTGTCCCACTGCTTCACGCGTGTTTGCAAAAGGGATTAGGTTGAGCTTTGTCTCCTCTTGCAATTTAATTAACTTCATGAGCCTTGCCCAGACTGCAGCAGAGGGCTTTGCCTGGGTGGCTGGATGCTTGTGTCAGGCAACACAAGAGACCCTGAAAACCAGGGACATTCGACCTGAAGGTGTTGCTAGGACTTCAGAACTGGAATTGGAGCCACCTCCCTGATGTGAGCAGCTCCTAAGTGGTTGCTTCCCAACAGAAAAGGGGTGTGTTTTTTAAAAGGAAAGGCAAACAGGGCAGGAGAGGGTCACATCAGGCTGCCAGCAGGTGCTGGGGACCACAGGGGAAAGCATCAAGCCACCAGCAGGTGAAAAAGCCTGAAGGAGGGCAGCAGCAGGTGGATACAACAGCAGGGATTGATAATGCTTGAGCTACTGGAACTCACTTTTCCCTCAAATGTCACATATTTGGTATTGTTACTAGCAGCAGGAAACCTGTTTTAACAGAACTGATTTTTCTAGTTGCCTCTTTATTTCACCTCCCTCCCTGCAGACTGCAGAGGGTACAGCTGGAGAGCCCCAATTTTGCTGTGCTCTTTCTGAGATGGAAGACACTTCAAATCCATGTTTGTGGGCCACAAAACATTTAGCTCCACTGAGCACAGTTCCTGGTGAAGCAGGCTATAGAGGCAAGTGGGACAGGGCTTCTGAAGTTCAAACCACTGACTGGGGTGCAGTATGTACAAAGACACTTACACATACTGCCACTTCTGGCAGCTTTAAAGTGAGAAGAAGAACCAGCTGGGGTATAAGGATCATTGACATCCTTGGTGCTTGCAAGGAGGACACTGCCTTGTTAGTGGTTGCAGCAAACTGGTCCTTCATTACTACTGACTTGTTGTAATGGCAAGAAAGCAGCACGGAAATGTAGATTTGTCAGAAATGCACAGCCATAAACTTCAGGTTATGAAAAAATGCCTGTCACATGTGAAATGGTTCATGGAAAAATTAACATAAAATGTTTCTACATTAGTATGTTTAAGATGGCTGTCGTGGTTTAACCCCAGTCAGCAACTAAGCACCATGCAGCCGCTTCCCCCTCCCCCTTCCCAGTGGGGTGAGGAGGAGGAAAGGGAAAAAAATAATAAAACTCGTGGGTTGAGATAAGAACAGTTTAATAACTAAAGTAAAATATAATACTAACAATAGTAATAATGAAATATAATAATAATAATAGTAATGAAAAGGAATATAACAAAAAAAGGAAGGGGGGTGAAGGAAAAAAAAACAGTGATGCACAATGCAATTGCTCACCACCCACTGACCGATGTCCAGTTAGTTCCTGAGCCACGAGCCGCGCCTCCTGGCCAACTCTCCCCTGTTTATATACTGGGCATGACGTTCCATGGTATGGAATACCCCTTTGGCTAGTTCAGGTCAGCTGCCCCAGCTGTGCTCCCTCCCAGCTTCTTGCACACCTGCTTGCTGGCAGAGCACGGGAAACTGAAAAGTCCTTGGCTTAAGATAAGCACTACTTAGCAGCAACTAAAACATCAGAGTATTATCAACAGTATTCTCACACTAAATCCAAAACACAGCACTGTACCAGCTACTAAGAAGAGAGTTAACTCTGTCCCAGCCGAAACCAGGACAATGGCATGTGTCTGACTTTCTCCTCTTATTTACAGTAGCTTAAATCTCAAATATCCATTAAAGTTAAACTCATACCACTGGTGTGAAACTGCAGTGAATTTAAGGTTTGTGCCTCCGGTCTCAGGGGGGTTAGCTGTAGAAAAGTGTGGATGATTGCAAGTTGCAACATGAAGTTGCAATCTTTTCAGATTTACCCTCTAGTGATTTGAAGTGATTCATTCATCATGTTGGCTCAGTCCTTGGTTTCTTCTGAAGGCAGAACATGCCAAAGCAGAGGGTCATGTGAATGTCTGTCTACTTTCAAACAAACTGCCACATTTTTCCAGTAAGTTGGAACCCAAGCAAGCTTTATCCAGTTCTGTCTTCTTTGATATCCAAGCTGGCTGTCTGTGTTCCCAACAGAACCTATGAAATGCAGTTAGTAACGTCATCATTGTTATTATTAGATGTTATTAATATTCATATTTTGCGTAAAGCAGCTGTGACCAGTCAGGGGTGGCCAAAGATGCTGAGCTGAGACAAATTTCCACTAGGGAAGCCCAGTGCCCAACCCTCCAGTTTTTCCCCTTGCTGGCCTTCATACAAATAGGTTTGTACCACAAGGTATACAACCAGCAGACTAAATGTCAGGATACACTTTCCACGGAGCAACATGCCTAAGCCTCAGCCTTGTTTTTGGGGGTTGATTTCCATGCTGATGGTGTAGCTCTGCCTTGGCGTCCATGTCACTCTGTGCCCTCAAGTGGGCCACGAGCCTGCTCCTGGACACAGGACCTGCGCCCTGGATGGATACCTTGTGTGGCACGGGCTGCAAGTGCTCTGAGTGCAGGAAGCAGCTTCCTTCTGTCTCCTCTATGTCCACAGGCTGAGCTGGCAGTGTGGGCACATATCTGTGACAATTATCTGTGGTAGCTGCTGACATGCTAATGGAGAATCTAAGGGAGCTAAGTCAGGGAAAACCACAAGAATTTGTGGATTACCTAGTATCTCCTTGCATCTGCCGTGCAGATATGGCAGCATATCTCCATACAGCTCTGCCCTCCACCTCCTGTGGCAAGTCACAAGTTCGTTGTCACCACATCCATCACTGGTGTCTGCCAGCCTGTGCAGAGTTCAGCTTCACAGTGAAGGTTTTTGAAGCTCCCATTCAGAAGTAAGTATTCATTGGCTGACATGTACATATTTGACTAGTGTTTATCAACAGCTTTGTCTCAATGTTAGCTTGGTTTCCTAAGAAAACAGATATATGAGTTTGTAGCATTCATCCACCTATCTGTGTCCACCTGCCTGTCCATCTGTACAGCTGCCTATTACTTACCCTCCCAAAAAACTTTTAACCCCCTTAGATTTTTTTCAGCTACTTTTGATGAAGCATTAGAGATAGTTCTGAGACATTAAATTCCCAACTGCATTGTGAAAATCAGTGGGAGAGTGCAAGAGCAAGGTGAATAAAGGCCCATTGGCATCACGCAGCTGTAACTGGGGCTCCCATCCCTCCAGAGGAGCAGCCATCACCTGGCCCAGCAGCACCCGTGTTGGCCCCACGGTGATGACATCAACAGCACCATTGCCACCACTCTGTGTCAGCCCTCACCCGGCCAAGAGCCCTAGCCTGGAGGAGGGAAACACTGCGAATAGGGGAGGAACTGGGATTTAAGGAAAAGTAGGACAAAAATCTCTAGGAACTAGAGAAAAAGCCTTCTCTTGTCCCTCTGTGCAGAAGGCAATCTGACAGTTGTTAATTTTACCACATATTTCACTTCAAAGTAATAGAATGAATTGAATTAGCCCATTAGATAGCGAGCTGTGTTTCTCCAATGGTTTCTATATAGCACTGAAATCCAGATGGCTTTTCGTGGTAATGCTTTAATTGCCAGTACAAAGATTGCAGTTGCATGCGTAGGTACAAGATGCCCAGGTACATTATATATAATTAAAGGTGAACTCAATTATTTATCTTCCTAAAACATAAACTTTTCTTGTCCCTAAGATGCATGGTTGATACACAGATGCCTCATATATCCGTACAGTTCCAGCAAATGCAAATACATTTACAGATGGGCCAGTCTGGGCAATGTCATGAGCAGGTCACCAGCAAATTATACAACAGGCATTTTCATATAATGGATCCTGGTTCTGGAGATAGTGCGTAGGTGCTGAGAGACCCCTCCAGTCTCCAGCCTGTCCCAAAGCATTGGAAACATTAATGAAATCATGCTCAAAGTACATCTGCATTATTATCTCTTTTTTTCGGGAGAAAACTCAAGAAAAAGGAGCCTTGAGCAAGACAACATTTAGCAAAATCAGGCATCAAAATTCACTCATGAAGATCCTACTGTTTACCCTCAACTCAGATCATCCTTCCATGATTCAGGAACTGTTTCATCACAGATATGCAGGGGGTGAGAGAGAAACAATCCAATGCTAAGATTTCAGCTGTGACTGCAGCCTGAATTGGCCACAGTTTCTCGTGCTAGAGGTCATGAGTTTGACAGGTTCCTGCTGTACAAATCCCACTGCAGTACAGAAGCAAAAACCAGATGATTTCCATCAACTTCTTATAATTGTAAACAAAAGACAATGAGAAACATCAGGGAGTCACATTTCACTGGAGCATAGAGACAGTGGGGGGTATAATTAGCATTGGAATCACATCTGCATCAAATTGAAAATTAGGAAAAATAAAGAAAACTCTTCACTTTGCCACTTCTCAGATGAAAAGCAGCAATTCTTCTATGCATAGCATTTTTTATTAAAATTGCTTTCTTACTACTTGCAAGATTTAAATAAAAGATCCGTAAAAATAGACAATTCTTTTTTCCAGCCGTCTGAGGGTATGTTCCCCACATGTGCTATTCATACTTTTAACAAAGAATGGTGGATAGATACCTAATTGTTTCTGGATTATCATCTTTCAGCAGCAGCCAGATCAGCTTTTTTGCTCCTTTCTATTAGATTATCAACCCTTTAAGAAAGCTGACGCAGGCATAAGTCACACCTCAGAGAGATATGATGGAAAGCAGGAATTTGCCGATCCCCTGTTTGTCTTCTGCCCTTTGCATCCCAGACAGGTTGAGCAGGGCTTGGATGTCTGCACCGAATTGGTTTTGGGGGGAGATGTGCTCTCCTGTACAGAGCACCGCCCTGGGATTCAGGGCACTGGGAACTCTTCTGCCTCTGCCACTGGCTTGTGGGTGACCTTGGGGAAAAACTCGCTTCAGTTCTCAAACCTTGTTTTCCCTCAACTGTAAAATGAGGTCAATGATGCCCAAGTCCTATATGAATATTATGGATGAAAAGGTGTCATAAGAGCTACTTATGTATTACTGCTCCCTGGGATGATGGGCGACAGAAGGGAGTGAAGCCCGTATAGATGCTCCAGGCTCCTTCGTCAAAGGCGTCTTGGGACCTAGGTGAGGTGCAGAAAGCCTGCTTAGGAGCATCCATCTTAGACATAGGAATACCTAAATTGTTGACCCCTATCCCTGTTGGGGGCTCCCAGGGTAGCTGGCTGGGAGAACGAGAAGTCCCGGCAGGACAATGCAAAAGCTCTGTGCCCTGCAGGGCTCTGCCTAGAGCCACCGAGCAAGGACACAAGGCTCAAGGACGTCCCTGGGCACCTCTGCTATGTCCACCCTGAACACCTGACTCAAGGCAGTGTGTTTCTTTCCTCACTCCATCGACAATGCAGAGCACAAAGCACTCCCCTAAGCCCAGGGACTGAGCTAAGTGGGGCTTGGACGTGAACTGTAATTTAAAGCTTTTACCTAAGCACTCTTTGCTAGCATAGATCAAACAGTGGAAGCTGAGCTGACAGGTTAATCCCATTGTCAGGAGATTTCAGTATTTCCAAAGCAAGTTTTGTCTGGATTTGGAGTGAAGCCCCCGAGGCTGCCATTCATCCTGGGAGGGAGCAGAGTTCCTGTGGGCAGAGGAGCTGGCGGAAAACAGGGCAGGGTTCAGCCAGGCCTGTGCTCTGCCAGAGCTGTTTCTAAAACTAGCCATTTATGGAACATTTTGACCTTGTCAGCTGGCATTTCCAACAATAAAAAAGCTTAGTCAATTTTTTTCTCTTTCCTGAGCAGCTCTATTCTGACAATATGCAATATGCGTTTGTCCAAAAAGATATCTGCAAACCACTAAGCTTGCAAGTTTGCCTCTAAAGACTCAAAAGCTTCATGACCTCTTTGAATATTTGAGCCCTTTTATTCTGCTGCTCTTCTGACAATGTAGAGAAAGGCCCAGATGAGAATAGCTGTTCTAAAACAGTTCTCAACACAGATGAGACGATCTTAATGCTGCAGTTGAGCACCCGTCCTATATACCTCCCTCTGATTCTGGGTCTGATCTGTACCCACACAAGCATGAGGCCAACCTCTGGCTAAGGTTTGAATGCCACTGAAAACCCACAAGAAATAATTGCTCTTCCTGGCAACAACTTGCCCCAACGAGTAGAAATAATTTCATGATATCTTGTAAGATTATAATTCTTCACTATCCGAGCCCCAGTGATACAATAAGATAATAAATCTCAAAGTGTGTGTAATTGACAGGAATATGCAGACAGAGAATGTAAATCTCAAAGTACATTTGGAGCATCTGAATAGGTGATATGTGCACAGTGAAGATGACAGAACTGGGCATTTTGCACTTGGCATCATTAAAATTTGTTTGTCAAGCTTAATTATAAACATAAACTCTAATCTCAGTTTTCCGTCCTTCATATGAACACAGTCTGATAATTTCAGCAGCACTGATGATGATTTATGTGGCTGAAAAGTAACATTAGGTCACATTCCTACTTTATCAATTTGGTGCAAACATGAACAGCATCTCTAGATCATCACCGTATCACTCCAGAAATCACTGTGTATGTGGCACTGCAGAAAGTCTGTGTTGTCTCCCTGACACATATACAGGCCTGCCCCGGCTTGGGGATCATTTCACCAATTTCCACATGGTCAGCTGAAAAAAAATTGCATTCCTTCCTGGACAACAAAACAGTGAGGTTTTTTTTGAAAAAGGTTTTGAAGTAGGTTGAACAAAGTAACAAAACTCTGCTTATAATCAGCGGTGAATAGTTGTTATCTCTTCAATGCAGAACCACTTGAAGAGATTAACATACAAATAAATCATTAGAAAAAATAGTTAAGCTTTCCATTGCAAAAAATGTTCTAAATCTCCTGGGTATTGAAAAATAATGTGCATTTTAACATATTTTCTTGTTTCAGAGCATATAATTAATTATTTCTTACCGAAATATTACATAAAAAAGCCATCATTTATATCTATAAATGAATGGCAAATCACAACTTAAATGAGATGGAAAAACAATCTGCTGTCTTTGTAAGTCTTTCTCTAAATACTACTTTTTAATTTTGTGAAAGGAAATCTTCTGCATCCAGTAGAAGCATATTTTGCAGCTAGTTAGATTGATTTGCATATTGCTGCGCGACAAAAAGAAAACAATCTCATTTTCCTTCGTGGAAGGAATGACTGGAGGTTGAATTCCTTAGTGATGCCAATCTTTCCCTGCTTTTGCTTTCTGTCTTCAGGTCTTTTTTTTTTCATATTTTCCATCCAGCCAGGCAAAAACTGTCTCTTGTGCTACTTAGAATCTTCTGCTTGTCCTTCAATCTCATCCTCCCCTGAGTTGGAGGTTGAATTTAATACAGATGGAAAGAAGGACTGTGATTTGCAATAATGTCTAAGAGACTGAGGCACACGGGCCCATGCAACTGTCACTGATTTGTGCTTTTTTCCCTCCCTAGGCAATTCAGTAAATTCTTGATCAGTCAAGCATAGTCCTACCAGCACTGGACAACTCATGTGGTAGAGTTTTAAAACACTGTACTTCACCTCCCGGTCTTCTTAGTAGGAAGAGTTGAAAATGTATCCACAGATGTCTCACAATTTGAAAAAGTAAGGATTAAGACCTTTGAGCCTTTGGCTTAATTATCTTCTGTGATGTTGCTAGGCCTGAAAATAATAAATCATGTTAAGATAAAATAATTACTTCATTTCCTTAAAATGAAAAAAAAAAAAATTTGCATATAACATGCTGTGTTTGCAAGAGGAAAAGCCTCATAATCAATCACGACATATAAACTGTTTTAGATACACTGTTGAGGTGCTCTTTGAAGGTGAACATGTTATTATGCTTTCAAGAGACTAAAAGAGTTTATAGTCTATCACAAATGTGCAAATCAGGTTTCTATGCATGCATCCTTTCGTTTCACAGTTTACTTTTCTTCACTCTAAACATATCCCCATTCAAAGAGTCCATATTGCAACATCAAGCTGCAGGAAATGAGTTTGCAAATTGAGTTTGGTTTTCAAGGAGTGCTTGCATGCTTAGTATGTGTGATGATGTTTTTCAGAGATTTTTTTAATGTATAAAGAGGCCATGTAATTGGGATAAAATAACACATAATCAGATATTCTGAGGGTGTTTCAGTTCCTGGAGAGGGGGAATCCTGGCAGAACACTCGATCTTGCTTTGAAAGCCACAGAGGACTTCGTGCAGGGGAGGAAGGGAAGTTACTGTACATAAACAAGCACGAGCACTCAGTTCCTGGGCTCCAATGGCACCGTAATGCTCAGCCCCGCTGCCTGTAGCACTGATGGCCGAGTTCTGTGGGACACAGTGATTTATGGAGGGAAAGTTCCTATAAACAAGCAAGCAGTCTTATTTACTGATTTATGACTTAACTTGGAAGAAAGAAAAGAAGTGGAAAGAACAAAAGTTAGGTCTCGATGAGAGAGCACAGTGCGTCTCCACTGTACGAAGGCTTCAGCAGCTCCAAGGACAAAACGGGTGATCTGTTGTGAGGCATGGTGGTGATCTTAGTAATATATCAGTGCAAGTACACAGGAAACAAAAAGTGTCACAATTTGAAGGTACAACTCATCTCCGAATCACAGGAAAGGCTTCTCACCTGGTATATGTCTGATTGCAGGCATAACGCTGCATCTAATTAGATGTGTCAAAAAAGTAAAGCTTGCAAAAATCATGTCACAACTGTTCTGTTCTTTGAAGGTAAGAAATTCTTCCTTCAAATGTATTACAGTCCTTCTAAGGATGCACATGCAAACACAGACAAAATGCCCTGCCTGGGGATTTTGAAGCTTCAGTGTTGTGATTTCTCCTTTACATTATTCTTCTGTGGGTGCAGCTGAACGGAGGGCACTAAAGGCAAATTCTAACACTGGAAAGTCAAGAAAAACGGAACTGTTGACCCTCTAGCCGTTTAATAAATAGAAACCCTCCTGGGCATAGCAGGGAAGCGCATCCTCCACCCAGACTTTGGTTCTTCAAGGGCATTAATGTGGGCTGATTTTCATGCAGTAACAGTTTGTTCTTGCCAGTACATGTCTAACAGCTCACCCTGTGGCTCTGCTCTATTAGCAGTGATGAATTCCAGCCAAGGGAAGCAAGTTAAGCTGCAGTATCTCTTGAACTTTAAAACAAGACAGAGCATTAATGAGGAACATCACTGGCTTATCTCCATAGAGTGGTGCCTGATACTTCCTTTGCTTTCATGCCCCCTACCCGTAGTGATTCGCAAGAGTTTCTCTAGAAATCAAACCCTCCTTTTCCCAGTGTTGCCCACTGGTCACAATAGACCCTGCATCTTTCTGGGAATGACTTTTTGTTGGCTGCACTTGTACTAGTAGCCACCAAGAGAAGGACAGTGTAGAGCACGGAGAGGGTAGCCTACCAGGACTGGCCATTAATTCAACAGGACGTGCTGGTTTAACCGCTCAAGGCTGCACTCTCCACGCTGCCAGAGTAGTGGGCTGTAGCGACCCACTTGCTTTCTGCTTTGAGTGCTTTATTTCCTGTTTCTATTCCCAATCCTCCCGAGAAATGTTTGAATAGGTTTTCTGGTTGGAGGATGAGCTGCAGTATACGTGTGTGTGTATGTGTGTGTGTAGAGCTGGCAAGGAACAAAGACATGGTGAAAACTCATTAGACTGAAAAAAACCCTAACATACTCAACATAAAAGCTAGCAGCAAAGGTTTAAACCCACCGCAAAGGCTGAGAAACTGCATGTTAAGGCATAGCACTCTATGCTTAACCCACATCATCCTGCCTTGGGGCTGCGCTGTGCAGTGCACCAGAGAGCCGCAGCATGCCTGTGGGAATGAACCAGTGCTGGTAACATGATCTTCAGGTCCTGTTTGGTGAGCGCCTGGAGGGTTCGGGTTTTCTCCCATGCTTCCTCTCCCACTGGAGAAGCTCCCTGTAAACACCTGCAAAGTTACCTCATTTCTCCTCTTTCCAGTCTGCCCTCGTGCCCCTCGTCGGGCACAAGAGCAGCGGGGCCCGAGGCGAGCCCGGCAGCCCACCCGGCAGGCTGATGTGCAGCAACGCAGCCTTTCCTCATGGGACTGGCGTAGCTGTTGCTTCTTGCCTGGCAGTTTGTTTGCCTGTTGGGGCTGTCTTTTGTTCTGTTTGTGCAGTAGCTGGCACAACGGGGTCCAGGCGCAGCATTTTTAAATACTGGCATCATGCAAATGGGAAGACACATCCCCGTTTGCCTTCCAACAGACCAGCTGGTTTGGAGCCGCCTCTGCGGTAAAGTGGAATGAATCTTCACATTTTTAGTATTGAGGCATGTGCTATTTGCTAAGCAACGGGGCACTCCTGTGCAATGGTCACGTCTTCAGGAAGGTTGCACCACCTTTGCCCAGGGCAGAAGAACTCACACCGAGTTGGCGGGCTGTGCTATTCCTTTGCTTCTCTTACTCATGCCCAGGGAAGCGGGTATGTAACACCAGACTTATTCAAGATGGATGAACCAGTACAATGAGCGGCGACAAGGCCATTGCTCAGAGCTTAACTGTTTCCATCTGGAGCATTAGAAGCATTCAGCTACCCTTTCTCTTTAACTTTTTGCCAATTTTGCAGTCCCTTGGGAGCTAGAATTTTTGAAGCCAAGCTAAATGTGATTTCCAGGTGAGCCAGGAAAGGTGTGTTTCTTGGCCTAGTCTAGTAGAAGGGCTCCTAACTGTGCTGTGGACCTATGGTGCTTGATATGAGTAACAATAAATGAACTCCTTATTCCAAATGGCTCTGCCTTTTTCTGCAATACCAATGTTTGTATGCCTTTCATTACTGCTGTCCCTAAGACTTGAAGAAAACTATGAATAGGGAGATGAATATCACTTGGAGTCACTTGTGCCCTTGCTGAATTTCCTTTTCTTCTAACATTGGCTGTCTCCCCCCCATGTTGGGCTTGATTCAGAAATCATGGGAATTAGCCTGATTTCAATGAGTTTGCATTCTTTTCTGGGGAA
Organism: Gymnogyps californianus; assembly: GCF_018139145.2. Classification (NCBI taxonomy): domain Eukaryota; kingdom Metazoa; phylum Chordata; class Aves; order Accipitriformes; family Cathartidae; genus Gymnogyps; species Gymnogyps californianus. The sequence continues at coordinate 45,534,937 of NC_059473.1, forward strand.
CTGGAATGTGAGAAGGGAAGAGAATTAATTTCATCTAATGTTAGCTGTATAAAAGTGAGACAATGCATCTCTTCTGAACCAGTCATTCAAGCCCTGCAGCCATCAGTGGAAAGCTACCTCTGAAGAGTGGTTTAGATGAATACCTCAGCAGACATCCAAGGCTCATGGTCATGTCCTCTGGATGTGCTGTATCCCTCCGTGCACTGTGGAGGGAGTCTGGCTGATCTGATTATATTAAACGCCTCACTTTTAGATCACTGAAGTCCCTCTTTCGGTCCCTGAATCCCACTCCCAGTGCCTACGGTGGAGCTGGAGAGGGCTGTTGGATCAGTTTACTGTTGTTGGTTGCCTCTTCCAAGGACGGCTGGAAAAGAAGCTGTGTATCAGGGTTTCTAGCAATGCTTACTCAACGCACGCTGTGCCAGCTAGATCCCGCAGAGTCTATGCGCAGGGCCTGGGCTGAGCCAGTCCCTCCAGACTTATGGGGTCAGGACTCTGCTGTATTCCCACAAACTGAAGCTCTCTGTTTCGCTCCTGTTGTTTGGTTTTCAGCAAACAATAATGATCTGAACTGAGGAAATGCTTGCTACTAGTATCTGATCAGCTCCTGTGGAGATGCTTGGCTCTCACTGTAGTCTATACACAGAGTGTAGGATATGCTCATCATGTCCATGGGGCAGCAGTAGGATAGAGGGGGCTTTTGTGGTGAGTCTGATGCAAAGGCAGGTTTAGTGGGAAGACTGTGCTCTCAGCCCCTCAGCAGCACTGCTGATGGAGTCTCCTGGAGGAAGAGTAAACTCCTGCTGGGCAACCCCTTTGCCCCCGAGGCAGCTACATACCACTTGAAAAATCCTACATTTTAATCAGAACTCAGGTCTTACTGCCATGGACAGAAAACAGCCTTGTGCCTTGCTCATCTTGTTACCACCTCCGACAGCGCAAGGGCGTCAGGCTCACTAAGCACTCATGCTGACTGATCCTTCTCCCAGCTGCCTTGTTCCACACACAGCAGAAGTCAGCAGTGCAAAAAATTGGATGTCCTCCTCTTCGTGACACAGGGGCAGGATTATTCCTCCCTGTAATATGTGCATTTGGCCCCTCAAAGACCAAAGATTCAAGTAATGTTGCTTTTGCAGCTCCCTGAGCAAGCATTCAACAATTTAATAGATCTCACCATTACTGTATTCTCAGTGATGTCTCCCCTGCATTCTTTTCATGCCAGTAGCTTACTTGTTTTTCTATGCCTAGGTTTTTGTATAATCGTTTGACAATAACTGTTTATAATGGGCATCACGAGAGATGTGGAGCTCTGAAAACCTTTGCAGCGGAAGGAATGCAGTAGCAGATTCCTCTACCCAGGCCAAAGCCTCAATTGACATAAATCACCATGGTTTCATTGCCAAGCATGAAGTTTGCACTCATGCATATCAGCAAAGGATACCTCCCTAAGAACTTCATTCCCCTGTATAACAAGGTTAAATTTTTCTCTCTTCTTGTTTCTGAAACCACGCTGAATTTTAAACTTTCTTAAATCCAGCCCAGTAATTCTCATTTCTTTGAGTCAGAATTATTGACAATCAAATTAATCTATAATGAACAAGAAGGGAGCTTGAAGAGAGGTTTTCTATTTCGGATATTTTTTTGGTGTCCTTTTCAGTGTCCTTCCTCAGTCCTAACTCCCTCCCTCCCTTCCCTGAAATCCTTCATGCCAATGCCTCTGAAAAAATTGGAAAACAGAGTATGTTCTTTTGTTTTGGTATTTTTTTCCCCAGCCTTATTAGCTAGCACTGTATACATCATCATAATTGTGGTAAGATGCTGTCAGCATCACTGGCTAGTTTCACAGATTGCTCTGACTGCTTTCCAAGCATCACTAAGAACAGCTCGAGACAGTGATGTATGATGCTGAGTAGAAAGCTGTCAGTACAATGGCTCCTCTCTTCCCATGGACCTCTATCAGGAATCACAAAAATGTTAGGCTGGAGAATCTCCTTTGGAAGTTTGGGGTGGAAGAGGTGGGCAAGAAGAAGCTGAGGTGCATATTCAGTGTTCCTTGTATCCTCTGACTCTGAGCAACACCGAACACAGATGTCATCTAAAGCTGGTTTTCAGTGCACTGTTTGTTCATTCTGAGCAGGCAGTTTATTTGTAATTGTTAATCTGTATTGTTGTACTACCTGAAAATCAAAGCAGAGGGCATTTGCTAAAGTAATGACCCTGTGAAGAAAAGCAGCACATTAAAGCTGCTGTTTATTGTGAAGGGTTCAAAAACAAATATTCTATAAAATATATTTTGTGTCTTGCACTTCTTACAGACAGATGCAGCAATAAGTGCTGCATGGCTAGAAGCCACACATACATATGTGCACACTCTTAAAGGTCTGCTGTCAACAAATTCAAGTTTCAGTCACAAACAGTTCTTGAAAAGTGTGCAAAGGCTTGCTCGTTGTTCCCTTTGTTTGACTTTTATGCCTATTAGTAAGAACACAGCTAATTAACTGCAGACTAGCTGTCCCACTGATGAAATCTGCAAACCTGCCACATAGCTATAGTGAAAGATAATGCTTCTGGGGACAAGAGAAGTATAGGTTTTTTCCCACAAACTGCTTTTGTAAAAGCAAGTGGACAAAGACCATCCTTCTGCTGATATTTGTAAGTCTTTACTGATCTGTCCAAAACTTGTCTTTTGGACAATGGGCTGAAGCATTCATGATAGAGTTCAGATGATTTTTTTTTTTCTGTGTTTCTCTTCCCTTTTGTTTTCCCTGTCAGAAAGGTACCCAGTAACTGCCCTGCTCCTCCTTGGCCCTTGCTGAGTGGAGCAGAATGGCAGGCACAGGCTGGGACTGGCACACCTGGGGGGCTGCCTCTGTGTCCCTGCCTGATGGGGTCTGTCCCTGCTAAAAACTAGTGTTCATGGAGGTTCATGTCTTGAACAGATGATACAGAGGAAGGTGACTGACTGATGTCAGGTCCTAGGCGAAGATGACCTGGGCTCTGTTCCCAGTTCTGCTGTGCTGTCCTTCTGGCACACATTTCTCTGTGCATTGTTTTCCTCGGAAACAGTGGATAAGGAAGGGTTCAGCTAAAGAGGAGAGCTGACCACAGGGGTGGGGCCTCCAGTGCTTAGCCCGACTGGCCAGCATGGGGCAGCAGGGACAGATCCCAGAGTGGCTGAGTTGGTGTCCAGAAGCCAATGTCCTCGCTGCAGCCATGGGTGACTCTGGAGCAGGCTGAGCTCCCCTTAGCAGCAGGGATGCGTCTTCTGGTTTTGTTTCATCCCAAAGGACCCCAGCCTGTGCACTCAGAGGTTCCCCTGCCATGTGAACCCAAGCACAGGGAGGACAAGTGCCTGGGAGACCAGATCTAAGACAGGAACGTGGAGGCACTGTTCTGGCCTGCCCAAAGCAGCTCTAGCTATCATTTCTTTTCTTGTAATCTGTCTCTGGACGAGCTTTTCCTTAGCCAGAAACAGTGCTCTGATTCCCAGGAGAGTCCCCTCTTTGCAGAGGAAGTGGATGTTGTTGATTGCTATAGCCCTGATGCTGCTGGAGCAAGGCTGGGAGTCCCATCAAACAGCTGTACAGGGAGGACAGGGATGTTTACCTGCAGCTAACTAAACTCTTGTCTCTAATGCTGCCTGTGACCCCTGTGTCAAACCGCCCCCTGCAACTCGGAAGCCCATGGAAGCGCCTCAGGAAGGCAGGGATGCCTCCGGAGGTTCCTGCACGCTGCCTCCAGTCAGGAGCCAAAGCACAGCCTGTCATGAGTTTTGGGAGGGGAAAAGGCTCCTAGCTCACACATTCTGCAATAAGGAAGGCTCATCTCCACCGGGTCCCTGGAGGCAGCCACAGTCTGCTGCTTCTCTGGAACAAAACTTGCAATTTTCCCCAGTAAGTGCTCCCAGTCGTAGCAGCAATTCTTAAGTCATGTCATGTTTCACTAACTTTGCATGCCTTTTATACCGAGTCGTCATCAAAGGCATGCATATGTCTTGATTCAAAGTTATTCAAGATGTGGAGCCTCCAGATTTTATCAATGGAAAGGCATATGTTCACCTACAGAACTTTTTTTAAAAATGCATTTCTTAAAATTTATTTACAAAGGCACAGAAATGCTCAGATGTGCTTCTATCTAATGCTTGGTTTAAATGACTGCAGCTTTAAAAATGCTGAACTCCACTCTCTTCAAAACTAGCCTTTGCTCTCTATGAAATCTACAAGCAAAACCAAATCCAATCAAGCTCAAAATGTCTGGCCCCAGCCATTGCCAATTCACATGCCCACGATTTTTGGTTTGAACCTATATGAGGGTAGAGTGCTTCCTCCTCCACCTCAGACTGGCAGGGCTCGAGGACAGCCTGGGCTGGTTTGGCTTAGAGTCTCTAAACTGAATTGCATTTACAAGGAAAAGGCCCCTCCTAAAATAGTTTCTTTGATAAAACCATGTTTACCTGAAAAGTGGAAAGGGCCAGAGGGAGCCCATGGGCCTTCACTAATGCTATTAGGGTCCAAAACCACCTCCTTCACATGCAGGTCTCATGAGGCAGCATCAGATTGTGGCTTCAAGGAGGCATTGCTGGAGGGAGCGTGAGGAAGTGTAGCTGACCCAGCCAGCGTCTTCCTGGGGTGCCCAGGGCAGCAGCTGCCAGGGGTCAGGGCTGCCGCGTCTGGACGGACGCCCTCTGCAAGGGGCCAGTGACGGTGGGTGGCATGGCTGTGGCTGTGACTTCAAGGAGGCTGCAGCAATGCAGCTCAGTCCAGCGTAGCCATTGATGTGGCTCTTGGCACCACATCTGAGGAGACCGCTGCACGGCAATTATTTCACCTCAGGCATTTTGCACTTGAAACAGCCAAAATTTCAGCTGGTGTTGAACTAAAAATACCCTGTTTCCGTGAAACTCTAGCCCCTCCCTGAGATCCGTTTACCCCACAGCAGCAATGGTAAAGCACCCAGAGGAAAGTATTACTTGGAGTGTAGGAGCATGTGGCAGATGAACTTTGCAGCCTGAGAACATCCTTCATTTCTCTAACTTATCTAAGATAAGTTTCACTCTGTAAATCTGATGGAAGAATATAGCCCTAAGAAATGAAGCCAAGTGAATGTATGTGAAATGAAGGATTAGTTTCATTTGATACTGTATAACAGCAGACCTGTGTGCAAAAATGTACTTTTGAGATAATCCTTTTTTCCTCCCTATCCTATTTCTACTTTGGAAAATTTCATATGTCCTGTCCAAGCTTATGGTATTTTTAAGAGATAAGCATGTCATCATCCAGTATGTAGTAAAGAGTATGGAAGGGAGAACAATCAATATGTTTAACACAGTCTCACTAAAATGGATCCATTTTATTCTTGATGATAACAATGTGTTTAATATACTTATACAGTGAGGCATTTTGTATATGACCATCAGAAGCATAGTTAATGTGAAACAGAAGCTTATACCCAGGGCTGTAACTGTGTAAAACAGTCTTTCTCCCACCCAGCTCCTCAATCACACACTGAAAGCTTGCCCCAAACTTCACCCTGCAGCTTACCCCAGACTTCCACCACTTTTATTGTTCCGTGGACAAACACCACACTGGGCACCAGGTGTCAGGGGCATAGGGGTGCCAAGGAGCCCATGCAGCCTCCCCATGCGCTAGAAGAAAAGCAAGGACCACGGTCCTGCAGAGCTTCCCCCTGCCATCTGGGCAGGCAGAGAGTCTTCAGAGAGAAGGTGGGTGGGCTCATTCCCCGCTCCTAGGTTTTGACCTCTGCAAAGACACATGGAGGCCAATTGCAAATACCAACCCTTAGATCAGAGGAAGGCAGTGTACTAATGCAGAGCAACGCACTCCTCCCTGCATGTAGCTAGCTGCAAATGCATGCTCCCAGCCTGATTTGGTTGTTCTCAGTGCCCTAGAGTACACAAGGCACCGTCTGAGGTGTCGGACTTGCACAGATCCATATTGCAAGAAGCTGAGAAGGTGGCTTTGGATGGAGCATAATAAAATGGCAGAAATAACAGAGGAAAGAGTAAAAGCTGGGATGTCTTAAATTATTCCACTCTAATAAGTGTGCAGTTGGTGAACTGTATAGAAAAAATACTGTACTTGCTTTTGCCAAGCAGCTGTTCTCCAAAGGCTTCCAAATCAGCAGACTTGCGCTCTTTCATCCTTTACAAGGTCCTGAAAATATCTAGGTGGAAATATCACTCATTCAAAGAAACAATGGCAAATGGACAGAACAGCATATCTAGCTATTGTGGAGTGAGTTCTGCTCCATATGCTGAGTAGTTCTGCACTCCATCTAATACGGACCCAAGTTCTCAGATGCCCTTCATTTTTCAGATTTCAGGGAAAGGATGTAAGTCTCTGAAAGACTGCCTAAAGCTCTGGGACAAAGGCAGTGATCTACGTTCCGCTCCTCTGGCCCAGAGGAACTTGCTGCAACCAAGGTAAAACCCATTCTTGTGGGAGACACAGCTTTCTCAACAGTTAGCCCAAAATGGTGGTAAGAAGCTTCCCTGGAAAATAAAGACATTCCCAGCCCTCATTCCCTGCTGCACTTGCAGGCAAGGCACATTTCTGTGCTGTTTCCTTCTTTCATATAAATGCAAGGCAAAAGGTGTGTGTGTTTATGTATGTATACATACATACATATCTACATATAGAAGTATGCACACACACACGTATATATACACATATGTATATACGTATATACATACATAGAGTTAAAAATTCTCAAAAGCGAACACTGTGCTGTGCACACATCTTCCTATGGGGAGAGGATGAGAGAGCAAGCACACGACAGATGTTGGTTGTATTGCTTAATGAACCACTATGAAGCATTACGCTGCTTAGTGTGGTATAACCAGCACAGAATAAACTACAATCAAATAGGCAGGACTGGGTGCTGAGGAGGGAGAGAAGAGGAGCCTGGGGAGAAAGGCAGCTGCAGGGGTCCGGGTGTTGGCTGGGGGAGGAAAACAGCTGTGCAAAATGGTGTGTCACAGCAGCTGGAGTGGGGATGGGGAGTGCTTAGGGAGGGTGGTAGGTTGGGTAGGAAGAAAGGGTAGTGGGGAAGTGGGATGCGGTATTCAAAAGAGATAATGTGAAGGCAGGATATTTTGCGGAGGTGATTGGAAATGGGTAATTCAATCAAAAAGACTTTTAACGTGTAAAGGAGGTAAGGTGAAGGAAGGGAAGTTTTGCATTTACTGTGGAATTTACGTCAGAACAATATTTATAACTGTCTCCTTTGCATCACTAGTTTGTAAACTCATAGCAGGGTTGCCCAACTGCCTTGGAGACCCTGAGATGGGGTCTCTATCAGAGGTAAGCAGCAGCCTGTGTGACTGCACTGAGAAGAGACCACCAGAACCTCAAAAAAGCCTGCCATTCTCCACCACCACATCCTTCACCTTTACTCTTTGCTCCAGGCTCTGTCATGAAACTGGAGAAAATGTTTCCTGCAAACTATTTAAGACGGAAGCAAAGGAATTGCTGGTTATAAATGGAACAGCATGTCTTTTTTCATCTGTGTATTCACAACGCTGGAAACAAGCAAAAGCTGAAGATGTAGTTATTGAAGCAGATGAACAGACATCATCATCTTTCGAGTTCTGCACATGAATATGGAGGAGGAATTAAATCATGGGCAGTGTGTGATATTTTAACCCAAAACTACAATTTGTCCAGAATATTTTCTTACAAGTTTGTGTTCAAGGAGGTTCCTAAATGACCATCCATCAGAATATTTGGATTTCTGTTTCAAGAAAACCAGAATAACAGCATGAACTTGACAAATCAGATCAGAATGACCTTCTTAATGTTTGTTCTCAGTCACACCGTGGCCTGCTGCATAATGTGAATTTCATTTTAGTGGCAGTCTGTTTTGCTATCCATCACTGAGCATGATGGAGTTACCTCTTAAAAGGAGTCCTGGTCATTTTATAAGCATCACACACAGTAATCAACTGTCTCCTGTAAGAAGTATCTGTTATTGGTAGCAGCCTACTTTTATTTCTAATCAACAAGATTTACAGGCATGAACAACAATGTGAGGATGGAGCACTTAAGAGTTTTTGTTTCCATCTTCATACATGGCTAGGCAAGTGACAATGTCCCACAAAGACAATATACAGAGAGGCTACAGACTAATCAAGCCAGGTCTTGAGATGGCACTATTGGGGTGACAAAATACACTCAGCATGACTTGACGTGTGTGACATTAATTATATCAAAAGGCAGACAGAGAGAAAAACTAGCTGTAGAAAAATGACACTATAGTGCTCCATACTGCTGCACTCACTCTCTGTGATTTTCAGATGAAACCCAATGCCAAACCAAAAAACAATTTTATTCATCACTGGTAGCCCTGCAAACTAAAATAGGGATCTGTAACCCACTGATTCCCAGGGAGTTTTGTCACTGGCTTCAGTAGAACCAGAATTTCCCCAAAGCTTTCTGGAAATGTATACATTTGGCAAAAAAGAGAGTCGATATCAAAGACTCAACCTCAGCCATCTCTGACCACCTCACCTGACGCAGAAGTACGTGTCCTGCCTTTCAGGGCTGGCAATAGACTACATCCGCCGGTATGGTTGCACCCAGTTGGCGTTACTGTTTGTTATCGCTGTAGGATCTAGGGGACCCAGTTAAAACCAAAGCCCCATGTTTTAGGAATTGAACACATAAACATGCTTGAAATTCAGCATAGGCAAGCTAATACCACCACTGTGGTAGCAGGGGTGGGGGGGAGATGAAGTAGCCCCAGGTCAGCCTGTAGCAGGGCTGGGGCTTATGCCGTGGTGCCTGAATGCAGGCGTCAGGCTGCCTGTCTCTCCGCAGAGGAGCCGCAGCCCACAGAGAGACGACAGAGCTCACTGGCACAGTGCATCCCCAGGCATTTTGTGAGTATAACTATAATTCAAACTGATAGGATTTTTGAAAAATGTTTTACCACCCCATCTATCTAGGTCTGATTTGATTCCATCAATGAAGTAGCTGAGTTTTCTGGGTTTTTTTTCCCCCAACACGAATGCAAACTCTGTAAGTTGCAGGTATCAGGAAATCTGAACATAATGTAGCAATGCGATGGGAAGGAAAATACATAGTTCCTCAGCTCCCACACATTTAATAATAATAAAAAGATAGCACAAAGCAGGGCAGATAATACTGATTTACTGCAACCCCATCTGCATGTGTACATGAATATAAATATTTATACTTTTATTTGGACTTTATGATTTATTCATTATATACATAAAGACATAATGAACAACACATCTACATGCTATGAATCCAGGTTTCATTGAGGGTTTTTATTGACAAAGTAGAGACAAAACCCCTGAGGACAAACCTTCTGCTCTGTTCCTAGTATACTGTACTTGGCATGTCAGGAGTTTTTTTAAGTTAGTCTTTTATTTAAAATAAATACACAGACATCATGAGAGCAAGCATACTATGACACAGAGAGACAGACAGACAGACTGTATCTTCAAGTTAAGAAAATGTATTTTTTGACATGAATTATACACCTGCTTTGGTTTTTTCCTGTTACTGAGAAAATAAGACAAAACAGGAATTCACTCATTAAAAGTGACTGAAGCCATAGTTTTGCAAACACCTCTGCATGACAATGGCTTAGCACAGTGGAATAAAATTCAGCAGTATAACTGCTCAAAACCTTCTCACAGAAAGTAGTGATGATATATAGCTGTTGGACATGATAATTTTCACATTAAGTTTTAGTTGTAATTGTTTTTGATCCTTTTGTAGTGCCAATAAAATGTTATGGGTTTTCCCACAATCAAAAACTGGAAAGCCTGTTGGGTTTGGGGAGAAAAAACCCAACAAAGCCAAAAAATCCTTCCCTGCAATGTATTGGCTTTCTAAAATGTGAAATTGTAAAAACCAGTTACCTCAATTTCTTTTCAGTAAGAACTTACAATATCAAATCCAGGTGTAGAAGCAGTTGTCCTGGAGAAATATACACAAGCCACTCTAGTATAACCCAGGTGTGTGAAAAATTTTTTCCATCTCATGAAAATTTAAAACTTTTCCAGAGATTTCAGCACAGCTTTGAACTCCAGTGAATATAACATCTGATTGCCCAACACTTTCAGCTACAAAGCTCTGGTAGGTTATTAACTCTGATGCCTATACCAGTGGATGCTATAATTTCCATGAAACCTCTGAGTGTGCCTGCAGAAGGTGTAGCTCTCAAAAGTATGCTTTCTCAGGTTGCATGATACGCTAAATGCAAAAGTGAGCAAAAGCTCCTATGATTTCAATGAATCTGTTTGCCCCCTTTCTCTGTAATTTGATAGGTAAAAATCATATATTCCCTGTTAAATTTTGTAATTTAGCCACAGATTCTACATCAAAATGTTGTAAATGTGCAGTGTATTCTGTATATTTCTTTGGAAACATGAACACAGTGCCTGGAACCTTGTGGTCCTCACAGCTGAAGAAGCCTGTGCCCCGTCTTTCGTGGAAGGGTGGACCAGATGATGTCCAGAGGTCCCTTCCAACCTCAGCCATTCTCTTTCCAGTTTATTTATGCAAAATAAGCTCTCAGTGTATTAAACTTAGTCCCATTGGTGGTGTTCCAGCTTGCAGTAAAACAAGCCAGCTGCAGTCTGCTCAAAGGGGCGCAAATAAAGCCAGTGGAGTGCAGAAAAGGTATCTGTTATCCCAGCAGGTATGCGTCAGCCCCTGTGCTTTTATTGTGGCCCTGGATACTCAGAAAATAAAATGTGAAGGGAACATAGTTTAGGAGAAACATTAGAAACTTTGAAATATATGTCATATATATAAATAATTCTTCTTCAAATTTGCCTAGGACTAAAAAAGACCCAGATCATTAGAAAGGATGCATTGTAGGTCTGTCTTGGCTTGGTGGTGTAAACTTACTAGCAGGTCAGATTCAACATGTTCTGCAGTGCTGCAGCTGGCTGAGAAATCCGATTCAGGAAAGCCTTTGCCTGTGCAGACATAAAGGGACAGGAACCATGGAAGAACTTGGGATACCCAGGCTATTGCTGCTGCCTCCATCTCTTTCTCTCTGAACACCTTCCTTCAGCTTCCCTGTGCCCAGGAGCTTTCATAGATTTGGCTGTTGGAACCAGCTCCACTCATTATCTGTATTGTTTCTCTTACATAAGGCCCTTTAATCATCAACAGACAGTTTCTGCTTTCAGAAGAATATATCAGCCCCCAAAAACATGCCCAGACAGCCAAGGGAGAGCACAGGCCCTTGTACAGTGTTTCTTCTCATCTCCTGGCCCCTCCTGCTCCTTCAGGGACAGTGATCCCATAGATTTCAGCGGGAAAAGAAAAAATGCTCTAAGACATCTTGAGCCTCTCGTCTGGTTTCTCTTCCTGCAACCTTTTCCTTTTCCAGTGTTATGGTAATTTTCATGCAAGGGGACGGGGGTGAGGGAACAGATGCTGCTCCTGTTTCCTCCCTGTTATCATCCCACTCCCAGTGATGCTCCCTGTAATCGTTCCATTGTATGGCTGCATTTCCTATAAAGCTGAACAATGAATAATGGATGCAAAAACTAAGTGGCGTTTCAGGTTCATTAGTATGCATATTGTTATAAATTCGTTTCAGTAGGTGCTGTGAAGCCACTCTCCTCTCTTTTGTATTTTGAGATGTCACTGCTTCAGGCTCTGCTAATGTTCATTTTGTATTCATTCATTTGTGTCTGTAGTTTTACCTGGATTCTAGGCTATTGTTCTTATTTGCAAAGCTTGGGTTTAATTTCCTGTAGGAAGCTTTTCTTTTGTCTCTAGGGCTCATTCTCCTATTATCATCCACCTTGAGAGTACTAAAGCACTGTCCTGCTGGTAAAATATAATTTGTTTTGTAGTGTTCTAATGAAAATTTTACCACTTCTGTCCTCAAAAAAATAAAGATCAAGATTTTCCCACTTTCTCATTCTAGCTGTCGGTATCTAGGGCTTCCCTTCTCTTCATTCCCATTCCTGAATGCTAAATAGCCCATGAGCTCCCCAGCCACAGTCCTGCAAATGCTTGTTACCTTTGACCCACGTCCAGCTGCTGGCAGAGGCTTTGCTGGTAATACTGGGCTCCTGAAAAGAATTCCTGTCAGCCATGCAGAAAGCAAGTCATGTAAGAGCATTTTCTTATAAAGTCAAACAGAAGTTACTTCCTGCTCCATTTCAGACCCCCAGCCCCTGTTAGTACATCTTGCAGTTATTCCCTTTATTTATGACATACATATTTTATTCATTCTCATTAGGCTGTTCAATAACAACCCATTATCTTTCAACAGATTCATAGCAGATAAAACATTCATATTATTGCCCCTATTTTTATTTCTGTTTTATGATATTCTCTCTCACACAGACTCATGCTTCCTAACAACAGCATATCATTAGGCCTTGCCTTCAGCTATTGTTAACAATGAACTGATAAAATGCAGTAGGATGCTACGAAAAGTAGAGCTGATCCCAAGTCTTTTTTCCTCTCTACCCTATCTGTATTGGACCAATAGTGGTACAGAGCTATCAGCTCAAGAAAGTACAAAATGAACTCGGGCGACAATGGAAGAAAGAGACAATAGTGAGCTATAGCTGTGCTCTCCCAGGACACTTTGCACAAAGGAACAATCGCCCACAGCAGTCTCACTAAAACGGAATTTGCAGTGGATAATATTCAGTGTATGCACAGTGCATATAAAGTAATACAGTAGTTGCTGATAGCAGTTACTCTGTGCATGAAGAGCATCTCTTACTGAAACTGTTTCTTGTCTTTGATGGTGTATGTAAAGCCTTCTTAACATTATAAGCAGCACTGAGTGTTAAGGATAAACTATTCAGACCAGGCTGCCAAAGATAGGTGTTGAAACCCGAGTACTGAAATGAGTTGTCCTACATTCGGTACCAGGAACCAGTAGCCACATTTTGAAAATGCTGGTGTAAGTGCCTCTCTGAAGATGAAAAGGAGAGCCTGCAGCAGAGAAAAGAGTAAGTCCTCTCTGCCTGGATCATCATCACTTTTGTTCTCCTTTTTTCTTCCCACAGCAGTAAAAAAGTCCAGCTCTCCAGTTCTTTAGTCATATGAAGCCAAAGATGAAAACAGATCTACTAACACTAGTAAAGGCTACAAAATCAGGTGAGTCAGGCTCTTCAGATGCTTCATTGGGAAGCTCCTAATCTCGACTCTGTCCAGGATGCCTGTTTTACTTGTGGTGACAGCAGATGTGCATCCACTGGAGCCTCCTTGCTAAGAGAGATGAACTGCATGTCCCTGAGCAGGGCGTGAGACCCCACAGATAAATAGATAGCACGGACAACTGACAGATCTAAGAGGTACAAGAGTGTGACATGTAGACATACCGCATGAGGAGACAGATCAGTCGTAAGCAGCTCATTTCCACTTTTATTATGGTAAATTGCCAGCTTATGGTAAATTGAACAGATGCTGATCTCTGAAGTCTGAAATACGAAAAACTTAAATCTTATAAAAATATTCTCAGTGTGCAGTTCCACTACAGAGATTATCATGACCACAGGAACAGGCATCTTCACAAGTATCACAGTCTCACACATAGTATGGGCGTGTATATATATAGACATATACAAATACACTGAAAGAAAGCCACACATATACACTGTAATATTGTTCATATATAAATATACACTCACATCTCTCTATATAAACATGCTAGTCTCCCCACGTGTATGTATAGACAAGCACAAAAACATATGTATGTAGATACCCTCACAGATATGCATATTTATCATAGTCTTTTTTAAACAAGTTTGCTCTTATTTATATAAATATCCTCTCTTGCATTTATATTTAAGGCACTGTACTCAGCCACATTTTTGTTGGCAAGGGACATCGCCAAGGACACTTGCTGTTAGCCTGTTCCCTTTAACTTTTCTAAGTATGGTTTTACTGTATATTTCTTTGGGAACTTAACTGTGCGCAATAGGAAGTAATCAAGTCTTGTATAAACTACCTAACCTACGTTGAAGTGAGTGTCGTGGGGACTGATTAAAATCAGGGCTAGGTCTGTCCATTTGGGTCCAACTACGCCAGCATTCGGGCACCCCAGAACCTCAGTAGAGGCAAAACTGAGTAACTGAGAACAGAATTTATTGCGAATGCTAGAATGATCCTCTCTCTAATCATAATTAGCATGTCTTATAGACCACAAACCCACAAACTCCTGACCTGATAGTACTTATTTCTCCCTTCGTTGTAGCTTGGTACTGTACCATCCACATGATGCCCTCTTCTCCCACTTGGTTTATACTGTTCCACCACACCACCGGGGGTCTGGGGCCGAACACCTCCAGGAGACACATCCTTCACGCGCACCAAGTGAGCAAAAAGTCTATATTTTACTGTTAGAGTTGCCTGGAGTCTGTGTTACAGCTGCAGCCTGCTGAGGTGAGGGTTCTGCTGTGCGTGCACCTGATGCAAAGGGAGCCATGATGCAAAGTGGCTCCTGGAGGTGAGGACAGGAGCCCAGCTGTAGAGGCAGGAAGAGGGTGCAGCTCACTAAAATCCCGGCCTAATTCTCTGTCTGCCATGAACAGCTCATGAAGGAGAACGACTGCAGAGAGAATTGAAATCTCTGCAGGAGAGGAAGCATGACAGTTCATTTTCATGTTCTGCTCCCAAAACGGCAGTGCCTGCAAATGGGCAGTGTGTTGTGCTGAGGGGCCGGAGTGGGCCAGCGGGACTGGGGTCCGTCCCATCCCTTCCCACACCTTCCCACACAACCTCTTGCACACTGGCTCCCTGCTCGGCCCAGTGCAGATGAAGTGCCTGGACACACTTGTGCCTCCGAGCTGTCACTTCTCTGCTTGTGAAAGGCGGTAAGAGAGCTTCCCTGGCTTCACAAAGGTACTGTGGGGACAAGCACACTTCAGATTACATATACTTCGATATTACTGCAATGGAGGCCAGAGAACAGACAACAAACTCAGCTTTCAGCTATACAGCTCCAGTTTGCAAAGCTGGAAATGAGCATGGTAGTTAATGTGTTCGCTTTTCTTTCTTTTCTCTCTTGGCAACTTGTTCTTTGTTCTTGTAGTCTACTTGATTCTAGGGATTTTTTGTTCCAGTGAAACATTTAATTTTTCTTTTTAATACATGCCCTGGCGCTGAGCACCTGCCGCAATTAAAGCGCTGGTATTTGGCTCCTGTGAGGTCTATTCTATTATGAAGTCTTATCCATTGATTGTAGACTAATGAACCCATCAATTCATCACAGCACTTCTATTACCCTACTGCTGTTGTGGGATACTGTATTGCTGAGCTTGGGTAAGAGGACTGACTCTCTTGCTACTGCCCCAACTGTTGTTAAGGATGTAAAAAAGGTAAAGTAATCAGAATTTCAATACAGTTCAACTTTGTGGCCCTTCTGTGGCATGTCGGTTCCTCCTATAGTAGGACTTCCTCATTTAAAGCAAATCAATTTCAGCAATACTTGCTGTTCAGAAACAGTGGGTCTTGAGTGGGATGGAAGAGGGGAAGAGACTTGATATTTCGCTGGGAAACAGTGGGGGACATAAAAACTGGCCATTTTTTTTTCACTCATAGAAATTGTCTGGAGTGGGGCATCAGCAAAACCTAGATAAACTCAAGGTAAGTAGAAACAGCAAGAAATGGTTTCAACAGCGATAGCAACAGCAGCAATATGCTTTTCTCCCTCTGCGTCAGATGCTGGTAATACTTTTTTTTAAAGCCTAGTCTCAGATTATATGTGGCAGATTTATTCATCATTCCATAGATTGTTTTCTGTTTTTTTCAGATTGTCTGGCATTATATTGATTCAGCATAGAAATGCAGAAATGCACAAAAGGAATTGGGAAGAAAATAAAACCCAGGACCACAAGAGGAATTGCCTTTAAGGTATCCCTTTGAAGTCTGAGCAGTCAAGAACCAAATATAATAATTCTGGCAGTCTTCATATCTTTCTTGAGAAAACATTTTGGTGTTGAATTTGGAGGGTGAACACTAATAAAGGAACATACTGAAAAATAAAAGAAACCAGACTGTTCTTTGTAATTGTGTCAGAGAAATCACAGTGTCTATATACGAAGTATGAAAACAGAGGGTCTGCAAACACAAATGATAGGAACAGAGATGTCTGAAAAAACAAGATGCCAATAAAGAAACGTAGCTAACAGATAGGAATGAATACAACCTTTTCAAATTGTATTCCTTGCTAAAAACAGTTAAAAATTCCCAATATTAGCAGGTCAACTGAAGCCAAAAAAATAGTTTAAATTTAGGCAACACAAGCCCATGGAAAAAAGAATTATAAATTCCAAAAAGCAAAACCCCTTTCCATCCAGCGCAACCCCCATCTGAATTTAGCCACCAACTCATTCACTTGTTTTTTAAGCCAGCTGTTATAACACATATAGTACTCTGATTATCCAAGCATCTCAGTTCTAGGACTAGATTGTTTTTCTAAAGCACGTAATCTGATGCCACAGTACAGACAAGGGATTTGGGCAGCGTGGGCGTTTTAATACCATGTCCATCTGCTGCACATGTCCTGACATAGGTTCTTCTGGATGTGGGAGATAGAGCATCTAGAGCAGGCGGAAACTAATCTTCTTTAAAAACAAGGCCAACAATTAGCTAGTAAATAGTGGTGCTGCAAGTCTAATTAATTAATGTTTGCAAAATGTTCTGAGATTCCCCAGATAGAAGATGTTACAGAAGTGAAAAATATTACAAGTAATCTTTACCGATGTTTTAATAACACAGAAGGTAGGAATGCAGCCTTGTTACAAAAAAAGGCTCATAATGGGTTTGTCTTGCAGCAGGTTTGCTAACAGAAGCAACTGACTGCAAAACAAGTACAAAGCTCTGCTCCAAGCTGTGATGGCTCAGGAAGGCAGCAAAGCTCGTGCACATCAACAATTTTTGTTGCCAATAGCCCACACGGGAGTCAGGTGCTCCGTCCACCTCAGACAGGTCCCTGGAGGTCTGTAAGCCTTTGGCTTCATTCAGCCTCTCTCCTCGGTGTCCACAGTGAGATCTCGTCACTGCTCTGCTACTGCAACCCACAAAACAAGCAAGTGGCTTAATAAATAAGAGAAATGCTTCAGCTGCTGAAACTTCTGGATTGGAGTGTGACTTCTTCATTGCAGAGGGTACAGGAAGGGCAGCAGAAGATCACCAGCCCCATGTGACCTGCTCCACCATGAATGTGGGTGACAGGATCACCATTCCCTCTCTGGTCTCTTTTGGGGTCATGTTCTGGCCTCTTCCATCTGTGAATACAGTGATCCAGCATGAAAGATTTGTGCCCCCTCTGAAAGTTTGCAGACTGCCCTTTGCAGGGAACTACCGTCCAGATACTCTCCCCCTCACCCAGTTCAGCCCTGAACAGCGGGACTGAGGCAACGGGAGTGAAAGAGTTCACAGATCCTTTCTCCAGCTGGGAGTCCAAGGCATGCTGGAGGAGATGCTGAGGGCTGACAGGGTCCCAACATAGTGGAAAGCTGGTGCTTTCGGGGATGTGTTGCAGAGCATAGGAGGAAGATGGCACCGCTGCAGAATGACTTCTTGGCTGCTGCACACCAGATACACTGAGAGAGCAAATAAACTGACAGTGACTGGGAAATGACTGATCCGTGCCAAAGCGGTGAACAGCTGCCCTCACTCCTGTCTCCTCACCTCTCCAAAAGCCGCTCAGGCTTTTGAAGTGTTGAGGTCCTCCTGTCTTCTTCCTCGGTTTCTCCTGCCCAGTTGAGTTGTGGGGATCCCTTTGCCATGCTGATTAGGAAGTGGCTGATGCCTGCCTGGCTGAGCAGAGGGACCACATGTAGGGACTCCCCAGCCAAGCAAAGCCCCAGCAAGGCTATCCCTCCTTACACTGACATTCACTCCTTGTTATTCAGAAATAACCAGCTGTTTTGATAGAAAAATAAACCAGCAGTGACAAACAAAGCTGGCTCAGAAAGGGCATGCAGAAAGGGGGTAGGAGCCCTACCTCAGAGCAGGGGCATGGGTAGAGATGTGGGTAACCTCAGCACAGAACAGGGGAAGGGATGTGCACAGTATAGGAAGACTCATTTCGCGTTGCTATTATGAAGCAGAGCTTTGGTAATGGAAGCAGTGTCAGAGTCTTCATGTGGAAACCCCCTCACAAGACCTGTGAGTGCACCAGTGTGGAAAGGCTGGGTTATTTCTCCAGGCTGCTTTCCTTGGAACGACGTGCTGTGAAGCAACAGCTTTGCACAACAGAGTCCTGAGTGGCTGCAGCACACCCTGTATGTTCACATCTAACAGTGCACCTGTGAACAGGCACTGTTGCATACTGCACGTCGTGTTTGATTACTTCATTATTGTGGTTGCCACTGGTATGAATGGACACACCCCGTTTCTTTCTGAGATCTTCTGATAAGATACACTCATGCAAGCTTAATGAAGGTTTGTGGGAAAGTCTGCAGGCATCCATGAATGGCATTTATTCACACTGAATGCAGGACGTGCAGGTCTTTACACCTGCTCTCCAGCCTCTTTGCCTGTGTCTACAGTAGTCGGATTTTTCCAGCAAGTCACTTGCAACCTCCAGAGAGATCAATGAGGCTGAGCAACTGCAGAAGCAGCATGGAAGGTCAATGCACAAACTCCTTTCTCCCGCAGCGTGCGGCAATATGGTGTAAGTGATTTATAAGCTGGAGTCTGAGGTGACTGCTGTACTCAGGACTAATTACACAATTCCATTACCCTGTCATGTGTTCAATGTTTGCCACAGACCTGGCAAAATAAACCATGGGCTCTCAAAAAACCATACCCTTACTCACTGCCATGGAGGATGGAAATTAAAATCTTTGATTAAGTCCTGCAAGCTGCAAAGTTAGGGACACTGACTGTAAAATGTGAGCAGCAGAGAGCGAGTGAGAAATACTCTTCCTTGGTTGATCTCTGAAGCTTGTGGGACAGCTTGTGGGAAAGTTTGTGTTGTGCTCACATAACAGCCCAGCTTTGCTCCTGAAGCCATCATCCAGCTACACATCCCATACCTCCCTCCCAGGGCTTTCTACTACCTCAGACCTTCACATCCTTCCTCCTCGGCTTTTACTGTCCCAGATGAGGAACTGTCATTCTGAGGGACTTAATTATTCCATTCCTTTATTCCATCCTTCATGTTTGCTGCAGAAGCATAGCCCAAAAGGCCTATCTTCTCCCCTCATGCAGGTCCGTTTTGATCATCTCTGCCTTTAGGAAATGAAACTTCAGAGTGGCATCTATCCTTGCCCTACCTCTTACCCGTTCTCGGCTTTGGTAGGGCTACCACTGCATTACAAAAGCACAACAACAAATCCCTGCCTGTTCCCAGTTACGAATCTGTTACCCCCAAAAACTCCAGAGTCATTTTGACTTCTTTTCTCTCCATATTTGCACACAAGGGCTTCCCTGCCATCTCTATGAGGCATCGCTTTTCCACTGCGTTTCCAAGAGCAGTCAAATCCATCATCATCAGAGCTGAGAGATGCTTTGCCCGTGGACTGAGCTCATCCGCTCCCACACAGCATTTCCTTTCCCTCACCCTCACTCCCCATCTGTGTTTTACGCAGAGAGCTCGGAAGCAGTGAGCTGCTTTCGGGCTTTGCAGCCAGTTTTTGGGTGGAGCAGCTGATGAGCTCATTGGGGCTGCACTGGCCCCCGTGGGGTATGGCGTTCCCGTTCATTCGGACAGAACAGCTGAGACACTTTAACCTTTGTGCACATTTAGAGCCAGACGAGTGCTCAGCCGCTTTGGAAACAATGTGTAATTAAACTAATTGTTCTGTTCAAAAATAGTAAGTGATGTAAGATCTACAGAAGTAATTAGAATTGCCACACCGTTACTATTAAGAAGCAATAATGTATCCCTTATGTAGAAATTAATCTGATAATTACCTCCTTTAACAGAGATCGAATATCATTGTGTTTGGGGTTGTTTTTTTTAATCTCCCCAATGCATGAAGAGTCCAGAAGTGGGGCTACAAACCCCAGGACGTTCTTTTTATGGGGCTTTTGAAGGGCACAACTCTTTTGGAAGGGTGAAGTTTCCCTTCCTCTCCCTGCACCAAAATCTCTCTCCCTCCCTCTCTCTCTCTAACATAGATATACATATACATACATACCTATACATACATATATATATGTATATGTGCATGTGTGCATGCGTGCATGCATGTGCAACCAGGGCTCTCAGGGAAGCTGCTAGCCTCATAAGGGCAGAGAACTTGTGTTGTGTTCCCTGCTCACTCTTAGCTGCTCCCCTGTAATGGACAGTAAATGGTAGGTTTGCAGAGTCCACACTTCCACCTCCCAGCTAATTCCTCCAGGTCAGGCATTAAAACACTCCTCTGAGCCTATAATTTTTGAAAGATTTGTATTATAACTCTTGAAAAGTGACCAATTTTTCTTACACATAAGGACCAAAGACCAAGCCAATATCCTAAAGCTTGGATAAACTGCACAAGAAAATGAGGATGGGACTAAATATGCTCAAAATGGAGGTGGGTGGAGTGTTAATAGCTAGTTGCTGTTCTTCAGATGAAATCAGCAAATGCAGGTGTGCCTTAATTTTGAAATGCTATACCCAGATGACTGATTATATTGGTCTTGGAAAACTCTCAGGTGAGTGAGTTTCCATAAAATGAAACTAACAACTGCTGTTCAAGAAAAGAGTCAAAGATTAACTCACAGCTCTGTTGTGTGAGATATATCATAGTGGAGAATGGATGCAGAAAAGAGAGATTGTATGCTGAATGTTGACAAAAAGATTTTCTTAGCATAATCTTGTCGTCCACACATTGCATGCTTGCATCTCCATACAAAATAAAAAAAAAACAAACCAGACTTCAGGCATCGTCACTTTGAAGGCAGTATTAAGTCTTTTTGACTAATGAACTTTCTTGCTCCTTTGGAAATAGAGGTTGACAGATACCTTCCTGTAGTAGATATTTTGTGTTTAAAAAAATTTGCCTTTTCTTCTTTGCTTTCATGTTGGATTATCACACACTGATAAAGCCAGCTGTGGTATGCTTTTGTATAGCTATGCACCTTTCTGTAAACATGCACTTATTGGAAACAAAGGAGCTTTATTTTATGGAGACTGAGCTTTCTAATCTTTGTGCAGAAAATTTTTCAGAAGAGGTACTTTTTCTACCTCAGAAAATACCACTCCTGTTTTTTGTTGTTTTTTCTCCCTCTGTAGTCATCCCCTCACATCCTGGCTGAAGTGAGGTTCCCACAGTGCCTAGTAGTGCAACTCCAGACTCTGCAGCACTAAAATGTTCCACAGAAAAATGATCAAAAAATCCCCAAGATCTGCACTGCCTCTTCTGCACTCTCCAGCCAAGATCTTGCACTGAGAACATGCTTAACCCCAAAATGTGAGCTTACATTTCTAGGTTGACAGTATTAATGAACATTAGCCAAAATCTGATCCTTGAAACTGAAAACTTTTCAAAATTTTTTTCCATAGTTAGGTTATGACCACGTAAAGCTGAACCCACCCCCACGGCTTTGGTCCTCCATTGGATCCAGAAGTGGTGGAGAGGGTGAGGCTTGCAAAGGGACAGGCCTTGGGGAGTAGGTCATGTTGTTTTTCTGTGTAGAGCTGGATGCAGCTGCAGCTTAAGAAAAACAGATCAGAAAAGCCCCAGTGGTTTGCACAAGACTTCCACCCAAGGTGAGGGAATCCTCATGAGATGGTCTGGGTTCTCTGTTGTTGGGTACATTTTTTTAAACCATGAATTCCTGACTCACCCATTTTGATGTGACCTAAAAATCTGACTGATGCTGTTTACTAGAGAGAAACAGCTTAATAATTCAAATCTAGCCAAAGCTAGTAACTGAAAACCATTTCTCTGGAGTCTTTTTTGATACAGCCGGTGTGAAATGAGTTTGTCATCCTCATCCAGCCCTTAAACTCTGGCATAACTGAATTTATTCTAACTTGGAAAACATTCCAGGCAGGAATAAATCTTTACTGGAGGAAAGGGAAGGGAAGCGTAATTCCTATTACCCAGAGAAAAAGACAAAGACTTCAAGAGCCTGCCTTGGTTAGCCCAGCAAAGTGAAAGCTGAAAGGGGAAGACTGCTTCCTATGCTGGGCTGGGAAACACCAGCAAGGGAAGACCATATGAAAAAGAAATAGGTCAACACCTGCTGCTGGTCATAAATTTGGGAAGGAGATAAGAGAGAAGTTGATGACAACTACAGCAGTAGAGCAGCCTTATAGGAACGAGAAATCCTTAGTAGTTTTAAGACGGTGTTAGGTCTATTTATGAAGGAGAGTTTGTGATGTGTCTTTCTCTAGCACATGCTGCATTCCCAGTGGAGCAGGTATGATTAGTTGGAAGTCACTCTCATCCTTAATTTGGAAGTAGTCACAGATGAGCACTTCTCATCTTCTGTAAAGTAGATAAATCCCAGATCCCAGTATTTTGCCTAGAGGAAATTGATCTCCTCACAGTCAGTACTTTTTTCCACTCTGATCATAGAGACTGAATACTGGTGGAGCATGAGGGGAACGGACCACAGAAAGTGGCCAGCCTCACGTGATCTTCCAGATTAGCATCTCCCAGTGCCACTGTCATAAACAGCGTGCTGGGCAAGAGGGTCCATTGCTCTGACCCTCCTCAGCATTTCTTAATTTCTTTTATGTTCTTAATTGCTTTCTCATCCATGAAAGTGAATCCTCAAAATTAGTTTTGCAATCATGTTTGTGGAGCAGTATCAGGAAGTCTGACGTCAGATTCTCTGGGTTGGGTGCATCATACCCTGCAGCTTTTCCAAACTACTTGCCACACTTCAGCAGGAGGACCCAGACAAGGGTCTGGGTTCATCACCAGAATGTGGGTGAGGAGTGCCAAATATGTACTGGCAAACAAGCAATGAAGATAGATGGGAACATGAACTAAATCACAGGTAGACACAGATATGTGCAAGGTAAGAGAGATTTTTGAGGATAATGAGGCCCCTGCACAGCCAAACAGATGCAAGCCTGTTTTCGAAAGGGTTATTCAAGGAACAAGGAATAGTCTAGGGAAGTCTGGAGGCCCTCCCAGCTCTATTTTTTATGACTCAGTGATTTCTGTGACTGTGGTTTGAAAGGGTAGCTGATGTCAGACAAGTCAGACTGCAGGGGAGCAGAGGATTTGGATACCATTCATGCTATTCCCAAGAATAGAAGGCAAAGCACAATCACACGCAGACACTGGGGTCTGTGGCTGCCAAGGTGTCTGTGCAGATGAGGGCAAACAGACTGAATTCAATGTGACTGGAACAAAGAGAAGCAGCACAAGGGGTGGAAAGAGAAAGAAATGTCAAGGGCAGAAGTGCCGGTAGAAGGCTATTAGAAATCACCATTGTCTCTGGACAAAGCTGTGAGGTGACTAGTTATGGTAAACTACAATATACAGAATGGAGCACTCTGCGTCCAGCGAGCACAGTAATTCATCCGGCTATGCCCATGACCCACAAACACTGAGCCAGTGAACGTGATGATAGACAGGAACAACGGCGAGATGCTGCAGTCGCTGCTGTGTCTCAGTTCAGGCGGAAACATGTCTGCAAAGGGTGCAGTCCAGTCACGAACTCAGAAGCATGTTTGCACCCGCGCTCATTTATTCATCATCAACAGCATGTTGCAAACAATCATAAGAATGCCAGTTACTTGCCAAGGCACAGAGATTTCTCACGTCTGTCACTTGAGCCAGGCACAGCAACAACAGTACCAGATTCCAGCTGTGTGCTACATACAGCTCAGTATTTATGAGTTTCACATCGTGGAGGCATATGTTGTGGTCCCATTCATCTGGGTATGGCTAATACATCAGCAGCATGCCAAGCCCTGGGATGGCTCACGCTGGCGTGGTATCAGACTGACTGGTGGCAAACAGAGCCTTGCTGCCTCCATCACAACATGACCCCTAAAGATGAGCACGGGCACTGAAAAGGATTAATTGGCAACCATGCTAAAGACACCCAAGAAGCTGTGATACAATCATAATGTATGTTGTCATCTATATGTGTTCAGTTAATAGGAAAGCCTACAATCAGCTCTTCCTGCTGTGCTTTTTGTTCTTCATATGTGGCACAGCAACACTTTGCCACCCACAAAAAAGGCCAGGATTTCACTGTGCTAGGAGATGTACAAACATAGAGTGAAAAAGGTGGCTCCTGTCCACAAATACTTCTCATCTAACTGCTTGGTGAAATGTCACCATCCATATATAGCCATTTGCTGAGCAATCCGTCTGTCATCTCCACAGTCTGCTAGGCAACGTGACCATCAGCTTTGCAACACCCAAGCGCTTGCACTGTTAAAGAGAATATTCCGCCAACCTCTCTCACATAAGCACTGCTCTCTGCCAACCCTGTGTGGCTCCAGATTACCAAGTTTGTTGTATACAAATGTTTTCATATGACATTGTGTATTAAAATGGATACTTGGCTGAAGCAGCAGCTGCAAATATTCTGCAGAACAAACCCTACAAGTGGTTTCTCTGTTTTCAGCTGCTAAGTCTGACTAACAAACTCATATTATTCGGTACCCCCAAGAAGGGGTGGAAGTCTCAGCGCGTGTTGGAAGAGTTCAGCAGTATGGTGTCAAAATTGTGTCCATGCTACAAGCCTCCCAACCTGCCCATTCTGCAACTCAGCCCAACTTCTCATTTCCTTCCACTTGATTCTTTGTTCTTCCTCATCATCCAGAGGGTCCAGTCTTTCCTTCCTTTTCTCTTTGGCACCTCCCTCCTCGTAGACCAGCAGAGTTTCAAGACTTCTGTAGGAAGTGCCAAAGGCAAATCCCAAGGCAGGGCGCAGGAGCACAGGTGGTGTTTCAAGATCTCAGCAGAGAACCCAGCCCCAACAGGAGGGGCCAGGAGCCACGGCTGTGTTCCTGCCTGCAGGGGTAAACAGGGAGCCTGAGAAAAGGCACTCCTGGCCATCTGTTAGAAGTCATGAGACTAAGTACTCAGCGGAGGAAGGGGGAAGAGGAAGATGAAGGGCAGAAAGGATCATGACATAGCATCAAAGGCTTCATCAGGGTAGAGCGTCATGGCTGCAAAGCCTAACTCACTTTGTCACAGCCCTCCTCAGCATGACTGGTTATAGACCTGGAGCTTCACTGGTGAGACAGCAAAAGCTCAACAAGAGACGAAAGAGGGGCTGG
This sequence comes from Gymnogyps californianus, assembly GCF_018139145.2. Lineage (NCBI taxonomy): Eukaryota > Metazoa > Chordata > Aves > Accipitriformes > Cathartidae > Gymnogyps > Gymnogyps californianus. The sequence continues at coordinate 45,560,113 of NC_059473.1, forward strand.
GCAGGGAGGTACCCTTCAGAGTAGGAAGGCAGGAACTGCAGGAATAACTTGAGGGCAAGTTCTCACTGGAGGCACGGGGAACAAGCACTCTGGAAAAGAAAGACTGGATGCAAAGCATGTATGAATATGTATTGTGTGAGATCCAGAAGACGGAAGAGGAAGGCACATCCAGCCACCGCCACAGGAAAATCCACCAAGGGTGGGATACTTCCCCACCCATCCCCACCCATCCACAGGCCAGCATGGCTTTGACAGTGCCTGTATTTTTTTCCTACTCTGGGCAGGTTTCTAATTGTATCACACTGTACCAAAACCAGCGTGGGTAAATTAATTAGAATTGAACACACTTAATAGTGTCGTGGCAGAAAATACACAGACTCAGCAAGGAGAGGCAATGCTCTGAGGTTTATATGGAGGAATCCAACCCTCCATCCATTCAATTTAGGACTAGCTTCTGCCACCCTTACTCATGCTGAATCATGTTTTACTGCGAGAGCGGTCCCATTGCAGCCAGCAGTCCTAAGGTGCAATGCTTATCCCAAGCACTGCAAAAACCGGCCAACAGGAATGATATTCTTTGCTAATGCAAATGCAAAAAAACTCCTCTGAAGTGAATGGTGCTATACCCCTGCGGTTTTCCATAATGAAGCCAGACTGCTGTTTAAAATACAAACTTACCCTGGAGCTCTTTTAGCCATTCATCCCTAGAATATGAATCTGGACATTTCCTGGACAGTGTAGCCCAGAGGCAGTAGCTGGGCCCCGGAAGCTGCATTTGATGAAGCAGTGAAACAGCTGAATCGAACATATTCAAATCTGTGTAATAAAAATGTTCCGTCTTGTCTTTTTCCCATGCTGAAAGCTGTGCAATTATCTTTTTTAATAGTTCCCCATACTTTCAATAAAAACAACAATTAAAAAAAATTAGCAAAACAGGAGAATTGCTTTGGAAAACAACTTAATTGATATTCAGAAGTTAATTTTCATAGTTTATTATCAAAACTGGTATGAAGGAATTATCTCCTGTGGTCAGTCAGGGGGATTGGCAGGTTTTCATATTATTTTTTCCTTTTCAAAAGACAGAGCTTTGAGCTTGAATTCAGTGTAGTACTCTAGATAATTGTTGGATTGGGTAGACATTCCAGCCAATAAACATACAGAAATTGTAATTGATATTTTATAATTAAAGTCCAAACTGAGAAGGAATAGTAATAATTAGTGGGGAAAGCACATAATAAGATAAGAAATTACAATATAGCCAAGAGATTTCCTTTAGGCAAAGGAAACAAATTACCCTTGAGCTTTCTTAAAGCAAAATCAGTTTCTTGCTTTTTGGGAGTGGCTTTTGTTTTTTTCACTTGAAGGACACTTCAGACTCCAGTAACCACTAAAGGGATGATGCATTTGTCTGAGGAAGAGTTAATAGTCTCATTTGTATTGTCTTATTCCCAAATGTGCCAAAGAGGAGCTGCTCATCCTCACTGCTAAGCGTTGTGCAAATACAAAGCACGAGAGAGCATCTGCCCCTCCGGGCTTCCTAGACAACCTGATATCTCAAAACACAGAGCAGGCTGCAAGTGCCTATAAGAATTTTTCAACTTCCACCTCTAAAGGTTTTACCTTTCCTCCCTTTCCCTCATTAAAGAACCCTGGCAAACATTCAGACAGAGCTGGTGACCAGGGAGCATCTGTGCAGCATGGGTTATAATGCCTGGCCTGGCACAGGGGAGTAAAGCAATCTCAAGCCAGTGGATCCCTGGGCAGATACATTCTGGGCCTGGATGTTTTGGCATCCCCCAAGCTCATCTCACGTGTCTGGGGTTCTCCTTGCAAACCAGTTTCTGTGAAGATCTCCATGAACCATGAGAACATAAGAAAGTCAAACTGTTTTCACCACCAGCTCTTGTCATTCTTCTGCCGTGGGAATGAGTTCCAGGGAGCAGATACTCCTCACTTCCATCCCCTGTCTGCCTGAGCCTTTCATACCACATGATGGGTCCAGGGAGAGATACAAAAAGGCTTATACTGGCAGCTATGTAGTGCCTTGGGAAAATGTTGTTTCCACTTTACAGGGTTCCTCAGATGCTTGCTGGTGCCATTTATTCACATTTACTTCCTGATACGCAGTGTGACAAAAGGAAAATATGGCCTAAGAGCTCTCTCAAGAACACTTCTCAGAAATGGCCTCCCTTCATTCTTCTATTCTTTCTTTTTTAATTAATTAAAGCCATGCAGAGTGGTAACAAAGAAATTAAAAATTGAGAAGAATGTAGTATAAGAAAAATATTTTATTAAAGCATTAAAAAAACGCTTCTTAGTTCTGATTTTTAGAAGCCTATTTCGTCATCTCTTTCCTTTTCCTCGTACCCTGCAGCTATCCTTAAGAAGCCCTTCCATACAGGTTTCTTTCCATCACTGGAGGTTCAAGGTCCAAATAGATTTTGTTCTGTTGATTGAGGAAATTCTATGCTTCCCTCACACTCAGGACCTTGGGCTCACCACCAACCCAATGCAAATCCAATCCACTTCACCATTTACTTCCCTTAATTTATCAAAGTTTGCCATTTTGAAATAATAATAGTAATGTATTTAGAAAGGTACTTTGGAGGCTTTTTCTAACCTATCCACTTACAGAGACTGATTAAACATAATCAAATTATGAGCAACATTACAGGCTAATGTAGCAATAATATTAGTATTATCTGGGAACAACATAGGATTATGAGTCACATGCAGTTTAAGGTCAAACTGAAAAAAATGTAGTCATCCTGTTACACTATACTATACCACACCACAAAGTATCTGACAGTATTTCTCTCTAATAATACTGCAATCTCTGTTCATTTCTGACTGTAAGAATTCACCAGGGACCCGTAACACCGTTCTGCTAAAACCTCTTCAGCTGTCTTTCTCTGAACTGGGTGTGACTTAAAGAGATTTTTTTTCCCCATATTTTCTCTTCATATTTCTTTCAGGAATATTTATTGCATTATTACAGTACTCCTCCATGACATTTTTCTTCATTTCTGCAGTTCCTCACCCGTGCATACTTTTCAATATCTGTGTTACAATTTGGATGACAAGTGGGACATATTTCTATTATCTTAACACTACCTAGTTTCATATCCTACACTTCTGAGCGTTTCTGTTAGTTTCTGGAGTGGTTCCTGGGTGTTCTGCCTGTCAGTGCTCTTCTCTGGATTAATTTAGGCTACAGATCTCTTATTTCATTTGACAAAGATTCCCCAGTCACATATACCCACTTCTTCTAGGTGCTGCGTTTCTCAGGTTCTCTCTCCTCCGCTCATCCTTCTGATTTCTGCCCACAGGTCACACTGAACTCCAATTAGTTTTCAATTTAACTAGGCATCTGAGTAGTCAGAGTTTGCCCATTCAACGTCCACATAGGCATGTATAAGCAATAAGAGTGGGATTTCACAACCACGTTCACAAGCAAGCACCTGTATGGTCTATTGTTGCAATCTCCTGTTACAGCCAGTGGTAATTAAGTCAAAACAGCCAGCAGAGCCTAGGGAATGATTCAGTTAATCCTAAAATAGCCATCTAAATATTTATTCAGTTGATTCAGTATAGACATCCAGCATCATTTTGGATGCTCTGTGGTACCCAATGTAGCATCCAGTGGCTATCCCAGAAGGGTGCGTGTCCCCCATGGGTACTACATCAGTCCCAATGTCTTGTGTGCCACTGGGCTGGATGCCTACATTTAATCAGGCGAATTGGGTCCTTAGTGGCTGGTCAGCTGAATCATCCCCTGGCATCACTGCCTGTAAGGCCTAGGGCTCAGCTGCCCACACTTCTGCATCCTGTGCCGTTCTAGATACTCTAGTGTAACCCACCTTTGCAAGGAAGTCTGTAGGTCATGTCCATATGTGGAGGTCTGGAATGCCCTTCAATCACTCAGATGCCTATGTTTACCTCCCTGAACCTCAGCCATAGCTCTCTCCTGACTCCAGTGGGATCTAGGACACCTGGGGACATGTAGACACTGAGATGTAGGTGTCTCCAACCCAAGCCGAGTCTTGCCCAGAGATAAGCAGTTGAGTAGGAAACCTCATCTCCTGCACCACTGTCACCTCACTGAGGGGACAGTGCAACATGCAGCAAGGGGATTCGAGACAGGCAAGGGGGGAGGAGGTGTGGGAGGGAAGCTGAGGTGTTTTCCATAAGCATTTATTTATTTGTTTGGGGTTTTTTTCTCAATACCAGAATCAGTGATTGAAGGTTTCTGTTAAGTGGCAATAAATTTAATTGATTGAAATACCCTGACTCAAAACCATTTCTTTTTGCCCACAGCAAGTGGGTGACTCAAAAACTCCAGAGAGTTTAGACTAACTGAAGTAATTTTGATGGCCCAGAAGCTTTGCCTCACTTTTCATCTCTTTCTTTCTTATCAATTCCAATTTATTCTTTAATTAATACTAAAAAAGGCTCTTGTCCAAACTTGCATCATTAAAAATATGGAAAAAGAGCATGAAAAGGACGGTTTCCAAAGGAAGTCAGCCACCTGTAGCAGAGCCAAAGGGGCACCTCGTGCACAGATGGGGTCACACAAGGGAAACAGCCCACTTTTAAAGAAGGGTCACAGTTACCTTTTGCCAAACGCAAGGCACCAGTCAGCAACCAATAAACCGGTCAGAGAAAGCAGGAACTTTGTGCAGCCCATCTGTATTTTAAGAGTGGACGTGTGCACCCGGGTGACTTTCCATGTCTGTCAGGCAGGGAGAAAACAGAACAGGTTTTGCAATGCCAGGTGGAAGGCGGCTGCGTAACCTGCATTTCCACGATCACACCAGTTAGCACCATGATGCTGCTCACCAGCGGGGTCTGTCCCATGGTTCCCCATGTCAGCTGAGGCATCCGCTGCACCCCCATCACTTCGGTCCCATGGGCCAGTCACCCCAGGGCCCTTGGCAGCCACAGTCAGTCACCTCCATCAGCTGTGAAGAAATGGATAAACCACACAAAGCAGACTGACCACGTACCAGCATCTCTGTGTGCAGGGCAGCACTTCAAACTTCAGATGCTTCGAATATTTTGCATAAAAATGAAATGGTGATTTAATATGAAGGTGGTTATTAAGAATGTTTTTGTGCCAAAGCTGAACTTAATAAGAAAGTTTTACAGATGTATGCTAATTTTTATGGATCCCCATCTGCCTTCTTTTAATTCCTGATTTAAAAAAATACAATTATCTAATTAGGGAGAAGAAATGATGCTAGGTGACCACTGTGCACTGAAAATAATAAGTAATTTGTGGTCTAATGAATTAATTCCAAAATTACTGACTGAAATAAACACATCTAAACTATCAAGAATATTTGGAAATAATGAAAGAATTTTTAGATGCAAGTTCTGTACTGAAGTATTGAAGAGAAAGCTGACCTTATCTGATAATTCATTTGCAGTGAATAATCTCATTGCCTATACTAATTGAACACCTCTGCATGGTCAACAAGTTTTGTTAGACAGACAAAAGGGCAAAGCAAAGGAAATATATGTTTACCCAAATATTAGCTAAGGAAAAATGCTGAGATGTTGAGCTTTCCTTAAAAAAATGAAAGGGATATTCAAAGATATCATGTGTTAGTACACGTCCGGTATCAATAAGGGGGAAAATACAATTATGTGTATTGATTGGGACTTCAAAGTTTAAGAAGCTTAACCAAAAATGAACGTATATTTCTGATGCCAGGCAAGGGGCAAAATCTGTTTTGTAAACACTTGCATCAGCAGGTCAGAAATTGTATGAAGATAAACTCCATTTTTATTGAAACAGTGAGGGCTGTATCTTTGAAATACCCAGGCACTGAACACCACTGAGATCACCATAACACGTAACTGACAGTAGGATAAATTCCTAAGAGTCAAATTTTAATCTGATTTAAATTGATATTTGAGAGACCAGGTACCTAAATCCCTATTTAAAAAATGGCCTCAAAACTTTAATCCTGCTCTCAATTACAGCATTTTAAACTGACTTCAGAGTGGTTATTTTGGATTTACATTAGCACAAGTGAGATTAGAATCGGAGCCAGAGGCAGTTCACACTGTGCAGTTCTCAACAGCAGAAAGACAAGGGTTGAAGCACACTGTAGCACACTGTAGAGTGAAATAACTTGGATTTTTCATGGATTCTCATCCTATATATCTTAAATTATAAGATAATTTGAATGTATTTTCCTTTGCGCTTGTTCACCTAACTAAATAAAAACACTAGTTACCATTCAGAGCATATTATTTCATTTTCCATTCTGTTCTTATTAAAAAAAAAAAGGCAAGCTTTAATCACTTGATAGCTTGATCTAAGCTGTGTTTCTTTATGTTATTTACAGAAATTACTGCCTGGCACTTTAAAAGGAGAAGAAACTCTTTGAAAGAAGTAAAGAAAGGTGAACATAATAGCTTGTGTAGAAGCCATAGGACAAAGAAATTGTAAGGTTATGAAGAATGTCACGGTATATTGAGGGCTCTCATGGGAGTTAATCAAGTAACAGAAAGTCTGTAAGATGCCATTGAATCTATCTTCCCAGTTCATGGTGTGATCAATTACTTCTCTGTGCTCTGCTAGGTGTTTCTCTCATCTGTTCTTCAAAACCTTTTCCATGTCAAGTATTCTAGAGGTGCTTTCTTTTTCTCAGTATATTTCTGTTTGCCTATGACATTTGTCACACCATTCCTTGGAGATTTTCTAATCCCACAATAGAGTTCACTTAAATGTTTAGTTAGCAGCATACTTGATACCTTATATGCTGGCTGAACCTCTTGTCTCCAGAGAACTGTAAAATTAAAATAAAACCCATCCTCTGTTTTCCATTTCAATTCATCTGGATTAAGTGGCTTAGTTCAGAGCTGGAAAACTGCATAGATTACTGAGGTTGTCTTTCCCAGATTATCTGCCATAAAAATCGTCCTTTAAGTTGATCCAGTTATTTCACAAGTGAGGTTCTCCCTTGCAGTGTAAGGGATTGGCATCTCATATATTCCAGCTATCTATCTGAATTATGGCTCTAAACTGCTCCATATTCAACTGAAAGTGATGGGAAACTCCTGAGGTGACCCAGCCTCTCTGAAACCTAAGGCAACAAGATGACTGCTGTCCATGAGCTATATGGGAGGACTGGCTCCCCAGCATAGTTTAGACAGAGTGGTGCCATCAAACACGTGTACCCGATGACATTAGAAATGCCTTGGGCACCCTGCCAGGCCTCCAGCACTGCCACGGAGGGTGCAGCTCTTCCAGGCTCTCTTCTGTGTCATGTCTGCCTGGTCAAGGAGGGTGTCTCAGGTATCCCAGGACATTTCAAAGGGCACCAGAAAGCTGTATTTCAGCACTGGAATCACTCCCTAAATGTTTAGATGCCTAAGCATTGCTCAATCCCTGGAATCCCTGTCGAAGTGAGTCTCCAGTTAGTCCCTGACAGCTTGGGTCTCCCAGAGCATGGTGGAGAAAGCTGGACAGTGTTCTCTGAGGAAGTAAAGGGGACTGTCAGCAGATACCAGGCAAGGTCTACTGTTGGTAGCAAAATGCAATGAGTCTTGCATTGTATAATTTTTTCCATACGCTATGTTGGCTACTTTAATTTCTCTCTAAAACTGTGGCTATCCCTTTCCTTTGATGCTGGCCACTACTTTTAAATGGCAGTTGTCTTAGATTAAAATAGCCTGGAACCTTCCTGTGTTGATTGATTGGCAGCATTTCTCTCCCAAGCCTTTGCCTGGTGCACAGCAGAGGGTGCAGAGCTGAGGTCTGCACGTAAATGCTATCGTGGTGTCTGTGAGGCATCAGCCTCTAAACTCAGTAGAAGAATTGAGTCCCTTTGGGCTCCTTGACTCACTGATTTCAGTGGAGTTTGGGTCAGGCACTAATTTTGCATCTCTTTCTTAGTCTTCACATCCATTACCAGGCAGGGTGACTTGATTGCTGTGCGTCTATTTAATACATGTTTGCTGTATTTAATACATGGCTCCTTGCTTTGCTTTTATCATAACATGTACTTGTGGAAGCCACACATGTTCTGGGAAGGATCAAGTCCTAAATTACTATTTCCTTGTGGCAGAAAAACAATCTGAAAAGACTTGAAATGAACTAAGAAAAAACCACTAACAAAAAAGTATTGATTGTATCAGTCTCGGTCACTTGACTCACCAACATCTTTCTCTGGTTTTTATGTTTGTAGAAGTCTGTTGAGCTTGACAGAGCTATTCCAATGTAAAATGAGAGCAATGCAGTGATGAATCAGGCCCTTGATTTACCAGTTATTCTGTCTAAATCCCACTGTCTGGGATTTCCCATCTTCTGTATGTCTTGCTAAATGGAAAGTTTGCTATCACAATGATGTTCAAGGAACAGTCTTTGCTTTCTCCATTAATTGGCTAAGCTAGTCTATTGGCAGTTGTCCCAGAGACACTGGTAAAATAGAGTATGTATAACATATATCATAAAGTTTCCCTGGTGTAAATAAAAAGGTCATGACTATTTTCCTTGTTGCTCTTCCCATATGTTTTGTATTTTCTTTCTCAATATTGCGCTCTTTCTTGTTTTCTGTAGAGATATTTTTGCTAGTAGTAGTATAAGGTTAATTTAGGAAGCTATTGAAAGAATTTGGGAACATTTAGCTGAAAAAGGAAAGAGTTGTCCCAAAAAAACCTATAGAACCAGACAAAATGTCATTCATTCACACGTTTTGTATTATATAAAATCGCATGCATCACATTTTTAGAATTGAAGAAAACAATTTGAAAAATGAGTCTATGATGGATAACAGAGCTTTTCATCTGTTCCTCTGACTAAGTGCACTTAACAACCCTACTGTATGATCCCAAAGCAGCTGGAAGTTTTCCAAAGTTCTTGGACAAGGAAACAGCCTCATTCTGCTATTGTTCTGTAATGCAATTATACCCCAATAAGCACACTTGTTAATAGCAAAATCTAAGAGAATAGATAAGCTAAGCATCAATGAAACATAACAGATATTTTGATATTTGATATTTGAAAATCCAGGAAGCTTTATGCTCCAGTAAGGAGAAAATGCCTTAATTTCAGAGTGACAAAAGGAACTGTTTCAGATTGAATCTTCCTTTCTTTTCAGTGACCTTCAGCTTCCTCATTACTGTACTGCCTAGGTAATGAGAACGTCAGAGAAACATGAAGATAATTCCTATGTTCCCAGGAACTTAGTTTGTCCATTAATTGAGATGCATTTCTTCAAGCTCGTAGGATTACTTCTAGGAAAGACATCTCAGCTAACTAGTTATGCATAGCAGTTAGCCAGCTACACCTGAAACTCAGCGATTCATGAAGGCAGCTCTTGTCCAGCCTACCAGCTATTGGGAATCCCCTTCTGGGACACGTAGCAGTCTCCACACATGGTACGGAGCTGATCCCTGCTACCAATTTCACATCAGGTAGCTATTATTTTTGAAACTCTCTCTTACCTGCATACACCATAAAAGAAATGACCTTTTCTGCACAAGCAGAAAACTTTCTGCCTGGTTTCAGGCTGGAAACAGAAATGTTTCTTCCATTTACCAAGAAAAAAAGATGCACATTGCACACATACCATATGTGTACTAAGCCTTCTCAAGCATGTACAGTTCACGTAGCACCTCTTCAGGCATCAGGGTCTCTTTCATTCTGCTGAGAAATTAAGGTTACAAAGTCATCTGTGAGAAGAGCAGAATAATGTGAACCTGAATAAACTACCACCTTACTGCTCCAAAACCCACAATCAGGGTACTTGATATTCACTCAGAAAAGAAGCAGCTTTATGATCCCAGCTTGTGTAACTGACACTATCTGCCTTTTTTAGCCTCTTTCTCCTGCTAGCATCCACAGGTTTTCACCTTCTGGTTCCTGAACACCTTGTGAGAATAGATTCCATTCCCAGCTGGTACTGAGCTGCCTTCCTCCTTGCTCTGCCATGTCTTGGGCAGAGCTTACCTAGGAGCAGGGCTGGAAGACAGGAGTCCAATGTGGCACAGAAAACCCAGCTTGAGATTGCCTCCTCCTGTTCTCCAGATAGTCATTCAGAAACATAGGGCCTGCTACGCTGCCTTCTCCATCCTTTCTGTGTTGCTCTGCTGGTAAGGGGAAACAAGATCCTATTTCCTTCCTTCCTCGTCCAAATTCTTCTTTCCTACTGTAGTGCCCCCAGGCTGGCAGTGTTCTTCACCACCCCAGAGCTGGTGTGAACAGCTCTGGCACTGTTGTGTCACACACCACTCTGTCTGGGGAGCAGTGGAGGAGTGGATGAAGCAGGGAGGTGGATCTTCAGACCATTCATAACCACCTACCTACAACCCTACAACCAGCTGGGCACCTCCCAGGCTGAAGATCCTCGCTCAGCAGAGAAGTGGGCAACTTGGATCTTTATAAAACAAGGCTTTTAAATGTCTGGGGAGAGTGAACAGTGTCAAGCCTGAAACTTAAACCTTGCACTGGCAGTTTTTGCTGCTCCCACCATGAAAGCTTATGTTCCGTGCACAATAGGTAAAACAAATTTTGCATCAAATTTAGGCATATTTTTGTATATATTTCACTAATAATTACCAGGCAAAAGAAAAATTGATTATTTCACACAGTGCTAAACTGATGTACCTTCTTTCTCTATGTACTAGTTATTTGAACCTGTCCTCTATTGTCTCATGAGCTGTTGATGATTACATCTAATACATTATCTTTTAAAACCAGCATGAAACTAATTACTGCCACCCATATCTCTAGGCGCCTTGGCTGCAGCTCTGATTATTCTTAGCTCTAGATCAAGAAGCCCCATCGACCCCGTATTTCATAAATTCTTCACTTATAGATTTTCTCTGTGCAATGTCTGTACTTCAGGCACATCTTTTAGACAAGGAAATAGAGTCAAAGACAGTTGTTTGCCCTAAGCACTAGCCTCCATTCCAGCTTTCCAAAAATGCTTTGTAACAAAACCTGCACAGGAACTCTGTCCTCGGAGCAGCTATGCCAGGAGCAATGCCAGTGACCTCAACAAATTGCCTTTGAATGAATCTGATGTCAGTAAGGGACGGGCCTTTTCTGTCTCTTTTTGGAGATTCAGTTTTGCTGCCACAGATTAAGGCTTTGACCTTCCTTTTTTGGGTACTTTATCGTATCATTTGTTCGGCATCCATGGACAAAACCCCCTGAGTGCAAAGTGTGCCTCTCTTTGCATTGCTGTGACAGGCTGTCCATAAGGTCCCATGAAGCATCATGCTCCCACACTGTGGCAGCTCCCTCTGGGGCTGGGGAAGCACCAGAGCGCTCTGCCCAGCAGCCTTCTTTGGCAGGGGCCATTCTCCAAACCTTCAGCGAAAGGGTGAAAATCTAAAATACTCCCCAGTTCAGGAAGTCTCTCTTCTTTGTCCTTGTTTCTCTGGCTAGATTAGAACCTTAAGGCTATGAACCTCAGCTGAAGACAGGGAACATCCAAATTTGCATGAAGTGAGACCAAAGGCAATGCAAGGCAGAAATCTGAGGTATTTTGCCTAGGCTAGGTTACAATGCACCGAGAGGAATGATATTTCCACACTTGTGGGGTCCAATGTATTTCATCCTGAGCCCTTTAAATCCTGTCTAATTAAATCTGGGTCATTAACATTCTTTAAGAGCTTGTGAAGAATAGGAGAGGTACCAGAAGATGGTTGAAAGGTGAACAGTGCATCTCATTTGAAAGGGGTAGAGACAGGATGATCTCAGGGATTACAGACCTGGCAGTTTGGTTGCTAGAAGAATACAGCAACAACCAGTCAGCAAGATAATCTGTATGCCCCTGTAAGAAAAAAAAAAAAGGAAAAAAAGTGTAGGAATTGGTGTAGATTTGTCAAGGGGAAATTGTGTTAAACTGATCTAATCTCCTGCTGCAACAGGGTTTGGGGCTTTGCAGATAGAGGAGAGGCACTGTTGTTTTACAGCTCAGCTTAGAAAGGCTTTTGCACTATATCACACAGATTCTCATAAGGAAATTGGGAAAATATGGTATAGGAGGGATGAAAAAAAGATGGGGAAAGCTTCCATTGGGCCAGAAATGGAAGGACAAACCAAGGGAGGTAGAGTCTTTCTTGTCATTGGTGCTATTTGGTGCTTTTGTTAATGCCCTGAACAACAGATTACAGTATGGTCATTCAGCAAGGCACTGGAGGACAGATTTAGATTTCAGAATGAGAAAGTGCATTAAAAGTCATCAACTGTGTAGAAGGGTGCTGCAAGATGGGATGAGGTAATGAATCTAGAAATCCATCAGGAGTAGGACAAGTAATAGGTTTAAGGGACATGCAGATTAGATAGCAGGAAAAGCTTTCCAGGACTGGGAATACTGAGATGGAACGACTTGCCCAGCGAGGCCATGCAGTGCACATCTTGGAAAGTTTGCTAACAAACAAACTTTATGTGGGCTCCCTGCTCCTCCTTTTTTTTTCTCTTCTTTCCTTCATTTTATTTTTCCTTCCCTTTCCTCCCTCCTGTCTTGCAGGAGTAGTCGGCAGCTTCAGGTCTCTTCCAGCTCAATGACAGTATACAAGCCCAGAGGTGCTGAAGATAACTATTACTTTCAAGAGTGGGAGGAAGTGAGAGAGATTTGAGTGCAAGTTATGGATACATCTGACAGGTATCGTCACCCTGAGGGGATTAGCAAAAGACATTTAATTTTCACTTCTCAACAACAGCCTTGCCCTACAGGGAAACACGCGAGCCCATCTCAAAACCCACCATTTAATTGCTTTGAGGTATCCATCCAGCGCTGCCTTTCATCTCCACAGTCTCTGAGGGTGCCCCTGCCTCACACATGCATTCAGGCTCCCAAATGTTATGTACAGCAGTGATGTACAATGGCGGGGTGACTTAGGGTGACCTCTCTTCTGGTATCCCAATGATGGCAGGGCACCTGGGACTCTCTGGCTTCTTTTCTCCCAGCTGCAGCAGTCTCCGCTGCTCCTGGTTGTGGACAAGTAAAACCCAGGCAGACACACCTACCCAGTGCATGGGCAAGTCTCTGTCTGGAGCTCCAGACTGCCACCCTCCTGTGCATCGTGGGTCACCCAAGGGCCCCCTCGCCACCTCCCCTCCACCACAGCCTGGGAGCATAGGGACCAGAGGGCATGCACTGCCCTTCCTCACACTAGGAAGGAGGGGAGGTTTGGCCCATCTGAAAGTGTTTTCTTTTTGCAAATGTTCTGCTTCAGAGATAGTGATTTCCAACTCCTTTGGGACGGTCACCAGTCCCATAGCAGAGCAGGTAACAACTGGCAGAAAAGACAAACAGAGCCACCCCACTTCATGTGCTTCCAACCATGCCCTGCTGTGACTTGTTTCCGCGGGACCCTGGGAAGCTGCAGTACCACCTTGACAAAAGCTGACATAAATGTTACACCATAGGACACTGTTTGTATTTCTTCTGACAAAATATTTTGTATTCCCTTTCCCCTGAGCCTCAGCACAGGAAACTTGGCATAGCATTACAAAGGATTGTCAGGAACATATTTGTTTCTTACTCTTTGGAGAAGGCACGAGCCACCTAGCTAAAATGCACTTTACACCACACTGCAAAAAAAGCCAACAAAAAACTTGCCAAAGCATATTTAAATCTGGCTTTATTTTCCATCTCCACTGTTTCCTAGGGCTGAAATCATGCTTTTAATACCCTGGGTGGAGATGGTTCTGAGGTGCGTGAGCCCCAGAGATGCTCAGGGAACAAACTTTGCTTCCTGAAGGTGCAGAGCCCAAGGACCCTCTAGAGTAAGTGGCCAGGCCACAAGTTCGATTCACTGATTTGCTATAGGTCAAAGAGAAGCTAATTGTGTGACACTGTGCAGGATGTATTATCATTACTGTTATTCATGTTTATTGTGCTAGTGTCTTAAGATCAGCCATGGATGGATCCTTGTTGTAGATTAGCTGACAGTCCCTGACCCATGGAAGTTACAGTTCAATAGCCAGAGAAAGGGTTGGGAAAAGCATCTAACACACGCAAGCAGAAACATTCATGCATCATATTGATCTCAGAGTGCTTTATTTTATTTCTGTCTCTGTGTGTGTAGGTTAAATAAGCACGGGTAAGATAAATGGAAAAGTGAATGCAGGATAGATGAGATAGAGCAGATGCGACAAGAACAAGAGGGACAAAATACCCATTTTAAAAAACTGAATTTCTCTTTGACCCAGAAACCCTATGTTTTCGCTAGGTCTAGAATCCAATCCACGTGTTTGCACACACGTTCTGCAGTCACAGCCTCATCCACCTGGGGAGGGCTTGAGGAATTTGTTGCGTGAGAGATGCAGGTTGTCTGTCAGCCATGCAGGTTTATAAGTTGTTCTGCCTGTTTATGTCTTTCATCCAGCCACAGGAACACAGCCCCTAGTTTGATTTCTATTACTGGCACGTATCCATCCGCCAGTCCCATCTGTTATGCTTAGCCTGCCTGACACACACAGCAGACTCAGTCCTGAGGGCAGGCTGACAAGGGGCTGGTGCACACTTGCATTTCCTACCAGTGACTGAAATGTATATACTGGCATATTCTGCAGATGGAAAATGGGAGAGTACCCAAATGTCAGGGAGAGGTTTGACGTCAATGCTTCTAAAAGTCAATACTTCACAGAGAAGATGGCAACCCCATTTGGACCTTTTTATACTTCTACTCTTAATCCTGCCTCCAAAACAGGTCTCCTACCATCATGTCTAGGAACTGTTGGGGTATTTCCAAGTTCTCTTCTCTGCTGTCTGGGGATGTTCAGTGAGTTTCCTCCTTTCTCCTTTTTGGGTACAAAGGACATGACAGTAATCTGCACAGATATTCAGCAACTTTGAGATTTGTCCGTTTTCGGCCTCCAACTGCTTGGACGATTCAGTTTCTTATGACCCTTCCTTCCACATCAACTACCAGTACCATCTACATGGTGGTTTGTTCGTATAGAAGATTTATTTCTGATCCTTAGATTGCTTGTGAAGGGGTGGTGCTCAGTCCTCCCATGCTGTCTTTAACCATTGCAAAAGCAACAGTGTCTTGAAGTGCTGCAAGTGACCTGGAGAAGTGGCCCCAGCTGGTGAAAACACTGCTACTGAGACCTGATAAATGTGACATCTAACTCTTGCAGTTGTATAAGGGCAGTATTAGGGAGCCTGAAAACACAACTGATAACAGATCAACAAGCAGAAAAATTATGTCTGTCACCAGCTGAGGTCTGCACAAGATACTCGAAGTATTGTGTGGAGGAAACTGAGTGGATGGGGCAATATCCAAATATAATATCCAGTCATATGACACTAACTGAATAAAGGTATTGCTAGTGATTGTAACATTCATATGTGCTAAATGTATGGATATTTAACCGATTAGAACAATGTAAAGTAGGTATGTGATAGAAGATGGTGACCAAGGAGAACACATTATGTAATGTAGGGAAGATTAAATATATATATAAAGGAAAGCCTGTCTTTGAACATATGTTGCTGGACAGCCAGACCCCACCCTGTGCTGCCTGATCACTGGCACAAAGTATACCTGTAGCTTTTTCCCATTGTGCCCTGCTGTGGAAACCTGCTCAATGAACCTGGTGTGCAGCTGAACTGCGCAGTTCGTGGAGGCCAAGTCCTGCGTTAGGATTAGGGCCTGCAATAGCTGACTGTGGCAAGGATGGAGCATCCCCAGCACAGAGTGCTGACCAAGGGGCACCCTGCGCTGCCTGCATGTCCCCGATCCTCACGCTCTGAGCCCAGAGCCCAAAGGCTGTCAGACCTGCCAGCTGAAACCTTTCGAGAACCCCCAGCTTTTGTTTCCACCCTTGTAACTGTGCACGGCCAGCTCCGTAGATCCTTCTGCTGTGTTCCCTGCCCCCAGAAGCAGTCTGATGTTCTCTTACTAAACCAGTTGTGAACTGATTTCCACACTGGATCAGCACAGCGGTGTAGCAGACCTGCACGCAGCTTCTAGTAAGGCTACAGCTAAATGACACCTTATATCCATGTAGCAGGTTTTCCTTCCCATACTCAGTGTAATGCAGTTTCTTTTAAAGCACTGGGTTACCTTAAAGATACCAGTCCAGTTAAAGTAACATGTATAAAAATTGTATAAAGATCAGGCAGTTTTCCTAGTAAGATTTGGCACCTGATAGCAGCTCTGAACAGCAGTTCCCCTCTGTGGCAGACTAGCAGGGCTGTATCCCTATGTTCCACATAAAAATTTGCACAGCTCATTGTATTAATCAGTTTTCTGCAGGTCATGGCTCCTTCCACACCTTTTCACTTGTCACACAGGAAAACATATGGCTCTTACTCATTATTGCTTTGTATTTTCCAAATTCATGGATGGATCCCATCGCCACACCACTTGCAAGCTGTTGTTTATTAAAGCAGTGAGACCCAGGTGTTTCTTCCCCCTTTGTGCCAGCGTAGAGAAGCAAACTGTGCAGAGATAGAGTCCATCTCATGCTTCACTGCATTCTTGCCCGTAAGCTCCTTGGGTTTTGTGTGACCTCCATGTACATGTGCAACAAGCTTACTGACTAGAGAAAAAAATCCCCCTTCTTGTGGGTGAGTTCTGCAAGGTAATTAAAGCTGGTCAGATGAACATTAAAAACATCCTGCGGTTCTGCATCTCTGTAATTAGTGGCTGGCAGACAATCACCGAAGAAGGAGTCAATGACTCCATGTCTTCTCAAGGCCCTGTGCCTCCGGAAAGGCCTGGCAAATGAGGAATAACCAAAGGAGAGCAAGATATCATCCACAGGAACACCAGGCAGAAGCACCCATGTTGCTCTGTCATCTCCGCTCTTTACAGATCATTGGGTTCAGCAGGTTTTCAAGGCTACAGCTCTTCTTTTCTTTGCCAGGGGGAAATCTCCTCTTTGTTGAGGGAAATATGTGGCAGCAGTGGTTCAGGATGAAATCTGTGGGATTTAATGTGCTTTGCCTTTCTCATGGGCTCCCTAAGGCCCAAAACAGTGATTGTCTTGAGAAAACCATCAGAGTCTGCAGCGCTGCATCAAAAATGCCAATTAAGCAGTGTATTGAGAAGGAAGAGGGAATGCACTTGGGAAAAGGGCTGTTGAGAAGGATGCAAGATGAAATGGATACCTCTCTGCTGGTCTTCAGTGGTGCCAACCCAAATGTCACATTTTGTCCATTCTCGACAGGATGTACTACAGGGAAGGAAACCCAGCTCTAATGGCTGATACATATTTTCTATGGTTTCACAAGGTATTTTGCCTCAGTTGGTCTGTTTTTTATACAACAGCCTGTCTAATGAAGTCATTCTGTTGTCCTTTCTAACAGTTTTGAAGTACAGCATGTGTTGATTATCTCAGTTGAATGAATCTGAGTTCATTTATAAGTTGCTTTGTTTTGACATACTTTTTTTTCATTTCTTTGTTCCTCCCTTCTTTGTCTAAAGCACACAAAATTGTTTGTAGAGGGAAAAACATATAAACAGTGTGATTCAGTACAATAAAGAACAGCTTGTTAAAAATGTGCTTTTGGTGTATGTGGAACCCAAGCTTTTCCTCTTTCTATCACGCCTTGGTACAGAAAGAATTAGCTGAGGTTGCTCTGGAACTTCCATTATAAAACCCTCTTTTCTTCTGCCTGTAAAAGCCTGAAAAATTATTCTTTTCAGTTGAAATGATACGCGTTTTCCTTTAAGCCAAAGACAACATTTTACAAAAGTTTGACTCAAACTCATACACCTGTTTTTTAGTTTTATGAAAATTATGAAACTTATCAGAAACAAATCTTTTTGCAATGATTAGCCATGGCATGGAAAATCTCTTCATTCTTTTTTTCCTTTCTTCTTTTTATCCAGCTCAAAGGAAAGCAATGAGAGCTTTGCTATCTTTCCACTGAAACAAAATCAAATCCCATCCCTTCAGGTGAAAAATTGGGTGTGACTCGTTCTTATGAGCCAGGCCAATCTGCAAATGCGAACTGCCATTAAAGTTGACTTTAACTCATCAAGAGTTGAAGCAACTGAACATCTGTTTAGTACATGCACAGTCATATGCATTCACTGAACGTCAACCTATATGTCTGGGGCTACACGCTGACATAAATACATCTAATGAATGTTAATTATGAGGTAGTGTTTCATTCTGGAGATCTATCACTGCATAAGCTTCCTTAAAAGAGTACAACTGTCTCAGCACTGAGACTGATGTGTTTGGGCCTGCTTCTATGGTTTCACCTGCCTGGGCAAACTGCAGAAGCAAGAATGCTTTGAATAAAAAATTCAAAGCCGACATGCTTTGAATAACAAATAAATAATGGCATGCAGGTAGGGATGCAGTTCTGATGAGCAGCTTAGGAATCACCCAGTCACTGAGAATGGTTTACATGAAGGGGAGAGGCGCAGCGCTGAAGCAGAGGGCAGATCTCGGGGCTGGGATGGAAGGAACGGGAGCCCTGGAGCCTCCACCAACCCTTGCGCCTCCCATCTCCCTGCACCCCAGGTGCTCTTGCTTTGCAGGCAGCAGGACGAAGAGCAAGGCATTTGCCTTGAGCCACAGGGACAGGGTGTGGGGAGTGAGGGTGGATGGACAGAGGTGGATGGGGCGGTGGATGGAGTGACCATGGGCTCAGAGGCTGCCCTGTGGTCGTGGCACTGCCTGTGGGTGTAGGTACGGTCCTGCCTCCTCGCCATGCCCATCCCCTCTCCCTCTGCAGTGCCTGCCAAGAGGATGCTCCGCAGGGGCTGCATCCATCACTCAGGCAGGGCTGGGTACACAGGCCACGGGGAGCTGTGCTTCAGTGAAGACAGACGTTTCATCTGGACCCCTGATGGCAGGAGACAGCAGGGCTGGTGGCCACAGCTGGAGAGAGCGGGGCTGCGCGGGCAGGGGCAGGCAGGCAGGAGCTTGCCAGGCAGGGGGTAACGGCGGCTTGGCTGGGCTGGGGAGAGGGGAGCAGGGCTCCCTTTGCTGCAGAGTGAGGATCACAGGTTTTCTTTGTGGGGGAGAAGGCAGGTTACACGTCAGATCTGGAGGGGGAGGCTAGAGGTTGGGGTACAGAGCATCAGGACAGGCCAGAGCAGACAGCAGAGGTAAGGAGCAGAGGAAGGGATGAATGCATACAGAAAAGAAAGGGGAACATGAACTAAAAATATTACAAACCACTGGTACAGAGAAAGTATTTCAGGGCCTTCTGTTCTTTTTTTTTATAGCGAAAAGGAAAAGGGGACAGACTCTGGAAATAACAGGCCACATACTCCTGACGAAGGAATCCATTTCCAGCCACAGCCTAATGAAACATGTGGATGTGCCACTGCAGGAGCTCCTGAAGGTCAGGGGTACCGCAGGATTCAGGCAGGAGCTAGACTTTTGCACAGCAGTCAAGGTGGTTCATGGGGAACTTCTGGCCTGTTAAGGAGCAGACATTTCAGAAATTTCACAGAAAAGACTACTGTCATGAGATTTTCATCTAAATTTGCAGGCACAAGAGGCTGAGGTGCTTTATAGATACATTTCGAAAGAACATCTGATGTTTGGATGCTTATGTATATATAGCACCCTCCAGCTGGGGCTTTGCTCTTCTCTGGCAGAACCGCTACGATGAGGAACAGCTCTTGCCACTGCAGATATTCAAGGAAAGCAAACACGATCAGATTCATCAAGCTGTTCCCTTAGCACGGCATGAACTTTAGCTTTAGAGTTTCTGAGAAGAGAATTGATCAGTCAGTCTCTTGAAGATAGAAACCCTTAGGTAATTAGGAAGATAGCATTATTCAGAAGCCTTTGCTTTTAGTACCCTTTACTGAACAGTTGGGTTTGGGTAATTATAGTCCCTGAGGGATAGGTTTCAGTGACTGACAGCCCCCAGCGATGCTTAGGCCTCGTCATCCTCCCAGCTGCACAGAGAAGTGAAACTGCACACAGAAGCAGTTTTTGTTTGAATTTGCAGCAGCAGGGATTTGTGTGTGTGTGCATGCGTGTATGTCTGTGGGTTTTTTCAGGTTTATCAGTTCCAAATCTAAGAGATAGGTTGTGTGCACAACATTTCCCTTACATCAGCACCAACACCACTTTTGGAGTCTATGAGCAATTAATGTACTATGATTTCTTACCTCCTTTCTTACTGATAAGCTGCTCTGAAAACTCACCGAGCCAAGTGCAAAATCCATTAACCTATACGTACCATGAGTACAGAATATGAACAAAAGGACAGGCTTTTATTCACCTTTAAAAAAAGGAAAGAAAAGCATTTGGCAAAATTAAGGGATGTATGCAATTATGCAAGACTCCTGTATATGAGAAAATCTGGAATTATTTAGCAACAATGTCTTTCTCAGCACAGTATGTACAGCTAGAAATAAAGTACTAGTGGATGCTGCTGCTCTGCAGTTTACTGCAAAGAATTTTCATTTTGGGCAGAACCAGCTACACTTCTTGTTCTGAATAGCCAAAGGTATTTCAGTATTTCTGGAATTTTCCATATCCTTTTTCTGTGAAAGAGCTGGGAGTTTCCACATATTTTCTGTTGAGTTATTTGGTGTTCTTTTTCTTTTTAATTCAATTTGAATTCTGAATTTCCTGGATTCCAAATATCTTTCTGATATAAGATATTACCCATCAGGTTACTGATGTGTATATCTAACCTAAACAGCAAATTAAGTGAGGGGATTGATTGGATTAGCAGCTGTTCATTAGACTTTCTTCTCTCATTTTATACTAACATTTGTGTTTCTTTATTTAAGATTTTACAATATCATAAACAGAGCAGGGTAGTTTCTTACCATGAAGAATTTTTAGAAGGATGGATAACAATTAATTGTGAGCTGCCTCTGGAGCCGTTTTGAGATTTTTTTTATTTTAGGGTAAACTACCTGATTAAACAGTCATCAAAGTGAGAACCAAGGACTCAGATTCATAAAACAAAGGCCAAAAATGCCTCAGAAATGAAGTCTGTGGAGAGGTGGAAATTTGCTTGTGGAGGTGCCTTGCAGGCTTTCGTTATGTACAGGCATGGCATAGGGATGCATCGGGCAGAGGTAGCTCTCATCAAACAAGCTTAAGCCCTGGGAAAAATCCAGCCACATGAGTAAACTATGTTAGCTTTAGCAAAGCAACTGGCTGCGAGGGCAGTGTAGCACTGTGTGAATGCATCCCAAAGATGCACCCTGTGACAGCATGGAGGTAGGGAAGATGAGGCTTAACATTTTAATGGAATGAGGAATTTGATCTGAAGATGAGTATTTAAGGTGAAACTCTATTTCGACAATTAGGGTGAAAGGCAGTGGCCACACATCCAGCCTTACCCGGGCGCCAACCCTTCAGTCCATACGCAGGGCCCGTAATCAGGTTTCTCTCTCTCTCTGAGATCTCTATGCTTCACGCAGGCAGCCTTCCCTTCCCTGCACTGCGGAACACAAGCTGTTCCCACCCAAGACAATTTTGTCAGATTAACAGCCATCAGTACTGCCCAACCAAACACCTCAGGGCTCCCTATAGCACCTCCTGACCATGTAACGTAGGAATGATGTATTATAGAAAGCTGCCAACGAGCCCAGGGACTTGCATGTGCTCAGAGCTCAGCTTCCCACAATACCATTTACTCTGCATCCATTTATCCCTGCATCCATTTATGTGTGATGCCACATGAAAGCCCATACTCTCCCACATTTTCTCTCCTTATTGAAGATGTTCCCAGTGTATTTAAGTCCTTACAAACACAGCACAGAAATACTTGTTTGCATTTGCGCCACTTGAATGGTATAAGCACAAACAAAGAATGCTGGTTTGAAGCCAGGGCAACAAAGGAGCAGGGATGGATGCTGTAGCAAACGGTCAGTAGCCTTTAGGCTCACAAACGTGTGGCAGTTATTTGAATCTGATGGTTTCTGACTTTCTGAGGCCATCAAACACTAGGTTCATATTATGATGCAGGTCTAGCTACAGAAATTTTGTATGCATATGAAGGTTCTTCGTGATGTGTATGGTGATGCATATTGCGGTGCTCAGAGGGCATGACTGTGGTCATTGGAACCACCAGAAAAGGCAAAGGACATCAGGAAAGAGGCAAAACAAGGTAGCAGGAGGTACTGTGTGGGCAGGGGATAGGTAGTATGCATAGCCCCTCATGGCCAGTAGCAGCTGAAACAGAGCCGTGGGTACCTGTGCAGGTACTACTGTCTCCAGCTGTTTACAACATCTGTATCTTCTGCTTGAAGAGCTTTATATCTTCTGATGCCAAACTTTCAGTAAGCTTATGGGACTGCTTTGCCTCTGCTTATCTGCTTTCCTCTCCTTTCCTTTTTCCTCAGTTTTTTTCTCTGAAAAAAATCCTGCTTTTTGGTAAGAAAACATAAGTCACTTCTTAAGTTTGCAGAAGTAGCACAAAGGGAATTGTGAGTACTTTAACCAGGTTTTGCTATGCAGTTGTAACAGAGGCCATGCTGAGGTCAAGGTTTGCAGGGAAAACAGCTGCAGAAGGTTATCCCCACTGCCATGAAGCAGCTAAATGAGACGAGTGCCAAAAAATTAAGAGGCAGCCAGAAGAAGGACCTGCATAGCAGGAAGGCTGACACATGGCTACCTCAGCCCATCACGATCCAAAAGAAGGAAGTGCCATGGGAGATGTGAGATTCCTAGGTTGCTGTATGGCTTGGGTATTAACACGAACAGGACCCACAGAAGTGGAGACTGGCCAGTGGAGACTGGACAATGGCAGCAACACCAGCCCAAAAAACCTGCACATACTTTCCCTTTGCTTTGTGCTTGAAGGACCCTGAGGCTGAAACATCCTTGTCAGGCAGAGCAAACAAAAACTAGCAGCAGCACTGGAGTTTCCATCCCCTTTCCTTGTTGTGACACCTGGGAGATGGGGGGATCCCTGCTTGGAAAGATATGAAGCTCTTGTTTGCTGGGCACATCACTTGGCATCTCCTGACTTTTATTCTGGAGAGTGGCACTTTGGTAGAGCTGGTGTTGACCTGGCCCAGAAACACTTCGTACTCCTGGGGTTTCATAGCCTCTGCTGCTCTTCAGAAGCCTTTCCATTCCTCCTCTTTAAGGACAATGGGTTTGCACAACTCTCTCCCCAGATGCTGGGGACTCCCAGCACCTCTGTCCCAGCCCAGCAGAAGCACAAGGTTTCCAAGCATGCTCCTCTCATTGTGATGCCACCACCTGGTTACTCACGCGTGTGGACAAGCAGCAGGAAAGGTGCTTCCAAAACAGAGGGAGACATGGAGTGGCAGTCAGCTCAACCTTGCCCACTGAAGCTCACGGCCAAGGCCAGAGCAGACACTGCAATGCACCACGGGGCAGGAGAAAAGCTGTGCCCTTTTTGGCTTTGTGTCACTAGCTGGAGGAAGTGTGAGGGCTTGTGCCATTGAGCAAGGTGGTGGTGCTCAGCCAAAACAGGCCTTGAGTGTTAGCGGCCCACAGCCACCTTATGTGTCAAATAAAGATTCTATTGGCAAAACTTCCTAGCATGGGGGAGGCTGGAGAAGAGGCAAGCAGTGAGGTAAGGGGGGCATGGGAGAGAAAGAAGGAGGAAGGACAGTCCAGGAGGGAAAAAAACCAAAATCTGGGTAATCATCCAGGCTACACAGGGGGAGAGAGAGGCAGTCTCAGAAGTAGAGTCCCACCAGTCTCCCTGGTGTCTTAGCTGCCATCTGAGCCCACAGCTGGATCCCCTCTCTCTTAAGCAGAAGAGATCAGCTCTACCTCCATGCCAGCACTTTTCCCTAGATCAGGAGAAAAGAAGAATTAATTATTCAGCTGCCAGGCCCTGCCTGAGTTTGTTAGCTGCTCTGATTGCCCTGAGGCACAGAGGCAAGTGCTCAAGCCTGCTCCTGTTCCAGGGAAGCTCCCACTGCTGAGATGACCCAAGCCTACATGATGCGTAAGCTTTGAGGAAGCCCATTGGATCTCCCTGATGAGTAACTTTGTTCATTTGTTTGTACAGATGTTAGCAAACACCTTAAAACCTCAGTGTGGGATCTCTGGTTGCTGCACTGTCTGGTTTAAGAGGCTTCCCACTTGCACGTAAATTTGGTTGTTTGCTTCTTGTTTTCTGTAACCATCCTTTCAGCTCATTCCATGTCCACAACAAACAACCAGCACTAGACCAGTGAAAGTTAAGCTCCTAACAATGTTGTGCAGCTTGTTGGGAATGTATTGACCCACAGGAATTTGACATCCCGTTTCAGAATATTAATGCTGAAATGCAGGAATTCTCCTCTGAACAACTATTCCAAGTCTCACCTGACTCCTATTGATAGTGTCTGCGATCTAAACCACCGAAAAATGTTATTCATCCCACTGCATAGACAGTGTTTTTACTGCCTGTGTTAAAAGACTTAGCAGTGCCTGTCAAAACTGAAGCAGCTGCCTTAGCTTTTGGCCACGGCCCAGTCAGCAGAGGTGGAGCAAGATCATTTGGGTGGACCTTCAGAAGAAACAGCCACACTGCACAAAAAGCAGAGGTCTTTAGCTCATACAGGCATGCAGCAGAACAGGCAGGACCAATAACTCTCCAGCCAAAGTGGACAATCTTGTTTTACACATCAGAAGATGAACCAGAAGTTTGTCCCATGGCACTGATTCTTCCTTAGGCTATTGAATCGTGGTGTCTACATACTCTAGTGAACAGTGGATTAAAATGTAGAAGAACAATAAATACAGTGATTTCAACTGACATGGAGACCTGGATAGTGTTCAAAGGATTTTGAAGGACAAACATCTATGTATTGAAAGGAATACTGGACAAGAAAAACAAGGGTTTTCTGTTACTAAATGGATTCTAACTGTTGCTGCTGTCTTTACAGCAAATGATGGGAACTGTGAAATTAATTTAAAAGACAGTATTTTCCCTGTCTGGATTAAAGCTGCGCTATCTCTGTCAACTTCCCTCATCAGCTTTTTGAGAAGCACAGAGTTGCTTGTTAATCAAACTCTGGGGGAGTGAGTTTCCAAGAACCACATACGCAATTATCTTAAGCACGCTACACTGTATATCCTAGCCCCCCGCCAACTCATTTGTGTATCTAGATGCCATTTTCTGTCCCTCCTGTATAAAACCAGGCCTGGCGAGGCAGAAGCAGGAGAGGAGGGGTGCTGTTAAAGTGATCTCTCTCAGCCCATCCATATGAGAATGGCCACTGGCATGGGTGCTGGTGGTAGAGGGGAGGCAGCAGTGAGGCTGGCCTGCAAGCCACAGGGCTCACAGAAGGAATTTGATTTTGCAGATTGTGGTCTGGGCCATTATACCTCTCTCTGGTCACCATCCTGGAGCCCCTCGAGGGCTCATGCAGAGCAGCTGTGGGGCTGCAGCCTCGCTGTGATGTATGCAGGCACCGGTGCAAGCTGGCGGCATGGGGAAGAAACAGGCAGAGCTGTGGCCCAGCACCAGCAATGCCTGGCAGTACTTCAGGGAGCAGCAAAGAAGCAGGTGAAAGCCCCTGCAGAGTCCCCGCAGGGCCTGCTGTTCCTCCAGGGCAGCGGTCCTGCTGTGAGCCATTGGGGTATGGGGGATCCCGATGCCAGAGCAATGGCCTGCCACACACTGGAGGCAATTCTAATAGCCATGAGCAGCACCACACAGCTAAGGTTTAGCTGTCCTAAGCCCCCTTTTCTAGATGATCAGTGCTATAGGTGCTCTGCCGCCGTGGTCCCACTCACGCCCAGCCTTAACGTTGTCTGCACAATACCCTGCATTTTACTGGAGTGCCCGTGCCTGCTTATGCCTCCACCCGTGCTTGCTGCTAGCTCCACTGCAGCCAGCCTTGCTTTCACCTCCTCAAAGCACAGCCCCATCTCCTGCCACCACCAGGCCCTAAGTGAATCTACTGGAGCCAAGCTCTACTTCTTTGAAAGGTCCTCCTGTCCCATGATGACTATGGGAATAGTGGCTCCTCATGTGTGCCTCATGCCCCACAAATGTCCTTTTCCTCTTCAAAAACAGATTTTTTTTTCTCCCAAAGTCTTCCTTTATTCTCTTTGCTACTATTTATTCACTTACTCTGTGTTTGGAGGAGGAGACAGCAGAGGAATACAACTGCATTTCAAAGTCTTTGCAGTGTTATGAACTAGACCCAAAGGTTACAAGAAATGCCCTCTTCACTTTCCATCATTGCATGAAACCTCCACTAAAATTTTTTAGGAAGCATTTAGTACTTCCCATTTTACTATTTTAGCCTGGTACAAAGACCTTTAGCACCACTTAACTAGAAAAAAGTGAATCAATCTCTGTGGGAACCATCTTTCTCTGCCTTGTTCCTCTTATCTCCTTGAGTTTCTACATCATAAAATAGTCTCCCTTGCTATGCTTCAGATTCCACACACCAATTCCCCTTCACCATGGTTCAGACAGAAGAAAGGACTCTGAATGATAAGTTTTAAACTTAAATTCTCTCTTGAGCACAGGCAAAGTTGTGATTCTGTTTTTTGCTATACAGAATTGTAGTTAAATGCAATTGTGCATATATATTTCCTGTGTTGTTGTTGTGCAAAACTTCAACAGAAAAGTTTTGCTCTTCTTTTTGTCAATTTTCAAGTCTATTCTAGCATCTAAATTGATGAAAAACCTGATTTGATTCAAATAAGGTTGACTTGAGTTGGGATCAAGATTATTAACACCATAGACTGTTTCATCTCTTCAGGCACAAAGGAGTTTTCATTTACCTTAGCATCACACCAGTCTACCGAAGAAAGATTTTTTTAAAAAATTTATCTTGCTGCTTCTCTGTGCTGGGTCTTGTTATAACTCTTCTGGTCCAGACTACAGGGAAGCACAAAATCCCTTCACCTTTTCCAGTGGTGTCAGTCACTCACCATTTCTACTTTTCTGCACAGACTCCCACAGATTCTGGCCTTTACTGTAAAGGTGCCTTATTAGATGCTGTGCACATAAGGCACTGTACACATCAGCAGAGTGTACATCAGCAGACACATCTGACCATTAACTTGATAAAACCTTACAAAAGAACTGTGCACAGTATTTAAATAAAACTGTGTTGCAATACAGCAGTTCCAGCAAGAGATGGCTGTCTTTTGGACTTGTATCTGTATGTGTTGTATACATCACCAGCTCCAGCTGCTGAAGTGAGTAGTGATAAAAGATTTATTTTGAGACAGTACATTCCCACATTACCTTGAATAGCATCACGGTCCTGGGTACCAGTGACAAATGAATAATGGAAGTACTTTTTCTGCCAATAGCCTGTATATTTGTCTATTGCAGCTCCTGCCAACAAGTTTCTGAACTAGTGTTTGTGTATCTAGGGCATGAATTTACATAGAGTATGAATAGATGTTATTTACTATGGATTGTTTTGCAGATGCAATACATTTTTATACTTTTATTTCTTAAACCGTATTTCTCAGAAAACAGAAAGCGAGCAAGCAGTCTTTTCTTTGATTTTTAAACTGATGAATGTGAAGTGGCAAAGCTGATCAGTCCTATAAGTCCACGGTAAATCGTCTTTTGAGTTTAGAACTTAATATCCTTACACAAGTGGTTTGCCCCTTTTGTACGCAAACTGGCAGCTAACTTGCACCCAAGAAGGAAGTAACTGCTGTTTCAGAGAGGCTACATTTACAGTTTTGTGCCGGTAAACTTTTGTATCGATCCTTTATCACCCAGCCTATGCACTGAAAGAAGATCAAAAGGTAAATGACTGTTTAATTAAAGACCAGACATAGATATTCTGGGGTGCTGTAGGAGTTTAACCCCACCACTGCTACTGACCAGTGTCTGTGCAGTATCTGCACCATCTGCCACATAACCTGGCTGTGGCTCTATGATGGAGACTGGGGCTACATCCCTTCCTGAGGCCTGGATCACAAAGTGGAGGCAGAAGGGAAAAGATTAAGACCAACTGAACCTTGGCCTATTTCCCATCTCTTTCTGAAGAGATTTATGCCTTGGAAGAAAGAAGGGACAAGTGGTCCTTACTTGATGGGATGGACCTTGGCAAGGCCAAAGAACAGGTTTGGGAAGCCACTGTGCATCCACACCCCATCCTGTGCAGTCTGCACAAGAACTGACTGTGCTTCAGTCCTTGATAACTGAGACAGACAGAGACAGGATTTTTAGAAATGACTCTGACATATCACATTCCCTTGGCGATGGCCAGTGCCAAGTCACATTGACTTCCACTGTTTCCCTCCCAGTCTGGACCTTACCCCAAGGTTATCTCAAGGTTGGAAGGGACCACGCTCCTCACTTCTAGCCTGAAGAGCTGATCTCTGTTCATGTTTGTTTGTGAAATGACTTCCTAGTTATAGCTGTCCTTGTGGAAGGGTGCCATATTTATTTTCATTGAAAATTATTAGCTAAAAATCACCATATTGTTTAGACTCCTGCATTTATTGCTAGCTATCAGTTTGTGTTGTATATCCCTTGATGACTTCACCTCTGACTTCCAAACCTGCAACACTGCCTTTCTGCTTCCTTCTCCTGGACCATCGGCTTCTAGTTTCTGATCCATTTCAATCACCCTCTGTCCCTGTCCCAAATGTCCATCCTGAGGCCCCAACATTTTCACTCCTCCAACCAAATGCCAAAACAGACCAGAAGCAGCTCCACAGGAGAGAGGCCACAGGCCACCCCACAGGGATGGAGTGGGCAAGTGGCTGTCACTGAGCAGAAATCTTACCCTGCATGGTCAGGCAGTGCTACCGTCTGGTGAGGAGAAGCTACATGAAAATTTGTGTTAAAATCTGATCCTAACCAAGGCTGTCTGCAGCACACAAGTCTTGACTCCTCTCAAAAGCTTTTATTACACATTTCTTCATTACTGGGATAGTTGCTAGGTCAGGGGATCATGAGACGTCTGCTTTACTTGCCTAGATCTGCAGAGCTTTCCAGGCTGCTGTGCAGCTGTATTGTCTCACTCATGCCCCCTGGATTTTTTTTTTCTGTATGAATTTTGATTACACGTAAAACAGCACACTATTTAAAAGACAAACTTTGACCAAAAAAGAAATCAGAACATCAGTGGAGCTGACTGTACTGTACATTGATTTCAAAACCAAATTTTATAGGACAGCAGATTTGTGCAAGTCTCTTACTCCAATTAGACTTCCAGTTACAGTGAGCACTGTCAGCTGAAAAGAAATGTGTTAACAGTTCAGCAAATGCTGAATCACGGTGGACACCTTATAACTAGCCTATCTCATTCCAACGTACATAAATTGGCTGTTGTTATTTTCCCTGTAGTGATGGGTGACATCATAATATACTAACATCAAGACACAACTGTAAGAAAGTCCAGCTGAGAAGAACACAACTTTAGTAAGTGTTAGATTTGAGGAGGGATTTATAAAACTGCCACAGCAAATTCATTCACAATCTTCATTCAATCATTGCGCACAGAGAAAAGTATGTCACCAAGTATAGCAATGCCTCAGCCTCTACAGCTGTGCCTGATGGCAGAGAATAACCCAGTCTGCAGGTCAGTGCTACATATTAGTCACATCTATATTTGAACTATAGATCTATGCTCCCTTCTTAAACAGCAAAGGAGAGGAATAGTAACTGAAAATGAACAATGCTGCGTGCATTTCAATCATCTGCCTCGCGCCAAAGACCTCAGCCCAACTGCAGACTGTTAAACAAAACTGTATATTTGCTGCATAAATTAGCTCAATTAGTAGTGCCATCCAGAGCAAAGGAGTGATGCTTTATACCTGTCTCAGGCCTTCAACACTCCCAGCGTGTTTCCATTTGTAGACAACTAAGGCACAGAGCAAGTAAGTAGCAAGAACTTGTTTGAGCTGAGGCAAGTTTCAGCCCTAAAGCTTGCACTGGTAAGAAAAGGAGCAGAGTTCATGTTCAGACCATCTTCCTTAGGTCTCTGATCTAAACTCTGACCCCACTCACTGGCAATGGAGAAAAGTTAATGTTTGATGTCTCTGCTTGCCCTGTGTAGGAGATGAGGCAAAGTGCTTTTCCTCCTGTGAAGAGACTGCTTCTGTCAGAAGAGCCCTTGTTATGCCATGGCAGTGTGACCTGGCCTATCCCCATCCCTGGCGAAGGATGAGACGGCTGCACCATCTACCCTGGAGAGGCTGGTGCACCTGGGCATGGGGCGGCCAAGGGCTGCTGCAGCCCAGCTATCTGGGTCCCCCCCCCTCACAGGTCACCACACCACATAAGCCCAGTCTCCTCCTAAATGACATTTTAAACCAGCTCAATCTTTGGCCTTCCTATTTTTAAAAGTCCACCACAGAATTTCACTGCTCTGATTTCATAAAAACCTTTTTGTTTCGCAACCAAATATATTTCTGACTGGGAAATACTCGTCTTAACCAGCAGGTAACAGCCAGGCTCATGTGGTTCCCCCGCCCACTGCCTCCTCTTACCCTGCCAGACACAGAGTGCTGGGCGAGGGGGACCTTACTTTCTGCAAAATGCCAGGGATTGCTGGGAGAGAGCTGATAACGGTGCCACGATGCCCTGCAACAGGACTGCTCACAGACCTCTGGAGAAGGGAGCCTGCCCTTTTGCCAAGACTCAGCTGGTGTGTGGGGGCTGCCGGCCCCTGGGCGCTCCCTCCCCAGCCCTGCTGCGAGGTCCTGCAGGGCAGCAGGGTAGGTAGCAGGGACACCCCGGGGGGGCTGGAACAGCCTGTGACATGTTCTGGAGAGGACAAGGGAAAGCTCTTTGTGCCCTTATCTTATTTGCACTTTCATTCAGGGATCTGGCTATAAAGCTGCAGATCTGTGTATCTGTTAACACATCTGGAGAGAAGAAAAAGATACATTAAATTCCCATTAAACTGACAAAACAGCAGAGCGTCTGCCTCTGCTGAGAGTCTGGAACTAAACTTGAAGCTACTCTATCCTCTGTGCAAACAGTAAAACAACGGGCAGGATCCTGATCCCCTCTCCCCCTGTTTTACCCAGGGCTGCTGCTGGGAAGCTCAGTTGTGCTGCTGCTGCCAGTTTACTTCAAGGCAATGGAGATCTGCATGAGATCCAGAGTGGTTTTAAAGGCTTAAAATAGGCCACAGCTTGGCCAAAAATCTAAATTAAAAATCTGTTTCCAAGGTTTTGGCCAGCAGCTCCAGCCGTCACGGCGGTGGGCTGGAAAGCCGGGCGCGCAGCTGTGCACAGCTTCCCATGTCCAGGGCCGGAACATTTTAATTGGGGAAGTGTGGGGAAAACTAAAGGGCCAGGAACCCGTTAAGAAAGAGGAAGGCTTGAGGACTCTGGGAGGGTCTGGGGGTTTGCTTTTACAGAAGCAGAGCTGTGGGCTGCTGAGCCACCCTGGCCATGTTGTTAATCAAGAGAAACATCCCAAGAAAACAGCCCCACAGTAACAGACACTGTAGCATCATTTTATTTGCTGCAGGGGTGTCCCCTTTAAAACATATATAAATAGGGTGAATGATGTATCATGCCTGCCTAAGTACTTATACACTTAGTTCCGAAGTACTTATACACTTAGTTGCTTGCTCACTCCTTCCCAGTGTTGTGCCCATAGCTGAGCTCACTGTCGGCACCAATTAAGTTTTGCCCACTTCCCAGAGCAGTGAATTTGGCCTGTTTATTGCTCCTGTCCTCTCCCAGGTGCCACCCTTGAACAGACTCTTTCAGCAAATATTTCAGACTTCAGTATCGTACCGGCTGACTTCAGCTAGAGGAAGTGACTGAAAGCAATGTTATGATAAGGGAGCAACGTACACAGAGGGACAAAATTCTGAGCAACTGGTTTTGATTTGCTTTTAGCTCTGAAGTCAGCTGCTGCGTTTCAGACCTAGTAAAGGTGTTATGTACTAGAAACCTTGTCTAATCTTTTCCAGCCATGCCATTTAGTCTAATAAAAGACAGCCTGTGGGGGAAAGTCTCAGAGTTACAGAGAACAGCGAGGTACCCAGCTCCCACCACTCCTAAATGCCCCTTTGCTGTGGCAGGGTGGTTCTCAGAAAAAAGCTCAGGGGAAGACATGAGCACAAAACAGGGGTGCTTATTTCTGAAGGCAGCTCTAAACAAATGCCTTGTCTTACCCATGTCCTTGTACTACCATGGTTATAGCAAGACTCTCACTGATATATTTCAGGCATGTCATCCACTTGCCATTACTCTGGTGAAAAAGAAAGAGAGGATTCATGTTTCCACTGCATGGCTGCAGCATGTGCAATTAGAAATAGCTGTGTATGTATCAGTGGAAATTTCCAAGGGCAATACACAAGGTGCTTCCTCTTTTCTTTCATAACAAACGTATCTCTGGCGGCTTCCAGGCACAAAGATCTGTGTGAAAACCGAAACAGTCAGTTTTTAACTCTTGCATGCTTTTCTTTTAATATTCTCAATAAAAGCAAAAAAGAATCACCCAAAATTTTCAACAGGGCATAAACAATCCTTATAGCATATGAGAACAACTCTTTAAAAGTGCAGAACTATTACAATTAATCTGCTTTTACAAGAAAAGCAATAAAAGTCTGTAAAATGAGCACTAGTGTTGGAAAGTAGATCAGTTCAAAATCTATGATTTGTTTCCTGAAGAATTTCATCCATGTCAGTCCAAATATGCACAGGCATGCACTTGCACACACACACACAGATCTAAATGCTTTTGTTAAAACAATATTTTTATGACTGAGTATTTTTCAACAGAAATATTCTGGACTGCTCCACCAAAAAGCTCCTTTTTAACCAAAGGCAATTGCGGAGATCCTCGACAGTATGAAATGTGTTTGCAACAATCCTTTATTATTAACTCCTGATGGTACATCTGTTTCATCCTATTCAATAAAGCCTTTTATAGATTTTGATTCTTTCCTTTCTTGCAGCAGGCTAACGCTTCTTGCTGTAGGCTCTGGACGTGCACGCTTTTGTTTCCTTGTCCTTCCATGTGCTGTTGCTGTCCTGGAGCCTTCCATCCAGGGATTGCTCTTGTTCCCTGCCGCTTTGGTGAAGATCAGACAACCTGGGGGTTTTTTTCTTAACTTTGCCCTTAACTTTGTTTGTGCCCTTAGAAATATCTCTAGTATTTCACTTTATACAACAGCCCACTTTCATAAAACCTGTGAAGATCAGTGGGGTTTTCAGCAGTCACACCTCAAACCTCAGACATATATCTGACTGCCTTCCATCTTCTCTTTAACAAAACACTTCTTCTCAGCAGTCTACCACTTGACACCACCTACTTCTTTTGCTGTTTTCACATTATTACCTTTTCATTAGCTTTAAGAACTCCTCAGGAGAGTGACCATTAAAATAATTCTTACTGGTTGTGTAACACCTTTAAAGGCCTCTATGTTACCATTGCACCCCATAAATACTGCCCTTGATATAAACTGCCGCTATCTCCCCATCCTATACCCGTCCACATGTGGGAAAACCCAGGCTTCAACCACTGAAGGTCCAGAATATGCACAGCGTGGATTTTCAGGTGATCTTGGTGATAAAACCCATGTTTAAAAGAACCTTTAAACCCATCCCTGAAAAATCTTGAACATTTAAGGGCTCCACACTTACAAGTGGGTCTTCCTCCAGGAGGGCAAACTCCCTGCAGAAAATACACATGAACTCTCTTCCTGCTTGCTGCTTCACTGTTAAAGGTTATGAACCTGCTAATTACTCTGGAAAAAAAACATGGTCACACTGTTTGCATAAGGGCAGATCTTGCTGATACAGAACGATTCCCACTCAATCCAGCCCTCTTCAATATTGTGAGACAGTCATTCGAACATGGCAGAGGTGTCTAAGCCTCATACCCATATCTAAACACAAGTATTCATCCTGAACTACCTTACTGTGCCATCTGGGTTGCACCTAACTCTGGGGACTCAGCTGGGTCTCTTAGCCAGACCAATTGTAGTTTTCCTTCCCCCACCTGGGCTACTGTCCAGACATCCCATGCAGGTTTTTGGCATAGACATAGGCATGCTGAGCTATCAACTTTCAACATAATCATGAATCGTTACTATAATTGAAGGGATCGTTCCTACTGTGAGCTTCAGTAAAGGCCTTTGCCACCAGAAAGGAGATTAGCTCATATTTACCCAGTTCACAGACAGCTACATCACTTGAATGATGCTCAGTATCTCCACTGAAGAAGGTTATGTGCAAATCAAAGGAGCCATTTACAAAGCACTTACTTACAAAACAGTTCCAAGAGGTTGTTATAAATCTTACGTCTCTTGGCTAGACAGAGCTGTGCTGGAGATGAATCAGCCCGGTTTGATAGAAATGGCTGTCAAGATCACAGCCAAACTGGCTGTTAAAAACCGCTTTTGGCAAACTCCACTCCCTGCCACTGAACTCCAGTCTCCCAGAGGCAGCGCTGCTACCCTTTGCTAGGAAAACTGCTTCTTCCTAGCCCACCCCTAAATCTCTGGCCCGGCAGTCTCTAGGTCGACTGCACTGAGGGAGTGGGAGATCATTTCGCCAGGTCGCTGCACAATGGACCCTCTCCTGCTCCCACCCCAGCCCCTCCAGGTGCCCCTGGTCCCAGCAAGAGCTGTTCTTCTGGCAGTGCCCTTTGCATCCAGGTGAGCAGCGGGAACACGCCTCCAGGCAATATGAAAAAAGTGGGCATGCCTGCACATTGTAAGAAAAAGGTATTTTCCAGTGTTACCAACGCTGACATCAAGTAATGTGTCATCTTATAAACTCTTCTCTTTGGTTCTTTTTTCAGTCTTTGTTTGATGATCTGTTTTATCCCCTGAACCCCGTCTTACCTCAAGAAATTGTTCCTCAGTAATTCTTCCAAAAGTCATCAGTCATCCACAGACGACCTTCCAGAGGTCAGGAATAAGCCTCAAATTCCATCATTGACTGTTTCATCATGAGTCCAGTAATCCATGGTCTTAGTTCCTCCTTGGTTCCCTTCATTCCTTCCTCACCACTCCAGTGCGAGGTTGAAATCCAATTGCTTTGCACGTGCACTAAATAGACGTGCTGCCAATGACTGTGAATTGGACCTTGGGGAAGACAGAGATCACAGACCCACAGGATGCACCATCACCAGGGAGGCTCACATGTGGGCCAAGCAGCTCTGACAATGTAACGAATGGCTGAGACAGTCAAACAACGTAATTGTCTGTGCTAGGGAACTGTGTAGACATTGATGGAAAACGATCTGCAAAATTTGTGTTCTGAATATCCCTAGGAGCACTCCTGTCTTTCTGCAGCATTAGAAGCCAGCCCTCCATGTTCAGACAGAAGGGGACCAAGGACAGGATGTTTCTGATCATGCAATCTCAGACCCACGTCACCCACATTTGATATTTGTTGTGGCTGCTCTCAAAACACATCTGTTTTTCAAGTGCATTCCATTCAAGCAGCTTTCTGAAAATTAAAATGTCTACACAGAGGTTTCAGCTTACCCTAGCAAACTCCCCTTGCACAGAGAGGCTGCAGTTCTGTGTCTGCGCATGTCCGTCTGCGCCTCTCCTGTGTAAATGTGTCTCTCTGGCTCTGACCCCAAGGTTTAGCTGCGACAGCACCAGGCAACCTTTTCTGTGCAGTTTCACAAAGAAGCAGTACTTAAGTATTCCTGCAGGCAGCTGATGAATTTGGGGGTATTGCATGGTAAAAATGTTTGTGTTCTATAAAGAGCACAAAGAAGCCTTAAGGAATATCCTTGCAGGAATTTTTGCTGATGCAGTTTGTTTTGTTGCTTCCTAATTGGAAGGAGGCCTTGTTATCAGCATTTGTGCCCAATTGCACAGATTGTTTACCTGCTGTGAGGGAGCCTCAGCTCTCTGTATTTTAGTCAGAGCTGCTAATACCATTATTTTCTGAGGACACAGCCAACAAAAATATCAAAGCTGCCTGAGGTTAACATGATGGTACCTCCCCTCAGCTTTGGCCTCCAGCTATAAGAAGCTTTGTGGTTACTCAGGGAAAATCTCCCAGTTCTTGAGAGTTTAAACTTTAGTTTAAGTGGATATAAAGGAGAACAGATTTACGCTACTAAGGATGTTGACGGTTTCAAGAGCAGGGCCCTGGTTTTGCTTCCCAAGCCCTTCTGAGAACCTCTGCTTAAACTCCAGGTGACTGTATCTGAGAAGCAGCTCTGAAGGGCTTGGGAGACACTAGTCAGTACACACCAGTATCAATAATTAGGAACGACAAGAACCGGATTCTGTTTCCAGATGTTCCCCAACATCTTCAGCAGGGTCCAGTGAGGCCAGGAGCCCTTCAACCTGAGGTTGAGTGGAACGTGGTCAAAGAAAAGAAGTCCCTGCCCTGGAGGACAGGTGGATCTCAGACTGCTAGGCAACAAGGAAGAAAGGTCAGTGATTCACTGCATTTCCTTGGAACCACTCAGCTTTATTAGAAATGGCCCATTATAAGGAATAAAAGAAGTTATTTTTTAATATAGAAAGACAGGGAAGAAGGAAGCTGATACTCTCAGCAATTGAAACTGTAAGAGAAACTGGAAACTCTCCAGTACCTTTGTTTAATTTAAACCTTTGTTTAATTTAACATGAATGCAATCATTAATCTCTTTTTTTAATGGACCATTCTCAATAAATTGGTAATATTTTCCGCAAAGCACTCAGGAACTTGCCTGTATTTACATATTCAATGCTTATACATAAAATGGGAAATACGTGTTTACTAACCCATTACATGACACTTGCAGAGTGAGGGGTTTTGTGTTTTTTTTAATTTATCAGGCTGATTGCAGCCTTTTTTATTTAGTTGAGTACATGTGTGTCATCTACATCTGTGATGGCAGAGCCCCAAAACGGGATGTGAAATAGAGAAGTGGCTGGAATTCACCGAAGACCACTGCTTATTCACATGCTTCTGTCTGAAACAGGTGGATCTGGAGGGAGTTCT
The DNA here is from genome assembly GCF_018139145.2 of Gymnogyps californianus. Lineage (NCBI taxonomy): Eukaryota > Metazoa > Chordata > Aves > Accipitriformes > Cathartidae > Gymnogyps > Gymnogyps californianus. The sequence continues at coordinate 45,596,867 of NC_059473.1, forward strand.
TTTGAGCTTAAGTTAATGCTGACCTCAGCTGAAATAATTTGCCCTCTCACTCTTCCTCCAATACAGAGTCAAGAGGGAGTTGTCTGACTGCTGCGTGTGATTGTACACATCTGTCAACAGAATCGGAGATCCGAATGCAAAATGTAGCACTCGGGAATGCCATGTGGGTTTCCGACACTCCCTGAAGGACGCAAGGACCATAAACCAGTGAATGGATTACAATAAGGCATAAATAGAGCATTTTTATCTGTGACAGATGTAATCCTGCTCCAGCACTGCTTACGTTATTTAAAGGAAAATGGTCTCTATTTCAGACCAGCTCTCTGAATTCCAAATGAGAAAATAAGTCATAAGCGTTTTTCCATGCGAATAATTGTAAGCCTCCTTTGGAAGTGTTTTGGCAGCGTTGTTTTGAAGGGGGCTGGCCATTACCTCTCACAGAGTACCTCTTCCCCATGAGCACAAGACCGGGGAAGGGACTGCAGGCTTTCGCAGAGCTTGCCCCCCCAAGCAGGGAAAGGCCTGCTTTGCTGCCCTGGCTTGCCATTTGAAGCCTGCAGCACCGCAAGCCAGCCAGGCTGTAAGAGAGTTATGAGGAATAATGTCCCAAAGCCAAGAAGCAGGTGTGAGACATGCTTCTCGCTTGCGCAGACATATGCTACAAAATGTTGCAACCTTTCCCGCATAATATCTTAATGTATAGTCATTAGGCAGGACAGAGTGGAGAGCGCACATATGGAAAATGTCTCTTATTTGGAGACAGGAGCACGTACTTTCCCTTTGATGCTGGTACGTGCAAGGAAATACTGATACGCCGACTCCAAACTGCCGATCACAACCTGATGAGACAATCTTGAGGAAGGCAGGAATTTTACCAGGTTTTAGGCTAGAAACGTTTTTTAATGAATTATTCCCAGAAGCGGCGCAGCTGGATTCTGGATGACTGCATCTGGATTTCAGTGCACCGGTAAGTCCTACCAGGGAAATAAATTGAAAGACGAAGACTGTGAGGAGTTAAGGCTGTGCTAAGTTCAGGTAACATGGGCATACGGCATTGAGTTAGCTCGCTCCTTTGGACAACCTCCGACGTACTCACAGCTTTTGAGTCAGGAAGGGAAATGTGCATGTCAGATAGCTGGGCAAGGGGGTGTAGCTGAGTAGAATATTCATATCAATAAATGGCCGGATTCTAACACCTTTGAAGTGCTGGATGATTTTAGTTTTCCCTAAAAGTAGATCCTGATGAACTCCAACAAAATCTAAGATATTCTAGACTCTTTAGACAGCCAAGAGGCAATCACAGACACTGACTTGCCATGGGAAACAAACCCACAGAATAGCTGATGGCTGGGGTTTAGGGAACTATTGCACTGTATTACCAGGCAAAACCTGGTAGAATTCAGGCAGGACAAAATAATTCTGTCACTGAAAAGACTAATTAAAAGAACCATATTGGCAAAGGGCTGGATATCTGCAGATTTTTGAAAGATTCAGGCATTAAGAGAGATTAAGAATGATGTGTCTATTAGCTGAGATGAAATTAGAAAGTTTAAAATTTTGACTGAACTTCCAAAAAAAAAAAAAAACCTACAAGTCCAGGCAATGTAGTCCGTGAAGTAACTTTCCATGGGAAGGGGGGAAGTTTCATTTCTTGGGACATTAAAAAACTAGCGAAAAACTAGGAAATGAGTTGCAGAAAAATGGACATACATTGTCATGGAGATGAATTACATTAACTGCATGGCACAACAAGCATTTTTTCATCTCTGTCTCTATTCATCTTTAGCTACAGAGACATATCATACTGGTACAACAATCCAGTGATTTTGTAGACTTGATCTTTTGACACAGACACATAAATATACATCAACAAATTCCTCTCCTTCTCTCGGCCATTGTAGCTTAGATTTTTATACAGATCACACCATGCGCTGCTGTTCTGGTCCCAGCTGGGGAGATGATCGGTGACTTCCAGGTCAAATAAATTCAGCAGAGTCCAACAGCAAAAATAACACACTGACGCAAATCCATGCACATTTATTCAGCTGCTGTTGAGTCCATGCTCAGGCTCAGTCCCGTTGCTTGCGCTGCCCTTTCCGGATGCATGCATGCAGGGACAGAGACACGGGCATTGGAGCCACACAGCCTCCAGCTGTCACATTTCTCCCCCTATTTTCTTAGCCTTTCACTTCCACTGCTCAGACCCCGGACATGTGAAATCTTGGTGTTTCCCTCAGTGGTGCCCGGAGAAGCAGAGAAGATATTACCGAGGAAGCACATAGCTCTTCTACTCTCCAAGGGAGCCAACGGAGACAGAGGTGTATGGTTCCTTCCCTTCGCATGTTCCAGCGTAAGGACAACTTGCAAAAGAGGGAGTTTTCCTCATGTCTGCTTATTAAAGATTAGGTTTGTGCAGCATGATCTATAATTTATGTTTTTCCTGATGGCGTTACTTAGATGTTACTGACTGTGAAGCTTTGATACCTAGCGCAATTGTGAAATTTCTACAATGAAATAGGTAAACCTTGCCATACTCATCAACTGTGCAAGCTACTACCCAGAGTGTCTCTTTAGCAAGTGACACCCCAGTGGTTTGTAGGACAAGGAATTTGCTGGAGAAGTTTGCGGATGATTTTGAAAACTGGAGAAATATGAGGGCACTGTTGCTTCTTCAAGGGCAGCTCCCAAGCAGGCAGTAAAGGAAGACACGTGACACATACTGGTCATAGAGAACAATCTCTCCTTGTCCCCTGCTGCCCATCCAGCGTAAAGTACACTTGCATATCTGTCCTTACAAAGCCAGCCCGTACCTTGTTTTCTCCACTGTGAGTGCCAATGCACTGAACTCATGCCTTAATTCTCTGTTGTTTGTAGTACTGGTGCATCTTTCCAGTCCCTGCCAGGGAGGAAAGGCTCACTGGACTTGCCACGGTTTCTTAATGGCAAGAAGCGTTTGATTTGTTCCAAGCACGAGGGCATATTCGGTACAGCCAAGACAAGCTGCAAAATTCTTCTCCTTCTTCCATGACCTGTCATCACCTGCCTTCTAGCCAAGATGTGGTTTGGAAGAATCAGTGGGTAAACAGCATGTGGAAGAAATTATATCTGGAAAGAGAAGAAATCTGAAGTAGTGCTGCACGCCTTGCTGGCTCTTGTGCAGGGATGTTCTTGCTGGTCTCTGCAAGCGATTGGAGGACAAGGACTTTTCTTTCATTGATATTACCCTGTGCTCTTTGTTTTTATCTCTCAACTGTACCTGCTAGTAAGCAAGTGATGATTTTAGCACGCATGGCATGAAATCAGGTTTTGTAGGGGGAATAAAAATTCATCTCTCAGAAGGAAAAGCCCAAGCCCGTGCCAAGTTTCCTTTAGTTTGTTTTCTGTTTGTTGCCATGTGGTTATATGTAACCTGTGTATGTAACATGGTTACATGTAACACAGTAGGGATCAAACTGTTTTCAATTGTATGGGTGGAAATAATATGACTTACTCATATATTTAAGTAAATTATCTACCCGTATTACAAATGACACAGGCAAGCTTTTAAAATAAAATCTCTTTTCCTCTGACTGAAGATGTTTCTTTCTTTTATTTTATGAGTGTTGAGTGGGCTTTTTTTAGCTTGGACAGTTAAGACAGAGTTGTTTTCTTTCCTGCTTTTCTAGTTCGTGTATGCCAGAGAAAAGAGCTGGCTTTGATTTCAAACAATGTAGAAGAACATTTCAGTTTGGAGTTATAGCAACAGAATTTTAACTGACACAGTTTTGTTAAATGCTATACATTAAGATCATAGCCTAGTCTGTAAAATCCACTTTAAAAACCACTTAAACTATTTAAACTGCTCAGCAGTGGCACTTCGACGGGAAAGAGGAAGAGAACTAAAACAACTGTGTCTGATTTCCCTTGCCCCTCTGTGCAGGGAATCGCAGTTATGAAGTTTCCCATCACCGCCTCACTGTCGGGCAACACTTTCTTCCCCCCTCCAGGCACAGCACGCCAGGGAAGGGGTCCCTGCCTTCCCCCCTGTGCCCTGCTCCACTGCAGGGAGCACTGCTGAGACTGCAGGTTGTCAGGGATCAAGTGGATGCCAGGGTATGTGGGAGGGATGGGATGGGATGGAGGACCTGCGTAGGCCAGGATGGGGGGCTCGGAGGGAAGCGCTGAGCTCCATGCAGCATGTGTCACTCAGGAGGACAAGGCTGGCAGGCAGCGGGTGTAGCCCTGGACCCGCACCCAAAGGGCTGCGTGTGGGGCTCGAGGGAAGAACACCTGGTACAGGAGGAAGGAAGGGGAGAGGGGAGAGGGCTCCTCTCCACCACTGTCCTGGTGCTGCACCCCCTGCTTCTCATTTTCTGCATGGCTATTTGGGGCCAAATCCTGAATGGCGGTAGTGTTTTTCTGCAGAGCTGGGATGGGAGCTTGGCCCTCTGTGCTTAGCTATCAGCTCCGCCCTCTGTGCTTAGCTATCAGCTCCCCCCTCCACGTGCTTGCACTGTCCTCACCATGCACTCATTTACAAGGAAAGTCAATTAAGTTGCTCAGGAAAGGTGAAGATGCTCAGCTAAGATGAAGTGCTGGTCTTTCTCGAGATTCAGCTCCTTCCTTGCCCTGTTAGGATTGCAGCGGGAGAGTGACTTGCTCAGCCATGCTTAGTGGTATGTCTGCAATTATTCCTTAACCTCCCTCTACCTCCAGGACCACTCGACCAACTAATATTGGATCCCTGGGGAGAACTTGCTCTGTGCAGCTTTGTCCTTTTAACCTTTTAATGCTCTTCCAGTTTAAGCTGTTTGTGGCAAGACCCAGACTTAAATTGCTGAACACAGATGTCACAAATTGCTTTTCAATATGCTCTGGCAATGCCTGGAGCTGCTGACAAGACCTGAAAGGGTGAGTTTTAAAAAAAGGTTTTTGTTTGGACAAGCTTTAAACTGCTTTCTCCTAGTTCAGCATCTGGTCCCACATGAGTGATGAACAAACTAGTACAAAGGGAAAACGAAAGTGCTTTCCCAAAGAATGGGATCATGGCCTGTGAAACTCTTTGCCAAAGGATGAAAGTAAATGTTAAAAAGAAACAGGGAATTCTGAAGAAGGTGGGAAGCCTCCTTCCATGGCAATTTTCAAAGAGAGATGAAGAGGAAATGTGGAGCAGGGCAGTTTGTAATTGCCTTCCACGGGATTACTGCTGTATCCCTCCTAAGCAGTCCATGGAGGGGACTGCCAGATATGGGGACCTGGGCAAGATGGATGCTCCCTCCAGTTGGTTGACAATTCCCATCTCCTGAGGGACCTTTGATGGCTCAGCCAGGAGAGAGGCAGCCTTCAGAACACCACCTGGAAAAGGCACTGCTCCTGCAGCACTACTGTCACCAAAACCAACAAACCAAAAACATGTTTAGGAAAAAATGTGCCTCTTTCTTTGGTGCTCACCACCAGAGTGGCAGAGAACTGAATGGAAAAATCCTCCCTCCAGCACTGCAACACATTCCTTGCAAGCACTGCCACAAAAATTCTCCATCAAATCCTCTGGGCTTTAACGCAATGAAGACATGTGCCAAAAATGCTTGGGGGCAATTACATCTTTATTTGTTTATTATCTTCTTTATAAGTGTGTTCATCTGAGTGTTAATATCCGTGATTGGATATTCAGGTTGTATTCCTCTTTTAATTATGGGAATGTCTGAATCTTATTTTACAAAGAATGTTCTTCTTTCTTCCTCTCCCTATCCTCCTTCTTTCACCCTAATTTCTGGAGATGCCTGGGGTCACTGGTCTGCAGTTAGTGACTGGAAGATTCTACTGTGCTAATTATATTTGATATTTAATTTTTATATCAATATTGATATTTGATATAAATCTGCTAGGCATGATTCTAGTGCAGATGTCTAGTTATTTGCCTTTTTTTTTCCAAAATGCACCAATATCTTGTTGATTCCCTCACCATCAATTGCAGACCAGTCCAGACTGGGAACACCTTGGTGGCAGGGCTGGGCGGGAAGGCATAAGTTTTTCCCTGCTGGCTGCTGCTGGTTCACTGAGGCTGTGTCTGTGCCACCAGACCCCAGCTTGTCCTAAACATGATGGAGAAGCAGGGATGGAGGACACATCCACCAGCCTGCCACCTCCCAGCGTTGGCATGGACTCTGCTGACTTGAGAGAAACAGCATCACAGCATGTGTGTGACTCAAGAATTTGGGGCCTGCTGGAGGAATTACACTTAACAATTTTGGGTCATGCAGATCTAAGACTGGGAGAGAACACAAAGTTATACATCTGCCCATGCCCAGCAGAAACAGGCAAACCCCCTCGGCAGTCACAAATTCCCCAAGTCACCAGAGGGAAGACTTGGCTGCTTACCTGCTCAGTTTTTGGAAAGGAGACCCAGCTCACCCTGTACTCTCCCTCTGAGGCAGCGAGCCATGAGCCCATGCAGCAGGGAGAGGGAGGGCACCCCAGCACCCACACCCTGCACAGCAGCTCACAGCTGCACCCAGGCACCGCTGCCTCAGGGGCCAGAAAGCACTGCAAACTTGAAAGCAAATAGCTCAACTATGGGGTTCAGAGCAGAGGGAAAGTTGGGGATAAAAGGAGCTGAACTGAGAATACCTCCACATTCGGTTAGGCCGCCGAGCAGGGGAAGAGAACTGCAGGCTAGCAAAGCCATTGAAGCAAAGGGATCTCGGCGACAAAGTGCATAAACGCATTGGCACAAGCAAGGCAGGTCTCCTTGTCCCTGATGAAACCAGACCTCTGTCCTGATTGCACCCAGCTCCGTACCTACTTCCCAACTCCTGCTCACAGGCTGCATGTTTATTTATCTTTTAAATTCAAAATCTCTGTGATAAACACCAGGTAGCACACAACACTGTTTACCGTTGCTTCTCCTGTGAGCAGATTTCTTAATTGTCTCGGTGATGACTGTATATTGCATTAACACTCCCAGTCCCCGTGAGACCTCACGCTTGCCTGGCTTTCCTGCAGGGGTTTCTCAGAGCAGATGGTTTTGCTCTCAGAGGCTGCATTTTTTCTAGCAGGAGGAACTGTTACGGCCCAGCAGCTGAGCGGTCCCCAAGGCAGGTGTGGGACCGTCTCTGGAAAGAGCCTTCTGGCAGGAGTGGGGACGGATCATATCTGGGGCTGCTGCCTACCGAGAGAGCAAAGGCCCACAGGACAGAAACAAAGCACGGCAGGCTGGGCACAACCCATTCCTGCAATAACACATCTGAACCTTCAGCTTATTTTAAAAAATATTTTGTAATAACAAAAAAGCTAGATGAGTTCTCACTCCATTTGAGCATTTTGCCTTCCTATCTTTCACAACAGCGCTAGCTAATCAGGCAATTTTTATGTATGACAATGAACAACCCTTTCCCGTAATGATTTTCTGTGCTTCTGGCGCACTTTACCTTGTTATATTGGACAGCACTTAAACAGACGATTGTCCCCATTCTGCAAATGAGGAAGATGAGATACAGAAAAGTTACATGACCAGGTCAAGACCCAATTGCATTCACAGAAATAGGTAAGAAAGGCCAGAAAATCCAGACAGCTGTATAAGATCACTTGTTCTTCTTTCATGGCACCAACACTAGTTCATTCCCTGGGATGCTGCACGGGATAGGGGCATTTATTACTGGTAAGGTTCGTCTTCTGTCCTTAATTGTTCCTTATAAACTGAGCACTAACAGACATCCACCAGTCTTGAGAAGTCACTAGGCAAATAATTATTTAACCTATTGCCAATGGTTACGGTCATTTGGGCCCATACAGGTTTGTACGTCTGACGTGAACTCTGCATATGGAAACCGCTTTGAGAACACACAAAGCAGCTGCTTTTGAAGTGCCATATTTTAAGGCATTTTTTAAAGAAGCAAATGTCAAAGGAATGCCCCCTCAAACCCCTAAAAAATTCAAGTGCGTGTATTTTGACTAATCTCTTGCCAAAGTTTGTTTTTAATTGGCATTTTTTACATTTAATTACCATATATAAGTGCAGAAATGCAAGTCAAACCACAACCCCCCCCCCCCCATTTTATTTCACACTCATAATAAGTTACAGTAAAATTGTCAAATGCACGTATTTTTTAACAAACTTGGAAACCCTCTGTCTTGAGCAGGGATAGTTACATTTTTGCATTGAGGCCACTCTGCAATAAAGCCATTTCCCCGAAAACCTCCTATTCTTAGACTAGGGGAAGAACTTAGTGAGACGCTGTTTCTCAAAAATAGTAACAATATGTGTTCAGTAAAGCAGCAGGGGTAACCACGAGGGCTTCCAACAAAAAGATCTGACTTGTTTGTGGCAAAGCATTTCCACCAACATTTTGAAGACAAAGTTTTGGGAATGAGTTCAACCTCTGAGTTCCACAAACTCCAAACTTGAAATGCCTTTGGGTGCTGACCATTACAATGCTCCTGGGACTCATTTCAGGAGCGCCAAACACACCTCGTCCTTGCTGACACACTGGGAATTAAGGATGCTTTCTGAAGGTTGGGCTGGCAGCATCTCAAAAATCAGTTGCCTGCTAATGAGTTGCCAACTCTGACGAATTGGTCGTGGATTTTTAAAGTCCTTTCAGTTATGAAGCTGTAGCCCACCTGATCCTGTCACTGCCTACAACATGCCTTTCCACTAGCTTTAATGGCCTTTGGAGTGGCTTGAGGGAGTGGGTTCTGGACCTTAATACAAACCTGCCTTCAGGGATGGAAAGGCACAGCCAGTCTGTGAGCACATTAGAGGTTTAACACTTTGGTGGCCTGAAGGCAAAGCTTGCTATGGAAGACTCCATCCCATGGCTCTCTGGTAAAGGATGTATGGAGTGGAGGGCAGTGGGATGCCAATGAGGGTTAAACCAATGTCCTGAGAAACAACAAAGTGAGAAATTGTGAGCCAGGAGCTTTAAAGAGGCAATGACATACGGTAACCTAAATCCACCCAAGTCAACAGCCACCAAAGATGCTGTGAAGTGCCTTCTCTCCGACTCCTTCACAGCCGCCCACCCTTTCTGTTCAGTAGGCAGAGTGAAAGCCTCACACAGATGTGGGCTTTAAACTGGTTGTGATGAGCGGTGCTCGGCAGCCGCACACAGTTACCCCACCACAAGGAGGAAAAACCCACTGTTAGAGATAGCAGGCAGCACCATGGCTGTAAGCGGGCTGGAGTATGCCCCATGCAGATGGGAAAGCGGTGGCCTTAGTGGCATGCTTGCCTTGGGGCGGTGGCTTGGCCTCCCGCCTGAGACATGGATATAAAAATAGGCATCTTTTCCTCAGGGCCTTGCTAGCAGTACACTAAAACCTGCTCTCAGCACCAGTGCATTTGTTTTTTTCCCCAAGGCTTTAAATGTTTGTTTATTGTCATGTTATGCTGCATAAGAAGAAGTGTAGTCCTCTGGCAACAGGACAAAAACATCGTGGGTGACAGATAAGCAAGCTTGCCTGCTCCATCCTCTCCATCCTTTCTGGATAGATGAGCGTGTCTCTAAACCTGTTTCACTCTTAGCGCGCATGCAGGAGATGGGGCCAAGGCAGCTTTGCTGAAAGGCGCCGTGTGTAGTCTGCGAGAAGAGAGGATTTCTCCTCTTGCTCTGCAGCATCCTCGCTGGGATTGGTGAGAAAGAGGTTTGAGCCACGGGGTCTGACAGAGGCTGCAGCAGTTCCTTCCCCTCGCTTCTGAGGCGCAGCACCCCGAACAGCAAGCAGACCCTCCCCAGGGTGGAGGCCCCTGAAGGACTCACTTGCAGCCACCCTGTCCTGCCTTCCTCTGCCAGCTGTGATTTAATGTGACATTTTGACGTTGCCAGCTCTTATCTTTCATTCATAGTCTTGTGATAGTTGACGATTTAATGAGAGCATAGCTGTGGAAACAAATGGTTACCTGAACAGTTGAGGGCTATTTTCTCATTTCTTTTTTTTTCAACAAACACATTTCTGATTTTCACAGGGGGGAAAAAAAAAAACAACAGACCAACCAACAAAGTTTGAAAAGAATGCAACCTTTTGTTTTGTTTTGTGGTTTTTTAAGCCAGTCTGATTGTTTGAGGGAGAGAAAAGGCTGGGTGCCAAGGCAGTTGTAAGGTCAAAAGGAATGCAGCTAGGGAGAAAGACCCCTCAGGCTTCTGGGGAGAACTTCAGGGGTTTTGAGAAACAAGCCCGTTTCTCATTAACTACCTTCGCACACTGGTTTTATTTATGCTACAGCTATGTTTGTTGATTCATTGGCTATCTTGTCTGGCCAACTGCTTAATCTCAACCTATCAAATGTGCATTTGTGGAGATGTAGCAGCAGATGGATACCATTGTTCCACTAAATCTTTTTTACAGTGTTTGTCCTTGTTTACAGTGTGAAGGAAGGGACACTGAAGGAATCCAGAAAGCCAGAGATTTCAAAGAATTTGCAGATTACTCGTGGAATAGACTCACCACAAATCTGACTGAAGCCGGTGGCTTACCCACCATAGCTCCCGCGGCGGCTTATCTGGGGAGGTGCACCACAGGCAGAGGTTTGTGCTGCTGAGCTGCTGGACATCTGTGTTGCATCAGGAGAGTTGAAAAAGAACAAGCACAGTGTAGACAGGTTGTCCAGACTATCCGCTCTGTTTGAGTGAGACCTTTGTCACTAGATCAAAACCAGTTTGCTTAGATGTGATTTTTTTAACCTCTAAACCTTTTTAGAGTCTGGCTGGAGGTATTCACTCATTGCCCTGCATCCACCATCCATCTCTTTGAGATCTATGCAAAAAAGGCATCAGTGAACAGATAAAGATATATAGATAGACAAATGAGAGCTGATTGCAATTGCTTTAGTATATTTTTTTCACTCTTCAGACTTTTTAAAAAAGGATTTTAAAAAACAAGGAAAGTAAATCAAGCTCTACAGGGGAACTGAAATCTCGCAGTGGAAGCTAGCAGCACCAGTCTTAGCTCAAACAAAATGTGTGTAACAACTCTTAGAGCAGCCAAAAAAGACAAAAGCTGGAATACTCCCCTCTTTGCACCCTGGTTCATTCCAGATCCATGACCCCAGCTTCTCAGTCACCGGTGTAGCACGCCCCTGGGACCATCCGTACAGGAGATGCCATCATTCTATACCTGGTCCTGGCCATAACAGCCAAGAACCTGAAGTATGAAAACAAGAAATCTTGTGGCTTGGAAATCCCAGTTCTAGAAAGATAAACACAATTTCTGGATGGGGTGCATATGATCCTAATTCCAGTTAGGATATGTACAGGGAGTGAACTTGTCTCTTTCAATACAAAAGCTGAAGTCGGTATGGCCAAAGCTAAAGGCATTGGTCTTCTCACTTAGAGGCAGTAACAGTCTATAGACACACTGGGACATCTCCAGCTAATCCCATGCAGACTGGCACATCCATGATGCAGACAGCTACAAGGCTGGGTCCCAAAAGCAGGGTAAGCTATCAGGAGCTCCCCTGGTCAACAGCAACATGAGCACCTTTGCAGCATGTGGGCCCCCACGCTGCAGAGTGTGCCCCGTTTCAGCAAGTCCCAGCCACTCGTGGGAGACAACAAGCTCCCTGTGGCTGCACGGGCTGCGCCTGCTGTGGGTGATGGGCTGGTGGATGCTATTCAGAGGCCAAACACTGTTTCTAAGTGGGTTTTCTGCTTATAAGCAGGTCACACAAATTCCACCTCAACATGCCCTCCCTCCAAGAACCTGGGAGGCTTATTTTGGAGAGATTAATGAGTGCTCTTACAAGTTGCTGAACTTGTCTTAGTGTGTCCTCGAGCTGGCCACGTCCTTTTATTTTGTTGGAACCGAGGCAGGTTAGTCCCTCCACCTGTGCTTGCTGAGAGCAACCTCGAGGTGTCCGACAGTACCGCTGTCGGGCTGTGTTCGTCATTCCCTAATGCAGCTGACACTGTGATACATTTTCTGTCAGGTGAAATTTAGAGGCACATTAACCTGCTTGACAGGAACAGTGAGTCACAAAGAGCTCCTGAGGAGAAATGTCCACACTGTGGAAAATGTTTCAGGGTTTTTTAGGCTGCAGTTTGATACATCTGCTAATTATATTTGCAGTCTCACAGATACCCCTCCAAAAAAACCAAAGCGTAAAAATACATAACCTTCCTAGAAACACAGCTGACTTTGCTGCCTGAATTTTCTAGACATTTCTGTCTTCTCTAAATAACCAAAAGCAAAATCAGCTGTGAGACTCTCTCTTCATGCCCGCTATTCTGCTACTAATTTCGGAGTTGTTTGGTCTACATCATGGGGGCTGGTGGTGGCCAGTTCCTCTGCTCCAGAGTCAAATCAAGAGTCAAGAAGAAATGACCTTTCCCTGGCCGTACTTGCACATGCCTGTTTGTCCCACAGAGTTTCCAGCGCTGTTGGTGCTGGCGGTGGAGCTGTATGTGTTGCTGTCCGGGACTGTGCAGGGACCTGGCTTGGCAGCTTTGCTCTTAGCAGCTCTGCAGAGCAGGAGGGGAGAGGATGCGGCACCCTGGGGTCCTGGCTGTGGCACAGTACAGGGACCCCTGTACTGTTTTTCATCAAGGATCAGTTCTTTCCCGGTTGGTGCATGAGTGAGGCATCGCCACTCAGCTGATTGCTGGCTGGCTTCCCTGGAGACAGGCCACTTCCAGTGAGACCTGAGAGGAGCCTGGGAGTGATTTGAGCATACCAGGCAGCTTGGGAAGAGCAACTGGTACTGGTTATCTCTAGTCATTTTCTTTAGGAAGAGGAGTCATTCCTAGCTAGTGGTGATAGCTATTGCCAGAGATGTTTGAAACCAGGGTTAATAGCACCACTGGTGTCTTTAACTTGAAAGTGACCATAGTTGGAAAGAAATCTTTCTGTCAAAATGTTTATTTTGCAGGTTCAGTTTCATTTTCTGGCTAGTAGCATAGCCAAGCCACATTAATCACTTCTTTCCTTCTCTCGCTCTCTCTCACTCTATGTACTTGTATGGCTCTCGTCACACTTGTATCTGAGTGCCTCTCCCCCAGAGGAACTTAAGAGTAAAAATAACTCTCTATCTCCTTTCCCAGGCTGGAGAACTGCCTCCAGTTTATAGTTTCCTAAAAGAGCATTGCACATACTTTATCCCAAAAGAGCTCTTTTCCTTGGCAGGAGTATGTGATGGGAAAGTTACATCAAACAACAGCTGAAGGTAAACAGAATAGGGAGAAATCCTAGGACCTGGGTCTGGTCCTAGATATATAACAGGAATGTCATTTCTGCTATGTTTGTGTAATCTTAAATTACACCACAAAAGGTACAAAGGAAATAAATATTTACCTGCAGTAGTGTACCTATTTAATTCAAGTGCAGGATGTTTTGGGATGCATTAGTTAATGCTGTAGACCACTATGAAGATGTAAAATGCTATGTATGTGCTAAGTATTATTATTATTAAAGCTGAATTGAATAATGTAGTAAAGATGCTGCAGAGTAATTAAAAAGAAACAATTTCTTCCAGTTGTTTGGTGGAACAAGCACAAAAAGATTAATGTCTCTTATAAAGAATTAGCAAACCGTTAACTGCACTTGCTGTAGTGAGATAAGTGTTTGTTTCCTGGCAAAAGACCTTTTTCTAGATAGCCCCATCCATTAGATACTTCCAATTAAATCAAACAACATGTTTCTTTTTACAGATGCTTTATTGCTTGATACTGATGCTAACAACTTATATGAAAAGAATTGTCAGTCCTGAGTAGCTGAAAGTAGTGCCACTATAAAGGAAGGTATTTGTCTATAAAGCCAGCTGGTAAGATCTTGAACAGGAAGATCAGGAGGCATTCCTGACTACACCTCCATTGTAAGGAAGTGCACTTTGATCAATTTATAGCACCACTTTTCTATCTTCACAGCCATTTCTGCCTCGTCACCCTGGCTTCCCAGGAAGTAATGCAGGCCTTGATGCTGATCCCATGTATGATCCCATGTATCCCAAAATGACAAGCTTCCATTGGCATCAGTAGTATACACAGGGAAAAATATGATAAAAACTTAATCTGTGTAGCCAGTATTCTGTACCAGCAATAACACATTCTTCAGACAAAGCTGCGAAGAACTGTATGTAGGGTGTTTGAAACAGTATCTTCAGAGTGGCCGAAGAGACAGGCCTCTAGCTTGGATTTTGAGATGCTCGTTGGTGCCTAACTCCATTGACTGCAGCAAGCAGTGAGACGTTAACGGAATAATTAACAAATGCTTTTGATCACCCATGTACAAAAAGGGCCAAAGAACCTTAGAGTACTTGTTTAGAGCAAAACATAGCTGGGCTATTACATACTATTTTATCTATAATAGAAATCCTATTTGGAAAAACATGTGCCCTTGTGTATACTCCTACTTGCTAAGAGAAAGTTTACAGCACATGGAAGAAGAATTTTCCTTAGAATTCTCTGATATGTAAATGCCTGGTAAGTGGCAACATGCATTGTTTATGAGGCGGCCAAATCCCCAGGTGATTGAAATTTGAAGGATGCATCTGAGCCGACTGATGTGTGTAAGAGTGCATCTGAAATCAAAGAGCTCATCCCAGAGAGCTTTGCGATGTATCCCTTTTGGGGAGGGCAGGGAGGCACCTGCATTGTTCTCTGGGAGGTCACAGCAAGCTTGCTGAAATTGAATTAAGCCTTTGAAAGCAATCTTTAGCCTCTTATATCTGAGTGGCTGAACTCTGTGTGAGGTTACATACAGAAAGAAGTTATTTTGCATTAGCAAAGCAGATTAGATTTTCATATTTTACTCTTTGTTGTGACCTTGGCTATGCATAAAATGACAGCCAGGTGAGACCTCATCGGGGCTTGCTCCTTTGGGAGAAATGGAAAGAAGTGTGTGATAAAACTCTTGATTCCGCCACTATCTGGGAGAAGACCCTCACAACCAGCACTCCCCCATTCCCGCGTGTTGTGGCTGTGGGCCAGAGCTCTCTTAACCCCTTTCCTCACTTAGATCACTTACAAAATCAGCATAACACAACACATTTTCAGGGTGGACTTGACCCTTAATTAATGTTGGTTCAGGGTCCTTGATAAAATGAGTCTTTGCTATTTGCTACTGAACTGGCTTGATGCAATAAATAACAGAAATACATTCAAGAGTAAGGTATAATCTGGAAACTCACCTCAGGACTTGTCTATAAAAAAGCATTAGCATTTTATTGCACCAGCAGACAAAGCAGAGCAGCCCCAGAGTACAAGGGCAGCTAGACTGGCATGAAGTTGTTAGTACACCTATTCCTCAACAGCAGCTTTTACTGAGGCTCTTAGCACCATGCATCTCTCCTGGAGAATTTTGCCCCTCTGCCAGCTCCAGCCATGCTCTGGATAACCCAGGCCAGTGAAGGGGGCCCTGGCAGCCGGCGCAGGCGCCAACTCTAGTGGTGGGACTTCACTCTGCACTGAACCACTGGTAATTGCTTTTTTTAGTATATCTTCATATCGCAAGTATTCCATGCATCTGATCCTGCACCAGCAATTAAGCCAAAATTCCCACTAAGATCAGAAATCATTTTGCTTTAGCAAGAATGCATGTTTGTCTAGTGTTTCTGTGTATGTGTATTCCTTAAATGCATTACTACTTGGCTCCATACAATTAAGCACGCTTACTAGTTAATAAAAACTGAGTCCCCCAAACCATATACTTCTTTAGTTTAGGAATGCTCTGGTGTCATTAAGTGGTGAGGGACTTGGCTGACATCCAGTGTCTCTCATTTTAGGCGATCTCTTAAAAAAACACACTAAAGTGAAGTTGACTGAACTGCTTCAGCATATTTCATTGGACATTCAGGGTGGGGTTCATCTCACCTAATATTAAATAATGAAGAGACACAGGATCCACTAAGCTAAGTGCCTAAGGCAGGTCAAAAGCCTGCGAGGCCTGTGTCTCTCCATTGACAATAGAAAAAAAATGAAAGACTAACTCAGACGAGGGTGTCTGGTTTTTAGACAGCTTAAGTGACCATACCCAGGGTGTAAGAAAAATACCATGTGGTTTCTCAGTCAGCTGACATCACTCTAAACCCCTGCTAGATGGAGGCAACCTGCCGTCCTGTCTTATCCTTCCCCAAAATGGAGAAGAGGAATCCTTCCTCTTTTTTCCCCCTTTTTTTTTTCTTCATTCTTTACTTGTAAGATTATTTTAAAAGTACCTGACCAGTCTGGATATACAGGCCCCCCAAATGCTGCTGCCATCACTAAGGGCAGTGGCAAGATGAATATAGGACTGTTTAAGCCTATCATGAAACTGCACCATCAGTTTGAAGCAAAGTTTCATTTTGCCTAAAGCTTGTTTATGCAGGAAGATTTTATTAGTTACATTGGTAAAAAATGTAGAGTTAAATAATATAGTTTACATCAGACTGGACTTTTTGTGTGAACATTCTTGTTCAGGAATAATAGTGGTATTTTTTGATTTATTGTAAATTAATTCTAAAACATTATTGACTAAACTGCAGGAGAAAAAAGAAGGGAAAAAAAACCCCAAGCACCACAAACAAAACACGTTCTTCTCTCCAAAGAAATAAATTCACACTAGGAATTATTTCAGTAAAACTAAATCAGTTTGAATTCATACCTTTGTTTATGCCACTATAAGTTTTCCATGTAGACAACCCCATATAGGGAAGTTACATTTTACATTATAATGAGGTTACAATGTGCTAATCCCCTTGGACTGAAGCAATTATCACCTGCCTGCTAGGTGTTAAATGCTGCATTACAAGGGGATTATTTTCTCTTTTGTTCTGACCGAGGCCTGGTCTACCCACAAATTCACACTGGTTAAACTAATTCAGGAGGGAGTTTGCATTTTGCCTCCTCTGAATCGGTTATGTATTGCATTAATAAAATTGGACTCAATGACAATTCCCTTGATAAGCTGTAATTCAAAGTAGTAAAATGATTATTTCTGTGCTACCTGGCCATTTACCATTATTCTCTAGCCTCAGTTATTTGATTTTTTTTTGTAGCACATTTTATTTTCTAGGTGTGCGTTTTCTCTTCCACAGCCTAGCTTTGAACCTTGCAATGAAGCACAGCTAAATACCATAAATGAGGCAAGTCTGGGACTTCTTCAGTCCGTGGAATGACACACGGCAAATGCAGGTGCCGCAAGAAGTAGGTCAGCAATTGGCCTTTTTTTTCCTTCTCACTCAGTGCAATAAAATAGTGCCAGGGGACAGTTGGCTGTCAGAGGTGCAGTCTTTTGAACAAGCTATAAACTTCTAGCCATTTGTAGAGCTCTTCCAGCTCCCACGTCAATCTTCACAGCAGTAATGAAAGGTTGCTGCCTTGAGTGTCCTGGGTGAGTTCCAGTTACATTATTACAGTTTATATGTCTCAGTTTCCTTATAACTTATTTGTATGAAGTACTGATCACAAACCTTTTGTGTAGACATGCATCCAGTTTAGAGGCATCTGTCTACCACTTCAGAGCAGATTGTGGTTTAGTGATGGCAGAGTGAGCTGTACCCGTGCACATATCGCACACAAACACACATCGCTCCTCGTCTACAGACCCACTGAACACAGACGAGGAGAGAAATACTCACTCCAGTGTGTGCCTCAGATCTCATATCCTGAGCTGGCCCTTTGCCGCTTACTTCAAAGCTGGAAGATGTTTTTTGGCATGAGCCATTGCTCCCCGTTCTGCTGGGTGTGTTCCTAACTCTGCCAGGCACAGCCCAGACCCACTGGTCTGGGACCCATCTCCTCCTACCTTTCTCTCCACACTCCCTCATGGGTTGCAGGACAGACAATATTTCTGTAGTCAGGCAATTCATGACTGTGTACAGTTCTATCGGACTTGCCCAACGTTTTGAGAATATTGTCTTATTTGGATGAAAGACATCATATAGTATCAACGTTCCCATCATTTGTTAGTTGTAATGTATCCAGGGACTCCTTGAAGACCAATTATATTGTGCCTATTGTTTCAGGAACTTGGAAAAATTTATGCAAATTATCTCAAATAAAAATAGAATTTATTGTGGCCGTGTAAATGCTTTTCATGAGTCTCAGTCCTGCAGACACTGTCAAGAAGAAAGTTGACGCCAGAAATCTTTGTAAAACCATGTTGAAACCCACTTCATTTTCTTACTGGTAAGCTCAGTCCCACACTTAGTGCAATCAGTGTAAGAAAGACCAGCACATTTAAAAACAATGTCTGACTTCAAATAAGTCAGTACTCAGCATTTACCTCACAGATTCCTACTGATTTCATGGTGCGTACAACCCAGGGATGCTACAGGTGCTGTTTTCCCCATTGGATAAATGACATGGCAAGACTCACCAAGACTTCCTGATACTGCTGCTCTACGTGGTGACACAAAGCAAAGGCCGACCCAACGTAGACAGCAGATTAAGATGCATTTGCAGTTGGTTTGTACTGCAAGCCTCCCGTACTGGCCTGTCTACCATCCTGAGCTGTGGCACAACAAAATCAGGCACATACAAAACCCCAAGCAAGCTCCAATGCCTGTGAAGCCCTGAAGGGTGCAGGTCCATTCAGAGGGAATGCAGACAATGTTTTGAATAGGTGATGTCACTTTTAGCAAAGGTCTAAAAGAAGAGAAAGAAGGGAGTCTGGCTGAACTCTCTCAGTCATCTCCTTCCAGCATAGCTGCATCATGAAATAAGGCAAAGAGTGTGGCCAGGACTGGATGTCATCACAGTTTTTATCTATGGTAGGTGTCTGTGAGTGTGCAGCAAAAAGACTGGTCCCATGTACTACTGTGCCTGTGGCAGAGTCCAGAGGAATCACTGCTGTTGCTGCTTCTGTGGAGAAGAAGGTGGGAAGGGGGACGAGGAGTTGCCAGCACTGAAAGGAGAAGGGTTACTCAGTTATCTTTGCAAGCCCCCAAAATTCTTGTGATGGAAGTTGTTCAGCCTCTCCTTCCTAGGAGGGCACAAGTAGTCCATATTCTGGCCCAGGGGAGAAATCTGAGCCGCCTCTGGCCCAGGGTGAAGAACAAAAGGAAACCTCCATCTAAACTAGCCGTTGACTGAGCTGAAGCCAGTGAAGGCATGTGGCAACATACAACCGAGAACCAGCAATCCATCTGGATGCCTCCTCCACCTGCACACTTCACTATCACTATTATTTAATTAGGAGCTGAGCACCTGCAGGTTTCTCACTTACAAAACAAGAAGGAACAATTATTATTTTTTCAACAACTGTCTTGTTACTCGAGTCACATCTGGTCTAAATCTAGTAGGAAGCCAAAACTGGAACTGTCAGCACTGCTGAGGGATTTTTTCTTCTGCTGATTAACGATGGCAAATGTAACCCTGATGAGATCCCTGCCTTTTGTCTCACAATAAAACCCAGAGTCCTATATATCGTGTGTGGCTTCCCTGAAGCGCTGCCCACTTGTGCCACTTTAATGAGGAATGCGTTAGAGATGTTCTTTGGCAACCAAGCACTTACCAAAATCCTTAACTCCAATAGACAGGAGGGAAGGGAGAGGGTGGAGTAGGAAAGTCATAGGGCCAGCTGCGATGGAGGTGGGAGGGAACCCCATCTCTAAGTGATTCACACCCCACTAGTTCAGGTCTTTGCCGGTTTCCCTTCTGCCTGCTCTACCTGTGCCACCACCCTGGGAAGCCAGGCTGGCTCGTGGTGCTCCTGCCAGGAAGAGAAGCTAAGAGTGTATTAGGCAGTGGCTATTGCTGGGGCAGCCCTTTTAACAAGGGCAGTCATTGTCCTCATCCTGCCTATTTCCCCAGTGGCAGGAGGAGCAATAAGACTGGTTTTATAGAACCCTGCATGCCTGGGGAGCCTTTGGCCAGTGCTGACTCTGCTCTCTCCCTGTGTTCCCTGCTTCCCCCAGCCATGCCTTAGAGCTGCTCCTAGGCTCACTGGAGAACATTGCTGGAGCAAATTCTGCTGACCATGGGCTATAGTTAAATGCTTTTCCCTCTGGTTAAGAGCAAGGCAGATCATTAGCACACTCCTTTGCTAACAGTCCCTTCAGATGGCTGGAATTTCTGGCCAAATATTGATAAATTCATGCCAGTCTGCACATGACACTATATCTCCCCAAAGGCTGTCATTTTCAAAATGGTTTCGGTTGCCTCTGAATGCCTGGCTTGTGGCACCCATGCTCTGATTTGCAGGGACAATCTTTAACTTCAGTTCTTGTAAACTTCTTGCAGACTTTTGAGCCTTCAGCACTACTCAGAGACAGGCCATCATGCCTGAAATTGGGACTGCGCAGCTGACGGTACCCCAAAGGAAGGAGTAGGCATTCATGAAAATGTGACTGTAAGTGTGCAATAAGCCTTTGTCCAGGCATGTGAGAACAATGCTGCAGAAATCCTTGAATGCGCAGGTTCTGCCTCTGCGGTGGAGTCTCAGACACTGAGTGCTGATCATCAGCTCATACCAAAAAGTATTTGAACCTCGTAAGTTTATTCGTTGTTCAGGGAAAACTCATCCTTGCCCTTTTTCCTTCAAAACTTGTAATGATTCAGTGTTCTGTGACTGTAAACCTTCATCTTTTCAGGGTTATAAACTCTCTGTGCTGCTGCAGTATTATTGAAATAAGCAGTTCTACTTGCTCATGTCATCTCTTGTGCACTTAGGTCTGGGTGAGGTGGCTTGCAGTTGGACAGCAAGGTAAATGATACAGCACTAAAACAAGGAGATCACTTTTAGCCATTGAGGTAGAAAATGACCTGTTTTTAGACTGAAAATGCTTTTTTTTTCCTTCAATATTGGCCATTACAAAACAAGGCACGCTGGGGCAGAACCTTAACTGCAATGCATATAAATGTCTACAGTGATGAAATTCCCTTCAGTCAGACAGCAAAGAAAGATGAAATCCTGCCCCCAAATATTAGTTGAATGAACAACTGGTTTGCATTAAATTTCAAAGGCCTATCACATCGCAGTAGGCCTGAATTCAGGTCTTTTTTCCCGTGTTATTGTTCCTCCTGAAGTACCACGCAAATGCCTAAATCTAGAGCCCTTTTGCAAGAAGACAGCCCCTAGCCAGAAGGATGTAGATAGTCTCTAAGGACCCAGTTTCTCAGAGGTATTGGCTCTTCTGCAGCTGTCACAGGAGCAATGCCGTGGACCCTCTCCAATTTTTGCCACAGGAACTGGGTGCTCTGTTGTAGTGGCCAGCCCTGATCTTCTCAGCCTCTGGTTCAACAGTGTCTGTTCTGCACCATTGCACAGCATTTGGATCTGCTCTAGGATTAAAAGCAAAGAAGCCCAGAGAATGAATGGCAAAATGGCAAGAGATACGGCATCATTATCACCTTCTCTGGGACTTGCAGGGTTCAGGAATACTCCCCTTCAGACATGCCTGGAGGTTTTCTCTTGTGCCTGCTTTCCAAGAGGTCCTTCTTTCCTGGTGAGCCCTGAGAAAGGAGATCCTGGAGGGGCCAGCGCAGCTTCTGTGATCCTGAGCTGCCTTCTCTTCCTGAAAGGGCTGTGTTGGGAAGCAGGGCACCCTTACCAGGACCCTTGCTCTATAGGTCACCAAACTTTGGCTGAGGAACATGTTGTCATGTGTCACTTAACGCTGGGTAAGTTTAACTATTAGATGAAATTTAAGAGAAAAGTATTTGCAATAATGCAATAGGATACAAACAGATAAAGTAATAATAATCCCACTGTTAAGACTATACTTACTGGTAAAGATCCTTTGTGGATCTCGGCCATTTTATGTTTTTC
Source organism: Gymnogyps californianus (assembly GCF_018139145.2). NCBI lineage: Eukaryota > Metazoa > Chordata > Aves > Accipitriformes > Cathartidae > Gymnogyps > Gymnogyps californianus. The sequence goes on from NC_059473.1 coordinate 45,618,524, forward strand.
TTTTAACTTATGTTAGGCACCAGAATCTCCCTTTATTGACACAAGATGGAGTTTCTCTGCCAGAGATGGCCGTCACCGCTACTGTCTCCCCTGTCACTCCCCATTTGCCCACGGGAGGGAAGGTTAGAGGGCAAAAGCTAAAACTGTTTTTCTATGCCATCCAAAGCTCAAATATCCCAGTTTTCACATAGCTTATTTGAGAAAACTTTCTTCTCAACACCTGTGATTAGTTTCTGGACTCCACATGGCATCATATGAAGAGTTACCTTACTTCTGTCTTCCCTCCTCCTCAAGATCCTTTGATTAATGTTTTTGATCTATACCCTAATTAGCAAAATCCTAGCTCTGGAATACTTGTCTTTGTCATTGTCTCCTGCAGACAAACAAAACACTATGCCTGTGTAATAATGCCCAGTCTTCTCGCTAGACTTATAACCATTTTTTTTCAGTGACTATCTTGTAAAAAACAAATGCGGTACTACAGATGATGTTGAACAATACCAAACACTACTCTCTACATTTTACAGAGACAATTTTGACAGACACTGTCACAGATACTATGTGAAAAGCCATCTCAACTTACGCCACATGTAGGAAAGAAGAAGCCATCTCATTGTCTGCAAATGGATTTTTCAACAAGATGTTACATCTGACATTGCATTTGGGCAAGAACTGATTTTTATGTGAATAAGAGTTGCTAACAAGACTGCAGAAATTAAAATCTATTCATACTTTTTCAAGAGTGAGATATGCAGTCACTGCAGTCTTCCATTCCATGCTCTGACACCTTCTCTCCTTCTCTTGAATAATCTAATAATAACTGAAGTTTCCACTCCAAAAAGCCCTCTGCATTAATCATTTGGTCTGTTGAGATCTCAGCTCAATTATTGTCAGCCTGCATCTCTGCAACTAGGAAATTACATTAAAAGTTACTCCAAAGTGATGTCAGAGTGCAAGAGTTGAAGGGAGAAGGGGTAGCTGGGCTTCACTGTGTAACAGCAAAGCGTCCTCTCCAGGACACTGCTGAGCTGGTATGCAGTACTGTTTCCAAGGAAAAAAAAATAAAATTAATGCAATCAATTTACTTCACATTTTGCCTTGTCTCAAAAATTATTGAGTCATTAATCTTAGCAATGTCATGGTGTTGTCATTCACTGACTTCAGTTAAATAGGAGCTTACCATTAGAAATCTGTGCATTCTTCACATGCAGTAATACCCTTCTTGACCATCATGAGTGGAGCTCCCCTTGTTGAATTAAGGGGAATTTAAAAGAAAGAAGCTAATGAAGATGAATAGGCTAAACTACTTCAGTATACTGCATCTTGTACACACCTAACCCTGATAGTACTGGGTCAAATTCTTCTTATATAGGCATAGGCATTACATGGAAATGCAAGTTCACAAGCTTCATTTCAGGGCCCCTAGCTCTTGTGCTCTTCCATTCTCTCATTTCTGTTTTCACTGAGCTAATGCAGAGTTTCTGGACCAAGAGGCCAGGGGCTTTCATGCACCAGGGCACCCAGCTGCCTTCCTCAAAAAACTGTGCTGTAAAGTGGCTTTGTGCCCTGGTGTCGTAGCAGCCACTGCTGAAACAGCACAGTATTGCAATGCAGAGAAGTGTTCACCAATGGAGCCGAGTGCTGATGGTCTGAAGGAAACTAGCAGGTCTGAAGAGAAATTGGAAAAAACAACATATGTTAAGAGGTTAATTGAGCTGAAGCTAATTTACACTGCATGAGCAAGCAAAAGTTTCTGTGATGTCAGACAAGAGTGGAATTAACGTGAGAGTATCAATAAAACTGCAGTACTTTAGATCAATAGATCATCAGGAGAAAAAAAAATCTGATCACGTCTAAGGGAACTGCCAGAACAAAAAGTCACATAAGAGATTTGGTTTTGTCCAGCAGGTTGAAATTCTGTCACTGGGAATGCTACAAAAGATGGCACCCAGACTCTGATGAAGGGAAAGCGTTGCTGCTGACCACTAGGGAATGCTCGGGGAGCATCTTGGGGTTACCTCTATTTCACACACGAGTGCGGTGCCAGAAATCCCAGGCTGCCATTGACTGGTCTCGGGCCACCTTATGACACAGGCTGCAGGTTATTAGCAATAACAAATGTTAGTTTGATTCCCTAAGGATGTATAGCTGGAATATAACAGGGCTGCACCTAAGGTAATTAGTCTTGCCTGTCAGCAGAACTAATCAGCTATAGCAATAGTGATAGCATAATGATATGACAATAGGGCTTCTGGTTTTGGAGCTAGCGTGGATGGGTGTCTCTGCTCTACCTGCCATTATGCAGCACTCATGCCATCTCACGCACCAAACAGCCTTAATTCCAGTCCTTATGCTTGGAAGTGCTATACACAAAATGTGTGCTGGATACCATATGGGACACTTTCTGACCTGTTTCCTGAAATTACTAATATGAAATAGGGTCACCACATGTATTGGCTGTACTTTAGTGTCATGGGGCTATATAGAGTCAGTGGTAGGCAGCGTAGATGCACGTGGTAAAAGAGGATTCTGGCATTGACTCTGAAGATCTTCCTTCAAAAGAGACAGAAGTGGAGGAAGGGACAGAGCACACGGATACACACACAGAGCACACCATGACCATGTAAACATGGGACACAGTCAGTGACTACAAAGCGATTCAACTCAATGTGTGATGTTAATGCACCTAAATTACAGGGTGTAGGGTGTGTTAAATCCTCAGGTGAGTAGACTCATTCAGATGTGTATTATATTTTCACTGCAGCATAATCCTCTTTAGAGGATGACTTTATTCCTAGATGAGGGCATCTGCATAGGAGTTTAATGCACTTTAACTTGCACTTATTGACTTGTACCATTAACTGACTTGCTTTCACTATCCTGAATGCGCCTGTGACAGACCAAAGTTTGTAGCGCTGCAGCTCTCATCTTCATAAATATCTAAAGACCCACCTGCCTTTGGTGTTATGGACCAAAGAGATGAGGGCAAGTTATTGCTCGCACTGTGCTCCTATGAACAAGAGGTATGACTTCAGAGTCGCAAAGGCAGTGTTGTTGTTGTCACTAATACTGCCCCAGTCCTGTGTTGGGAAAGGAGCACCAAGACTTGAGGAGCTTCGCTGTACCCCTGGTCAGATATAACCATTGGAGGGGTACCTGAGAAGCGACGTATGCATCTTCATCTCTGGACATTTCCTGGCCTTCTAGGCCAGACACAGCTTCTTTCACAGGGCACATTAGGTTCTGGTCTAGCCCTGTATCAGTTACTCAGTGCATGCTTTGCATATTCAAAGTGTTTCAACAGGCTTTGCAATGACTCAGGACACTGATTATTGTTCATACAGTAAACAGTTGTAGTGGCTTAACTCCTTACAATTCCCCATCATTTGATTAATGACCTTTTCTTGGAGATAATTCCTTCATCAGAAGAGAATAGGTGCCTGCCTTTACAATATCTCTGTTCATGCCATCTTTCTGAGCACAAGACTGCCTTCAGTAGAAGCATCACCGAATTTTGAACATCAGAAGGAAGGCAGGTGTCTTGGCAACAGTTTGCATCAGAGCCCAAAGTCTCGACTAGCTGAGGACTATCCATCAGGATGCCTTGGTCAGAGTCCTGCAGTCCTGGTGCAGCAAGTGATCAGTGGCTGGTACTCACCAGGAAAATAGTCTTGCAGGGAGCTCTGTACTCTGAAATCTTTGCTTTATTAAGAGGCGGAGTGCTTGCCTGGTGAAGAACAAATAAGTTTTAAGAGCATGTGGAGCTAATATTGTTTAACTTCTGCTTCATGAAATTGTTAAGGTGAAATTGGAAAAGTCAGTGAAAATGCTCACAGACCACTCCCTCAACATATACACTCATGTATCAACTTTCTTCTCCTTTTTTTCCACGCGGTTGTGGTAACTTCATTACCTTTCTCACTTCTTCTTGTTGGCTATTTATGGGGACTCTTTCAAAACTGGCAACTCTTGCAAAGTCTTCTGCTTATGGTTTTTATTTTGCTATGGGGTGATTCATTGTTTGACAGAGGGTTTTTTCTATTTTAATAGGAGGAAGAAGTATTTACATAGAGAATAGCAGGAGAAAAAGCATGCAAGCATCAGGGAACGATTCTGAGGCAAGAGCAGAAAAAGAAAAACACTGAATGTAGCGAAAGGAAAGTGCAGCCATAACTCGCAGTACAAACCGTAGGGAGATGAAAGGACATTTTGCTGAGGGACAAAAGCAGTCTTTATTCACAGATGTGTTTATTTGTAGCTCATAGTTTTGAGTAGATTTTTCAAGTAACTGGAAATACTAAGTCCTGTGTATTGTTTTTATCACCTTACACATTTCTTCTGCTTTCTGCTCTTGTTTTATCATTGATAAAATATCTCTGACTATGAGAATAACTAGAAGGAAAAAAGCAACAAATGGCCACATCTTAAAAATGAACATGTGTTTTAGTTTACATACTTGCACCTTCCCTTTCACTTCTGATGATAGGTTCTCAGTTTGCAACACATCTACCATGGACAATTTTTACTATTATTGAAGTAGCCTTTGAGTTCTCACAGCGTATGGCAGGAAACAGCTTGTATTTCTGTACGTGTAACCATTTTAGTTAGTTAGCTAGTTTAGCTTGACTATTAAAGTGCTAACAGCAGCAGGGAGCTACCTCTGTCCCGCCCCGGGCCCACTGCGATACTTCGGATGCTGAAGCCAGCGGTCCGTGCTCAGCAAAGGGTCATCCCACCCCAGTGTGCCACGGAGAGGCTCATCCCACACCAGCCACTTCCCTTTATCGTGGGAAGTGGCTGGTGTGATGGCTCCTGCCCCCGTCCCCCTGCGGAACCCCGTCTGAGGCGAGGAGCTGGGGGATGGAGTGGGCAAGCTGGGGTGGGGAGGAGGAGGAAGGGAAAGCTGCACTGAGCAAAGACAGGGCTGGCAAGGGGAACTGGAGCAGAGCTGGGGGGGGAGGGATGGCCCTGCAGATGAGGCGGGGGCACCAGCAAGGACTGAGGCTTGCCAGGACCTGGGGAGAGGGCAGACTGGGACTGCAGAAAGGCAGCAGCCTGGGCAAAGGCACCGGCACAAGGAGAAACCCAGGGAGCAGAAATTGAGATGGGATGGGAGGGAAAGTGGATTTGATGGAGGGGGGAAGACTGGGGAAGAGAAAGAAGCCTCATCTGCTGCAGAAATCAGCAGGTACAGGGTGAATTAGGCATTGAAGTACAGGAAATTAAAAGCTTATCTCAAGGTTGAAGCAACAGATCACTGCTCTGAAAAATCCAATTCAGTCCTTACAATCATCAAAGAGATCCTGTGTCATGCTTGACACACCACTTAAACCAAATTTGGCATCGGTCATCACTGATACTGTGTTTCTTTTTCTATTTTTTGGTGCCTGACTTGAGATGCTGGAGCTCTCCCAGCTGCGGAGGCTGACAATGGACAATGCTAGTGGGTGTGTTTCGTGCTCTAAATTGCCAAATATGCCCAAATCATCACACCCCCATCACTTCAAATAAGGTGCTGAAATCAATGCTACCTTTTGACCTCATCCTTTCTATGCCTCTGCTGTGAAACGGTGATCAGACAGCCTCCACCCTCACAGCACTGCTGTGGTGCAAAGTCACGCACAAATACAGCAGGTCCCGAGGTGTGAATCAGCCCACGGGGAGGTGGGTGGCCCGTGGGATGCACCATGAGGCCAGGAGCCTGGCCGAAGAGCTGGAAGCTGTACGGCACAGGATGCCATGCTGTCTCGGCCATGGTGCGAAGGAAGATGGGTGTTACGGGGCTCGCCAGGACTGCTGTACTGGGAAAAGCAGCTTGGGAATTGTTGGACCAACATTTGAGATCGGTTCAAAGAATGTAGTGCTCAACTGGCAGACAGCCAGGTGAGGAAACACCCAGCTTTCTGAGAAGGATTTGTATAGTGCGCAGAAAAGTAGGTTTCATTTGCAGAAGGCTGCATTTGAAACAGAAAATATTGACTATCTGCCCATCAAGGGAGCACAATCCACCGTGTATAGTCACTGCAATAGGCTTTATGATAAGAGAAGAGATGTGAGCAAGGCGATTTCAGACATGATGCATTCCTAATTACCTAATTTTTGAGCACGTAATTTGGCAACCTTAATAACACTTTTCAGTTCAGCTTTTCTCTGTAATGACTGGCATTTGGGAAATTTTCAGCACTTGACTAGGACAAAAGCAGAATATATTCAGCCTCACTCAGCAGGACTCTTGAAAATAGTGAGATTTCAGACAAACAACGCCTGTGTTGAGCACAATTAGGCATTTATCACCTTTGGGATGGAATGAGGTTAAAAGTACCAATATTGCTGAATTCTATGTTAAATGATCTAATCTCCTAATCTCCTAAAGAAATTCTTCTTATAAATGACACTGTAACAGGCTTTAAGCTGCAAAGAGTGCTGATGGGAAATGGAGTCCACAGCTGATATCTTTGGGGACAAAGCAAAAACCAATCTGCAGCATCGTCTTATGGAAAAGCAAATGTTTCTCTCCAGATCCTTTTCTGCTGTGACCTTTGGTATTTGGCGTTAGACATGAAATTCCTTCAGAAAGTTGCATCTGTCTCACAGTGGGGAGAAAGAAAGGGACCAGTAAATGGGAAACCTCTGCTACGCTACTAAGGTAACAAATTCTAATTGGAACACTGTAGATCAGGATAATTTCAGAAAAAAAGTAGTTGAGTCAGAGAATTTGTGGTCTTCTCCAGCCATTTTGTCTCTGTGCAGCACGGGATGGCCAGCTAACTAGTCTTTGTGGCATCTGTATACACATTTCGTATTAAGTGCGGAAAAACGAGAAGTGAAGACCCAGCCAATGTGGCAGCAGTATGAATGTCTTTCAAAGTACTCATTACAGGCAAAGTCAACAAAAGCTGAAAACCCATCATAAAAAAAGTCAAGTCAGGGGAAAAAATTGCCGCGTGTGCTCAGGCCACGTACTAAGGTGACGATATGACAATCAGAAAGTAAACAAAACAAAGCCCAGCAGTGAGGTAAAGAAGCTACTCGTTGTGACCATGGTATGGTGCAGACAGGGAGAGAAAAAGAGTCTCTTGCTGTACATCCTGCAGCAGGAATCACGGTGCCACCTCTTTATCAAGTAGCTTCCCAGGAGGCAAGGGGGAGCGTGGTGAGGCACATATGAGAAGCCCCCAGATTTGTAGGTGAGGGGGGTTATTTCTGAGCGCCTCACTGGAGCATGTAGCTGCTGCAGTTGAGCATTTACCACCATGTTCCTTCCCGAGCTCCCATTCCAAGAGCAAGGGTTTCTGTTTCAGTCAGTCATAAAATGAGAACGATCCAGCATCACTTTTTTTATTTTTTTATTTTGAACCATTTATATTTATAGTTTGTGAATGACAGGGAAAACCATGGATGCTACCGTGCCAAACAAAGCAGTGGAAACACTCTGTCTGTCCTTCCAGCCTAGAGGAAAATAAATATCATGGCATTTAGTGAAGAAGCAACACAGTTGTAATAATGAAGTACTTCTTTTTTAAGGCAGTGATTGAAAATAACAGGTTCACCATCAAAATAGGTGGGACCAAACACATTAGGCACACAAACCTAGTAACAGTAATTAAGGTTATGTTCCTGGGAGGAAGAGTGTGACTAATACAGATGACATGCAATTTTTTTCAAACAATAGCAAATTGTTAAAAGGCCTTTAAGTGGAGTAATACAGCACACGAGTGATCCCATCTCTTATTTGTTGCCTGGCAAACTGGATTAAGTTTAATAGATATGAAAGGCTGCAAGCAGCTACATGATCTTCCTCTACGGTTATGTAAGCAGATTTTGATTTTGCAGTAACCTGTGTGCTTCAACAGAGAATAAGCAAAACTCAGCTTTGATTCCAGTTAGAAAGAAAGGGGAAAAACCCTGCAAAACCGATGAGGAACATTTTCCATTTTAGCCCCCTTTGAAACACAGAAGCCTGGGGCCAGATCCTGAGCTGTTACCAGGGGAGATGGCTCCACTGGCTCCAGCTGAACTCTCAGTTTTCTAAATGTTGCAGACCTGGCTGGGAGCTTTGCAGCCCATGCCTTTCTTTTCAAACTGCCTTTGAAGCTCTAAATAAAAGCAAAAGCAGTAGCCATACAGCCCTTCTCCCTGCCTTTTTAGGTGCTCCACTTCTAGTATGAGCTGTGTGACGTATGAATAGTGAAGGTCAAATAAATGAATTCCTTTCTTGAAAAGTCGGTGGAAAGCTACTGGTGGCCCATGTGAGGTCTCATGTCAGGAAGCTCCACCATCTCAGAAGCTGGGGCACAGGGGAATATTTTATTTTTGAAGGGCATATTTTTAGTGAGGCTGAGTCAGAGTATGACTTGCTCTTGAAAAAAACTGAGATGGAAAAGTGGAAATACGCTCCTGTATTAGTTGCTAACACATTTCGTTCCCCTGCTACAGATGTATGACTGCCTAGACTGGCACTTGCATTTGAACAGTGCCCGCAAGTTGCATCCAGGAGCAGAAGCCGGCCTTCAGGATATCGGGCCATTGTCAGTGTCCCAGTGTCCCAGTGTCCCACCACCCCTCAATAAATTGCCAGGGGAGCTCTGTGTTTCCTGAGGGTAAATTTTCCCTCTGCAGATTCTTCAGGAAAACTTCCCCTGTTTATGCTCTCATTCTAAGGCATCAAGCTAGAAAGACCTAGGCTTCCTCCATAAATTATCAGGACAATTTAAATTTCTTTTTTAGAGAAACAAATCCAAGAGTCTGTTTCAAACTTAAATGCTTCTGACTCACATATTCTGTATTCAGTGCACTGGCTCTCAACATATAAACAGCTATTCCACAGAGTCATATCAGAGAGAGATTTGACTGTTCCCATTTTTTTCTTAGCTAATTTCTAATAAAATGTCCTAAAGTCATGGGCCATAGAACTTCTGATTAATGTGTACAGAATAGTTTGCCTCAGTGCCATAAAGAAACCAAAATAAATTACTGAACAACTAAATCAACGCTTTAGCTAAATAAGTGAACACAATTCTTGATTAACACGGGAACGTGAACATCTCGTCCCAACTGCCATAACAAGCACCAACACCTGCAACGTTGTTGTGCCTAGTTTGTATAGCAGGGCCCCACTCCGTGACCTGGCAAGGGAAAGTCTTCCAGTAGAAAAAAGATCACAATTAACAAATAAACAAAGGCTTCCTCCCTCCTTAACAGCCTTGGAGAGGAGCGGGGAATCTGGCAACAGGCTCGCTGCTGTCATGAGTGAGCATAATGTAAATACCTCGACAGGCAGAATCTGAGATTTTGACAGACGTAACATAGCTGCAAAGCAAGTAATAACCGAGTGTTAAACCCCCGTAGTGAGGGCACAGCGCATCTCTGCTGGTGTTCTCCTTAACCTCTCTCCCCTACCCCTCCTTTGTAAGATCTTCTTTGTACTTTTTAGCTCTTTCTTCCACCTCCTTTCCCCTTTCTTCCTTTTGTGCTTTCCCCCCCCCCTTCTCCCCTCTTGGGATCCAGCAGTTTGGGCCCTGCGATTCTTCACGGTTCACTGGTTTTGCTTTGCAGGGCTTCATTCCTCTGCGTCAAACAAAGATTGCGAGGAGGAGAGCGGAGGCTATAGAAAGGAGGTTACATCAGGCATGTTGTAGACAGCGCTGAAATGTGGTTGTAACCTTGCCAGATGGATGGACAGCCCCTGCACAGCAGGGGCTCTCAAAAGCAGATTCAAAGTCATACATACCAGAGGGTGGGGAGAGGAGGGGGACGGAGAGGCGGGATGTCGAATTTCCATATATTTCCATGAGCTTACTGTCATTTCTGCCTAGCATGTCACTAGCAGCATATTACAAGGCTTTCCTGCACTAGTCCTGCCTATTAAAAGCGCACCCTGATCTAGATGCTTCATTTCCCCCCCAAAACAAATGCATACTGTGGAAAGATCATAGACACTGCCTGGAGCTGGTGGGAAGCATCCCTTGTCATGGTTTGCTTGTTTGTGCTTGTTGCAGTTGCTGTTGTAAGCCATGCAAAACAATTAAGCAACTATAAACAGGGATATCCCAGTCACCCTTTGAGTGTATCGAGGATTTGATTCAACATCATCCAGGTACAAAGGCGCATTGTGTAAACAGGCAGACGCTTGTCACGCCAGCAAGTCTTACATGTGTTACAGTCTGTACTGCTGCAGTGCCTGCGGCCGCAGCCCTGGATGGAAACCCACGGTGCCAAGCTCCATCCAGAGGGCAGCAGGGGAGAGCCGGGCCTGGGGACCTTACATTGTAAACACATCTGAACAAGTGGCATCATTAAAAACAGCAAATAAGAGTGTTCGACACTGTTTATAAAAGGCGCTTACAGCAATGGCCGGTCCTTGATACTCCCCTTCTGTCAAAGGCCCGGGGAAGAACAGGCCTCACAGATACCTCATCCCAAATGCAGTCTATCTTGGGCACAGTGGGCAGCCCAAGCCCAGCCCTCCATCCCGCCACCACCAAGTCACCACCATCAGCTCTGTTCCATTGAAAACCAAAGGGATAAATCTGTCCAGGGAGCCTTGAGGATGGGTTTTTCAAAGCCGGGCTTACTCTACATGCATTTTTCCATGTTTCAAAATGTGCTGTAGCGACCGAATCCCGAGCACACAGCTGGACTACTTTGCAGCCTGCGCTGAAGGCTGAGCGATGCCCTGCCTGCCCCAGCAGCTGAGGCTTGTAAGGGACAGACAGAAATCTCCTTTTCCACCTGCCAAGTCCATGACACCAGTCCTTGCGGAGAGGACAGGTCTCCTCTGTCCTGAGAAGCCAATGTCAGCAATGCTTCGCATCACCACAGTGACTCACAGCTCCTTCACTGGCCTTTCAGGATGGAGATTAGGGAACCAATTTTTCTAATTCTCATCCCCCAGAACAATATAAGGCGTGTCCTAAATCACACCCACCAACCTTGGACCCTACTACAGGCTCTTACGTCGACTGAGCCCTGCTGAGTTGTGATGCCCAGAGGGAGAAGGTTTAGCCGGTTAGTTGAAGCGCTCCCTGCACTTGGAAAGGCTCAGCCAGACTCTCAGCCCTCAAATGCTGCCCTTAACTGGAGAGATGCATCGGGAGTATCCAGCCTCACAATGTTCATGCCCAAGGAGAGCAAGACATTTTTGGAGGAATTCATGACTTAGAAAGATTTTAGCAGTTTTTAAGTATCCAAAAATAGTATTATATCATGCCTGTCTAGTATCCACTTTAAAATCAAGTCCTAGTCCAACTCCCTTAATTTAGCTACTTACAAAAGCTAAACTAGTTTTGAGATAATTTTTCCTATATTTTGTCTTATGCCAGTGACAACTATATGGGAGTGCATGTGTGCATGTTTTTAGTTTAGCCAAAGTCAGCCAGTTCTTTGTTTTAGAGGGAAGTAAATAATATCTGTCCTCCCCATTCCATTGTCTACCTTCCTGCTCCCACCACCGCTCCCTGCTCCAGCAGCTGAAGGCCAGAAAACTTTCACAGAACTCACAGAATCCTCAAAAATTAACAAGACAAGCCCAAAGACAACAGGTTTGGTAGCTTGAGCCTCCAGCTGGGCCTCCAGCCCGTTTTGCCACTGTGCACGGCACTGCAGACTCCAGTGTGCTCTGGCATGCAGCAAGCTGCTTAGGTGTTAGGCTGCTTCAAGGAGCTTAAAATAGGACCTTCCCTTGGAAGAAAAGGCGGTGGCTGAGAGTGAGCAAGAGCAGAAGGATTTGTCCCGAAGCGTCAGAATGAGCCCAGTTTTGCTCTTACACACTGGATTTCCATTGCTTTTCTAAAGGCATTTCTTCTCTCCTTGGCAAGGAGTATTAGGCCCCTCAAATGTCTTCAGATGCTGCTGAGATATTTGTCAGCGAACCTTAAAGCTGTTGTTTAATCACTTTGCTCACAGCCAGATTCCTCCTTTTGCTTATAGAAATTTCCGCAGTCTGGTATGTGTTTTCAGGCAAGATCAAGCTGTTTTCCAGCAAAAAGGTCTTTTCAAATCTGCAGTCATGTCTTATTTGAACTCCAGCTGGGCTCCTTTCTGAGTGCAACTTGTCATGGTTTACAACACAGCATCTCTTTCTGTAGCTGTTGTTTTACTGTTCACATTTGAAGCTGACTCTGAGCTTCTGCCATCCAGTGCCCACACCATCTCCTGGTAGGAAGCGCTGGGAAATGAGGGCCACCATCATGCCATGCTCGCTCTGGTGTAATGCAGGAAATACATAAAGATGTTGTGTTGTGTTGTGTTGTGTTGTGTTGTGTTATGTTATGTTACGTTATAAGCAGAATGCTGCAGTCATCTGTGCAGAGCTACATCCAGCAATTGTATGATGCCATGCCTGATAGGCGGCTGGTTTACCCAAATATCTGGTGAACACTTGACAGTCTACTAGGATAAGTTACTGTCTAACCACTGTTTCCTACCCTCATTCATTGGTTTCATGCCAGTAATGAATAAAGGTCACATTTCAGGGAATTACCATTTTTGAGAATTTTTTTACTTCACAGCTCAACGTTGTCTGATTTTGCAAGTTAAATGATCAGCCCAGGATCTCTCTTAACCTTCTGTCACAAATGTGACATGCCTAATCTTTTTTTCTGTTGGTTTTTTTTTTTTTCTCTTGCCAGTTAAAATAAGAAAATTCAACCAAAATAACTGCCTAGGAAAGGTTAAGTTAAGAATCTTTCAAGGATAGTTTAAACGATCGTTTTTCCCTCTTCCTAATTTCTAAACAATAATAAAAAACCCCCTTCACCCTACCCCAGTGGCTATCAAGTGTAGAAGTAAACTGTCATATTAACGCTTACAATAAATGCTGTCTCGGAAATGACAGTTCTTTCTAGGATGGCTCACGTGTGAACATTAGAGTGTTCAGAGTAAGCCAATGTAGACGTGATAGCCTAGGTACATCCCAAATATGAATGTAGCAGTGTGAGCAATCAATCTAGTGTTTAGGGGCTGTGCACAGCCCATTTTCACTGAACACAGTAATAGTTTGCAGAAAACTCTTTGGTCAATTATCTACTATTGCCCTGGGTGGCTGCATGCACAAGGGGGAATAAAACTGAAAAAAAATAATTCAGAATACAAACCAGTTAGTTAGATATCAATGCAGTAACAGGACGTGTAGGATGCCTGGTAACAGTAGCTAATTTCAGAGCTCACAGATAGCATAATCTGTTAATTTACTTATGGCTGCTATCCAGCTATAGTGGTAAGTGTGGCTGGATGGAAAAGGATATGATAGAAAAAAAAATCTACAGAGTTTAGACTAAGTTTGGCGGTGTCAGCCGACAAAAGGGACCCAGTAGAGCAGGCCACAGCCAGGTTAGCTGCAGGGTGCCGGAGGAGGGCTGCCCAGCACCCAGCTGCTGCTGCCTCCCACCGCCTGGACTCGTCTGCTCAGCCAGGGGTGACAATGCAGGGAGCAACATCTCCTTCCATCCACCGGCGGATCCACACCTCATAGGAGAGGATTTATTTTTTTTCCCAAATTTCAGTGAATCCTGCTTGAAAAAAATCATGGAGTCTACCAACCTGTTCCTTAGGTAAAGATTTAAATCTCACGTTTAGTTATGCATACAGACAAACTGGTCACTGGAGAGGGAAACTAAATGGGTTACAAAGCCCCAGATTTGGAAGATCTCAGCTCCTACTGAAACCACTGGGATTTAGGCACCTATTTTCCTTGGAGATGATGAACCAAAGTGCATCCCGCATCTCCCGCAGTTAAAAGAATTCCAAAACAGGAACAGGGCTGGAAAGCTTAATTTCTAAAACCAGCAGTGTACCCCATTAAAAAACTCGTGTTATATTTCATTCAGTGGCTGCTCCACAAATACTCTCAGCAGCTGTTGCAGCATCTTGGTTGGGATTCCTCTCACCTAACTTTAGTCTTTCCAACTGAGGCCTCCAATCTGAATTTGATCCCTTGGCTTCCCCCGCAGCCAGGCGGCTCCTCCAGATGGCAATTCAGAACTCCAAAAATTTAGTAAGGGGAACTTCTGTGGATCCACAGTTGAATTTACTTTAAACAATCAACTGGTTTATAGAGTCCCGCTCTGAGAAAACACCTTTTAACCCATTAAAAATCACTGCATTGAGTTACATGGAGCATGAGACACACGGAAATCTAGATGTAAAATAAAACAACTGTGTTTACTTTTTGATTTCAACTGCTCCTGTAAATCAGAAGCTATAAACCAGCAGGGAGCTGGCTGGGGATGGCCCCTGAGAGCAGGATGCTGAGCTCCCGAGAACTCCCAGGGACCCCAAAACAGAAATTAATTAATGGCTTTGGCCTCATTTCTGTCTCCAAGAGGTGGCAGGGCAGGATGCTTTTATTTCAACAGTGTTACTTTTGAATTGAGGGTGACAAAACCTGACGTATCACCCTACCTAGAGCTGCAGTCTTCAGCATTACAGTAAAAAGGCCTTTCCCGGGCACAGGGGAGAAAAGGAGGAGCGAGGGGATTGCTCTCTGGAGCCCACAGCAGCCTCCCGGTACTGCAGAAGCAACTCTGGGGCAGTCATCAGAGCTGACACAGCTTCCAGGGAGGCTGTAAAGGAAGGCAGCCACTTCCCTAAGGAGTGCTGGTGAAGTCCTTGGTGCTTACAGCTTTGTCACATTAACAGGCTCTACTTAAAAGCAGCTCATCCCTCCAGGTAAAATACAGACCCTCCCAAAATGGTGAGCTCCTTCAACTCTGGGTAAAAAGCAGCATTTAGAACACGCAGAATTGAATCCCTGGTTACTCAGAGGCATTGAAAGAAAATGGGATTAAGACAAGCACCAAGATTTTTGGTAGAGTGGTAAACTAAGCTATTAATCTGGGCTGCTACTGTTGTCCTCTTTCTAGAAGGTTTTGGGGTATTTGGATTTTTTTTTTAATTGCCTGTACTCTCTGTGCTTGGGAGTGGGGGCACTTCTGCTCATTCAGGCCACCTGAAGGAGGTAATTTAATTTGCCAGTGTGGTAGCCAAAGCTGTAATTAATCTCATGACTTGCAAGCACTGGAGCCTCTGTTAGTGGTGAGTGCTCATCAGCTGTGGCTAATGATGAGATGCCTCTGCAAGGGCCCTTTGGCCACACAGCCCAGAGTAAGGAGGTCAGTCTTGCTGAGCAGTGATGCGGGTTCTGCTTGCCTTTGGGTGGCTGATGGTGAAGCGTTGTGAAGCTGTGTCTGCTTTAGTTGCTGAGAGCAACAGAAGCAGTTTTCTGGACTGATCTTCATAGATCTCTGCTAAATATTACTGGTGAGTGTTGATTTCTACTTGCTAAGCCCTTATGCAGCAGTTTGGCTACAATCAGCAGAACAGAACATGCTAAGAGCTGACTGTTGAAAGTGTCTGTGTCCTTTTTAATTATATCTGAGCATCCCTTTAGCTGTCTGATTGGCAGGGTCCTTTGAAAAGTGTTGCTTTCAGAGGGGGTAACTGTATCTTTGCATGTTGAAGCTCTGGTGCTCCGATGTTTGAAGCTTACAGTAGAGTTAAATCTGAGAGTCATCTTTCCTGGTCAGGCTTTTCTTGACCCTGCTGAGGTCTGGACACCCGTCCTCTTTGCTCAGAGGGACTGGTGCCTGCCATGCTGAAATGGGTCTGTGGGAAGAGCTGTTCTTGCTTTGGCCTGAGGTGACTTCTCCTTTCTCCTCTGAAAAGAGAAGCGTTCCTTTTGAACTGTTCTTTAATCTCAGCTTTTAGATCTGTTTCATGTGAAGAGCCTGTGTCCTCCTGGGACATGGTATTTCCCCTTCCTCAAACCCTGGCTCCTATAGCCTCTCCAGCTTGTGCTGCTTCCAGAAACCAGCTTTGTCCCTGTTGGCGTGGAGGGGTCTCAATCTGTTTCTCAGAAAGAGAAACTGCCCCCTTGTACCTGGGGGTCTGCCCACGTAAATCACGTGAGCCCCGATGCATTGGCCCAGGGCCACGTGGCAGAAGGGTATTTCCAGAAAGGCTTTAATTTGGGGAAGGGGAGGCATTGAGCTGCCGGCGTGTGACCGCTGCCGCAGCTGTGCTGTGCATATCTCGGCTTTGTGCTGTGGCTTCTACTCTGTTGGTAATTGAATTGAAATCAAAACATAACCGTATCGCTCTGATGCTCTGGCTGCTAAATAGCAGTATTGTGAATAAATCAGAGTTACTTCAGAGAATCGCTTTAATGCGGCAGAATTGCAGCAATCAGGGGATAAAGTTAGATTTAAGAGTATCTGGTAAAGGAGCTGATTGGCATTCAAAGGAAAACTGCTTTTGTTCAGTCTTTCTGCAAGTGGGGGTAAGCATTGTCCAGAGGAATTAGCAGTGCTTGAGGGCCAGGGTAACTCCTCATTCCTGCTCTGCCCCCGATTTTTACCCTGTGGCTTTATGTAGACAATTTTGCTTCTTGCCATTTTTTCCTAGTTTTGAGAGCGCTTACTTCCTCGGTTCTTAGTGCTGTGTGAGACTGCTCGTTTCACTGTATAAAGAGCTACATGGGCAATAAAGTGCCTCCCCCTCCCCAATGCCAAGCTAGCCAGGTTGAAGGACAGGGAATGGAATTGCTCGATAGCCAAAACTGCAGGGCGATGGTTGGAAGGACCTAGAGGGATTTCAAACAATTAATCCCTCAAGATAACATTATGTCTTGCCTTCTACAATGACAAATGATGCCACAGTTCAGTATTGCTGCTGTTCAGTGCTCCTTCGTGTTGATCTCGTGTGCATCCTGCTGTCTTTGCTGTCATTCCCATAATGCATCTTCGCCATCTGCCGCAGCCTTTAACGAGACCATGCTCTACAAGCCTTGAACAAAAGAATTAGTCTACCAAGAGAGGGGGTAAGGGGAAAAAAGATAGACCAATCTTAAAAATAAAAACAATCGTCTTTGTTACTGGTTGGCTTGTGAAGGAAACTTGTACTACAGGCATGGTAGGTCAGGGCAGGCAGGGAGGGGTTTTGGCTCTCCTGGCTTCCAGCAATGATGATGGGCAACAGGTGAGCATTTGGTGATGAAGCCTGAGTCTCAAGGGGCTCCTGTACCAAGCTTTCTGGCTTCAGATTGCCACAGCCATGCAAATGGTGAACAGGAAAGCTGATCGGAGGGGTACCTGACCTGGGTTTTTAAAATCAGATTATCTTCTAGGTATTCTGTCTAAGATACTAGTTTTTCAGGGAGATTGAGTATCTGTGACTTTAACATAATTGAATTTGTCAGGTTTTAGAACCTCTGGAAACTTTCACCCTAAGTCTGTGGGTCAATGATTTATTTTTATTAAACCCATGAGTATTTTTTTTTCTCCCCAGTTAGAAATGAGCACAAAGGCTTTCCATGTAGCATGAATTGGCAGAGGGAAAGAAGTCAAGGCTCAGTCATGCTATTGTAGGCACTCACATCTTAATGAGCTCTAGGAAATGGCCCTGTGAACAGATAATAAAAATACAATCTGTTTTTCTAACCTCTTTTGTGATGGCAGAAAAAACAACCTTCAACTTGCCCATTTGAAAAAGTTTTTTCTCAGCTGAGCATATGCAAATTAGGATTTTGCAGATTTTATCAAGAATTATTCTAGTTTTATCCTGAATTGCCTTTAACTACTTGACAGTCACATTAGCACTGCAAGTCAAAAATAAGGTCTGTGGCTAGATATCCCCCATCAAAAATCATACAATGTCACTTTTTTTTTTTAAAGTAGAGATAATAGGTATGAGACAACTTGATTTATACATTCATTAACAAACATATGGATGAACTAATATTTGGTTTCATTTCTGATGCAGTCTTATTTGGATCTACATAAGTTGTATAAAAGAACCTTTCCGTGTGTACATGTGCAAGTTTATTTCAGCTTTGTGATGGAAAAGATAGCCTGTAGTTCGAGTTCTTGCTGTGGTATGTTGGCACTAATCTGATTCAATCTAGATCAGGCCAAATGAATGTATTGTTTCTGATCTGTAGGTCAAATCTATTGCCTCTTATAATTGCTTGTATGACAACTTCTCTGTAAAAGGCCTCTATGCTTCACAGGCTGGTTAAAGACACTGAGAATAGATTTTTTTTTTTTTCTTAAACCAAGAAATTCAATCTGTTCTTGGGATCTGGCTAGCCGTAACACTAAGGCATTTCTTTCTCTGCCTGTAGATGTTAACCTGTTTGTACAGGAGCATTATACGCTTTGAAGTATGCACTGTTGTCCTCAGTGCTATTCTTTAAGATATAAGGCAAAGGTCTAAGGCAGAAGTGGCGATTACTCAAGCGCTGCATGGGACCACCTACAGAAGTCCTTGCTCCAGGATATTCCTGGCATTCCCCTCGTGTGAGTAAAGGAGGGGGTAAAAAAGCATACAGGGAAGTAAAGTTCTGCCTTATCAGATTTCCTGTACAACTACAAAGCAATATGACAAATAATTTCCAGCACTCCTCTTCTAGGCCAGCAGTTTCAGAAGTATTTCCAGAACACTTTGGTTATAATAGTAGCTGTACACCTTGGGTGTCTGCTGTTTCAAAAGCTCCTGCCTATCAATACAACCGTTTCCCTACACAAAGCTGCCAAACTGGTTTCATCCTGCCTGGGGAGTTCACTTATTTCAGCTTACAAAGCCAGGCGTGAGCTGGAAGAATCTCTGAATTTGTGTGGTGTGAAACTCCCTCTCGAGTTTCATAAGCAAGATGAATACATTTGGACTGAAATACAGTGGGAATAACAGGCTGAGGCGCTTTCTTACCTGTCTATGATAAGTTATTTCCTCATGAGATGCAAGGTATTTTGCATAAGTCTGGTGATGTCTCACACTTTGTTACCCAGGACATGGTTTACAAGCAATCTGGAATTGTCTTGTCAGCACCATGGAAGGCTTTTGGGTTTTCTTTTGGCAGTTTCTGTGGCTCTGAGTTACTCGCAAGAGGTGCTCTGTGAACTTCCACATCCCAACTCAATAGCATGTGTCAGGCTCCAGGCGGGTTGCCATCCTGCAGGGTGTTCCAGGTTGTCCAAAACTCCTGAAAATATTGTCAGTGAAGTCTCAACAGCCTAGAGACCCATGTGATTATCAGGGATGTAGAAAGAGCAAGACTAAAGTCTCTCTGATTTGGGGAGATCAAGAATTTGAACCTGATTCTCCTGTACTCCAGAGAAGTGCACAATTGCTTGTCTACTAGCTATGGTGGGAAGCACAGGTGGTTTCTTAATTGCTGGGGGTTTTTGTTGTTTTGGTTTGCTTTCCTTTCCTTGAGTAAGAAGACTAACAAAGCATGATTTCCTCAGGAGGAATACAAAAGGAAGGTTTCTTTTCATAGGATAGGAAAAGTATTTCCTGCCCAGCTCTAACAGCACTCTTCCGTTAGTTCAGACAGTATTTCAGGTAAGTAGTGTCTCTGGGCGGTTGGGAAACTTCTAGGAAAAAATATTTCCCCTTAAAACCATCTGTTTCCAGTATTTTCTGGCTCCTGCTCAAGTCTAGAACTAGTCAAAGACGGTCTCTCATCTACATCTGCCCCTTACTCTTGCAGGACCCAGGGGGAGGCAGAAGGTGCACAGCACAGGAAGGGAAAGCTTTGTCGTTCCTATTTGTGGTTAACCAGGCTTGAAAGGTGGCTCAGCCTCAGTCTCAGCTGAACTTTGTTTTGGCCAATGGCTCTTATTCTGTCAACACCAATTCCCTCATCCAAGTTCATCAAAGCGATTTATAGGAGCCCATACCTAGGCACTCCTGTCAGCGGAGAAGAGAAAGCCATCAACTCCCTCAAAGATGATAGGAACTTGGCTCTTGCCTCTGGGTGAGAGCAGCAAGTACCAGCAAAGCAGAAAGCTCTCCAGAAGGGCAATGAGTAACAGGGAGGAGCAGGGATGACTTGGCACTTGGAGCGTGTCGTTGCCTCTGTCCCAGCCTACTCTGTAGCTTCTCAACGTGCTGTTTTGTTGCTCGATGCTCCTGCGCCGCTGTGGGGACAGCCTACTGCAGCACAGGCTGGGCAGGGTGTGCTCTGGCCCCTGCTGGATTGCTCCAGCCAGGGAGGGAATGGTCTTTGTAGATGTTCATGTGTGCAGGTTGGTTCAAGCAGGTGTTGGCATCCTATAAACCTGCAAACAAATCCTGTGCCTCAGTGCTTAGCTGCTGGGGATCCTCCTTAATAGAATGCCTTGTTGCTCACAGCATTACCCCAAGGAAATGTGGTTTTGTTGCTGGATTTATTTTTTTCCCCTCACTTGGAGCTTAGCCCTGCTAGCTTTCCCCCAGATAGCAATTCCTAGTGCACAGCAAAGATGAATATGGAACACAACAAATGTCATTAAAAAGAGAAGTTGGAGCCTTTGCTGATCTAAGCTGAAGCATTAGATGACAGATGAAAGTCATTAAAGCTAGGCCAATTTACATCTGTATTACCAGTGAAATTCAAAATGTTATCTGCTGCCTCTCTCGTTCTGCATAAATTGTCACATGCATGTACCTTGTAAATGGCAATATTACTGGTGGTGTACCTTTTGGTCTTGTTTGTTGGTTGGTTGGTTGTGTTTAATTGTTCACCATCAGCTTCTCTGCAGTCCTAAGAGCACGAACATCTGCACGGGGTTACCTCATGGCCTGCTGGTCCTGGCAAAGGAGAATGAAGCCTCTCTCCTCCTTATCTAGCAAAGTTTTCTACCTACACTGCACTGTGAAGTACTGGGGGAGAAGGAAGCATCAAGTTGTCCAAGGTTGTGCTGGAGAAACAGCCAGGAAGGCCAAGTGTGTGGGGGAAGCATTTAGATAGCAGAAAGGTTTTTAACTATGGGAGCTGAGACTCTGCACGTGCTAAAGGAGCAGTGTGATTCTCAGGTTTCTTAGAGGAAAACCTGTGATAGATATTCCAGACCCTTTGCTTAATGTTTGGGCTTTCCTGTCCAGGCTTCTTCATTTATTTCAGGCTAAAGTAAATGAAAAAAGCATAAGCCCTACTGGGGTCCTGTAATCACAACCTCAAGCAAATTGTGATGCTCCAGAGCAGCAATTCCCAGCGGTGAAAACTGAACCTGTGGACAGAGGCAGAGGGAAGGGCATGTCCCATGGCCCGCGCCAGCAGCCTGGGGGTGGTGTGCCGAGCTCTGGGCCCACACCCAGCTGGGGGGACAGCACCACAACAAGGGGTTCCTAACGGGTGGGTTATCAAGGCCAGCTGGTGTAATGCCCAAGAACATCAGTTGGCTTGGTGTGAGGCCAGGTATTAGAGGCAGCTCTTCCTGCCCATGGGTTTCGGCTCACAGCCCTGGTCTCCAGAGGGCTGCTGCATGCCACCATGGCCTTTTGGCAAGTGAGCGCTCTGGTTTGAGTTTTTCTCCTCTTCCCCTGTCCTTCACTAGCTGCTTTCCTGCCTTCGGGACTCTGCAGCCACCTCCCAGTGACGATGGCACAGTGATGTGCAGAACAGCGTCCCCTCTCCTGGAAAGGGAAATCTCATCCCTCTGGCACATAGTGCTGGATGAGTTAATTCCTAGCTGGAGCATGTTTGCAGGGTGTACTTGGGTGTTGCTCTGAGCTGGTGACAAAGGAAACCAAACAGGAGATGCTAACAAAGGAGGAAGGGCCTGTCTGCAGCAGGAAACTTTGAGAAGTAGGAATTTAAGGGATGAAAAGTCATCTCTGGTTGACTTGCTGTAACTCACGTCAATCTCTGGCAGTTTTGTGTTAATAGATCTTATGTCCTCTTCCTGTTTACATCAGGTTCATCTGAGCTTTGCACCTTGCATGTGAAACGATCTTCAAAGGTTGACACCATCTCTGAAATTTGTGCTTTAAGCTACTTTTTTTTTAAGAGGAAAAAAAAAATCTTTACACAACAGTGCTTTTGGTGGGTTTCTAGTGTGCAATTTCAAAACCATTGCTCCTTTGTTACTTACAGCTGCTGCTCTATGGTAGCAAAAACATGTAGTACATTGAAATTGTTTACATCCTAACTTGGGTTTGACATGGTAGAGAGAAGTATGTTCAATAAAACAGCGTTCCACAGTAGGGACTTAACCATCCAACCTCCTTAGGAAGATAGAATGCTATGGCTTTTGAAGGGATATGGGTCCTTTGAAGTTTTGTACCTAGCTCTTCTTGTAAGAAGAGCCAGGTTCAATTTCTCATCTGGACAATGTATGAAAATTAACATATTGGTCTTGTCTTGACTTTGGGTTTGAAGATCCATCTTGTATCCAGTTGTAAAAGCCTTTGAGAGTCCGCAATTGTGGGCACTGTGACGACTGGCTGAAAGCATGCCACGAACTTGTGAGGAAAGGCAGCAGATGCTGAGCGCACGGTCTGTGTGCAGCCAAGGGGCTGCAACACACCAAGGGAAATTAATTTGTTGCAGATGCTCTATCTGTGACTGAGCCAATGGAGGAAAGGGGAGAGGACCATATTGCCTCTGACCTGCATGCCACAAATGCACATCTTTTTCCCTCACCAGCTGCATTTGCTGTGTATGGTTGAGATGGATGGGAGCTCTCACTTGAAACCTACTTCTATTCTGTATGGTAAAGAATTAGGCATCCCCGGCATCCTTTCTGTTCTCCCCCCTCTGTCTGCCCCTGATATGTACAGGAGTAAGACAAACTACTCAAACATTGAGAGCTGAATATAGCAGCTGAATAAGGGAGAAGCTTGCTGGAGTCCTTAAAGCTGTATATCAAGCACATTCTTTGCTAATCTTAGATGGACTTTGATGTCAGCGTTTCAAAAAAGCTCCAAAGGATCCCTTTTCACCATAACTACAATAAAAGAGAAAATATAGATGACTTTTGAGATGGAATAAAGGCTGTAATTGAAGTTCTTTTCCAGGTGCCACATGCAAGTGCAAAAATACCTGGAAATTCAATCTGAAGGGACTCGGAGTCAGATTAAAAGGTTGCAGACACTTGCAGGATTTTGCCATCACTAATTCATTGAGTACCTTCTATGAAATAGTTCTTAAAAATGGAGGTGTTTTCAGTGTGACACTGGATGGTCAAAGATGAGAGCTTGCACTCCACTTGAATCTGCTCTTTCCCAGCCTTCCTGGGGGATGACTCTTCCTGGGACTGCCAAGCCTTTTTCTGCCCTGCAGTCATTTTGTTCCTCCCTTCACCGTTGACCTCCTGAGCCCTGATCCAGGCTGTTGCTAAACTGAACAAACTTGACTCAAAGTATGTATGTAAGCACCTGCCCTGAAGGATCCTGATCTTCACAGGTCATAGCACCTGCAACTTCCGCAGAAACTGCTGGGAAGCCTGAGCACTACTTTGCTTGGAAAACTGGTGCAGCCTCTTTGGCTACTTGAAGCCAAACAGAAGGAGACAATATAGGAGAAACATAGCTATTGTTCATTTAAGGGATAGGATCTCAGATGCTAGTGAGATGTAGCTGAGTAAATCTAACCACAGGTTTCTACTGCTGTTTGGAGGGGAAGGGGGCGAAGTGTTTTTCCTGTTCTATTTTGTATGTGCAGTCCCACTTCCACAAATAAAAGATAAGCAGAGTCTTTACTCCAGCCCCCTGGTTGTGCTGTTACATTTGGCAGCCAAGGGTGCAGAGGGTAAGGAGCTGCCATGTAGGACAAAGGGGGTCCTGCTTTTTCACTTGGAATACTACTGAGTGAGTTTTGGTCTGTGGGTTTCTGTTGCCCATGCAGAATTTAGGAGGTGGTAGCAGCCCAGAGTATCAGTGCACTCTCTGGTGCTCCTGGGTCTGTAAATGCTACCTGCTTCACTGTGCTGTCGGGCAGAAGTGTTAAGCTCATCATCATGGGAAAAACTACACTATTCTGGCTTAAACGGAGCTATACAGTTGTCCCGACCTAGCTACCTGGAAAATTGGCATCCAACACCTGCTTTTCAAAACAGCAAAGCCCTGCCTCAAAGGGGAAAGCAAATGTTTTTCAGGTGTTGCAAGACAGTGAATGGAGGTGAGTCTTGAACGGGAAAAGGAGCACCTCTTCAGAGACCAGAAGCGTTTTCTGTTTGGTTTGCCCTGAATGGCTCGGAGGACTGGTAACTAATGAGCCAGTACTCAGATGTGGTCCTTGCTGATAATGCAGTGTCAGCTGTTTGGGACCTGGCTGCTCAGTGAAGTAAGGCAGGCTGTTTGGTTTCTGTCCCAAATGCATGTGTTCACATCAGGAAGCAAAATCAGAACTTGTGCTAATTGGCACAGCAGCTGGCCATCTGCGTGCAAAGGGAGGGCGAGCAGGCCCTGGGCACAGGGGCTGGGAGAGGATAGGCCCCGAGCCAGGGACGCTGCCTCTGCTGCTGACCAAACTGAAAGCAGTGGAGAAGTCAGGCTGGCACTGAATTTGCTTTAATGGCAATTGAGACTTGCTGGAGATATGATTCATCAAGTGAGAAGTGAAGCCCTGACTCCAGACTGGGGAGGCCAGTAGAGGATGGGAAGGGGTAAACTCCCCCCAGCTGGGAGAGTGTGTCATAGCTTGTTGAAACTAAGACATTTCTGCCTGCAGAAAATGCCAGTGGTTCAGGAGAAGTTTTGTTCCTGTCCAGCATGCCTTCAGAGGCCTGTTCTGAGCTGAGGTTTTAGGGCTACTGGTATCTGTGCAACAGGGCTGCAGCTCTGGTTTGGGTGCCAAGGCAGCTCTGCTGTCCCCACATTCGAGCTATGAGTCTGTGCTAAAGAAACACTCCACATCGGATAAGCTAGCAGGGAATAAGGCCAGTTGTTACTGGCCTCCTACCTTTATTTCAGGTGAAGCTCACTGCAAATGAGGTGTTAGCTGGAGGGGAAGGTGGGAACACTATCTGCAATTACATCTATTGGAGTATGGAGAAGAGCTTTACAGCCAAGCAAGTAATGTTTGTGGTTTACCTATTTCCAGTGAATGCATGGCGTTTCTTCTGTACGTGCAACTCTGCCTCTTCTCCTAAAATCCATCTGGGAAAATAAGTGAATCATTTCTCATCAGGCTACAAGAATTTCAAAACCCCTCTCCAGGGTTTCTTCGACACTCTTCTGCGTACATCTTAATTTCCTGTAACAGTCCTAATCTGCTTCCCATAGGTACCCATGGGAGTCTTGTTATCGACCTCAACTGGAAAAAGGATTGTTTCTCTCCCTCATTATAATTGCTATTAACTGGCATAGTTCTTGTCTGTCTCCATCACAGGGGCCATTAACATAATAGGTCAGAGAAAGCAAGCTCTGCCTGTGCCCCTCGAAGGTGTCCCCACAGCGTGGGGATGGAGCGTGTTGGCCGTGCGAGAGGGAGCTGGTCTAGCTCCCCGTCCGCTCTGGGAGCACCGAGACCTGGGGTTGTCAGAAAGGGCATCCTTCACCAGCATTTAAACCCCCACGCACACGTCTGGGAGAGTGATATGGGTGACAGGCTGGAAACTTCCCCTGACTGCTGTTCTTTAATTGCCTGTTCCTGAAGCAGCCTCTGGGGTGAACCGGTGCTCGGTAGCTTGTTACCTGCATGGCTTCCATAGGCTTCCTGCAGAGCCAGTGGGTAAGAGAGATGCTGAATTGCCCTTGGAGCTTGCCTTTCTCATTTACCTTCCCAGAGTAACTAGGCACTGGAGCTAGGGCGAGCTGCCAATTTAAACAGCGCTCTCCCTCCTGCAGTAGCATGACAGAGCATGCTGAAGTCTCATCTTCCTCTCCAGCACTGGGAATACTCAAATATCAGGCCAGGGCTCAAGTGAAGGGACTGGAAACAGATTTGGTGGAGAAAATACAAGGATAGTGGAGTCCTGTGTGCTTGCTCTAGGAGCAAGTCGCACGTCCTACAAGGAAGATCCTGGGTTAGCTATGGAACCTAAAAACCCCACAGGAGTTTTAGCTACCTAAACTAGATGCATGTAGGGCCAGAGGCAGGTGTAGCACAGGCTTGTCTGGGTCTCGGACTGGCCACTGGAAGGTGTTTCAGATAATGGTGCCCTCCAAGGAGATCCATTCCTTCTGGAAAAGCAGCCCCTTTCCTCCCTGACTGTAGAAAAGGAGGGGGATGCTTGTTCTTCTGTGCCCATGCTCTCATGTTTGCAGTGCCTTGAGCTAGCACTTGCACAAGGCATTTGAGATGGAGGGCAGGGCAAAAAGTCCTTCTGCCCTGTACAGCCTGCTGGCATGGGCCAGCTACAACCACTTCTGTTACAGTAGCAGTCTCAACCTCCAGGTCTTGCCAAGTATATCCACACATGGCACTTAGCCCGAGAGGAGCATGGTGTCTGTGCTAAGTCTGGGACAAGCCTGTAGTTAAAATCTGACTGGTGTTACAGACCTTGTTGTCTGATGTCTGCCCTGAATGTTTTCTTGTGGCCGTACAGACTAAAAGGGATGTGGAGCAAGAGATAAGAAAAATAAGCTTCTGTGCTGGGCAGCATATAGTCTTCAATCCTGACAGATCAAAAGCATCAAACTTCAGTCTGGATAAAGGAGGACTTGGTGATGTGTTTTGGCGGGGGGGGAAATCAGAAAATGAGATTAGAGACGTACGTGTAGTTCTGCACATGGCCAGTATGCAGAGCTTGCTAAAAGCCATAAAGTTCTGTAATTACATTTGTATGGATTATACTAATCCATGAATTTGTAACCCATGGGATCTGGCCATGTTGGGCTAGAGAAACACAGAATTATCAGACACTGCTTTGTGATGTGCTAGTACATGTCTTGTGGCTTTTTTTTTCTTAACCCCAGTAGGACCTTTGTAGTAAGGTGTTGCTGTCCTCCCACAGTTTGGGTTCTGGTTGATAGTGACAATTTTTCTCTGTCTTTTTGGGAGCATTGTCTTAATTGTACATTTAGGAGGCAGGAAAACCTTACCACCCTTTAAACTTGCCTTAAGGGACAGCATAATCAGGGGTTTATTTAAATATAATCCAGGAATTTACTTATGTGTTCTTATTTCCTTCCTGCGGTGTTGGTTATGCAAATGCAAGCAACCTTAAAATCACAGATCACGGTTTATGTCGCTCACCTTTGAGAATAAACTCATCCCAGCTTCATCTATTTGACTTCGAACATTTCTCATTCTCTGGCTTAATGCTGCAGTTTCAGGGTCCCAGTCCCCACAGGGGATGGCTCAGCTCAGGCTGCTCGCTGCTATTTCACAGTTTGAATCCTAGCTCTCCCTCTTAGCTTTGGCAATTGCTCGGATATCCCTGACAGAACCCTCTTAAAAATGTTTTATCTGACATAACTTGCTAATGCCTCTGCTGGGACAGAGGGAACACTATTTCATATGCTCATCCAAGCCTTTAAAAACTACAGAGGCTATTGAGGAATGTGACTAGTTAAATATTCACCTGCAACCTGTACTCAAAGGAGGTTGTGGCCAAGTTGGAACACCTTACACATTATTAAATGGGACTGAAAGATAAATTCAAAAATCATCAACCTCAAGGGATCAGGGCATGGATTAAAGTAACTGACCCTTCCACTAAGCTGTTGAGCATCCTCCATACCTCCTGAAACTGAGGATGCTGGAGGGGTTTGTGATATGAATATCTAACACCTGTAGTATTGAACACTTCATGCTTAACTGGGAAACAGCAGTGAGATAACATTAGCTGATAACATCAGCTCAATAGTTGACTGAACTATGTTTTGTGTTACGGAGTTTGCATTACTAATGTGGACTGAAGCCAGCCTGTGGAGGTCACATTCCTGTGGGTTCTGCAACCATAACTTGTTGGACCCTGGATCTATTCAATGTGTTTTCTTTAAAGATGTACAAAAACAGGCAAGGCAGATGAGTTGTGCTGTGGAGTAACCCACCCTGCAGAGTCTTTCTGAAAAGTTATGTGTTTATAGGAATCCATGTTAGGGGAGAAAACACGTAAAATGCATCTTCCAGGTATTGGGGGCAGGGAAACAGCAATATAGTCATGGAGGGGCAGCAGGGCTCACAAGTGCTGTTTGGGAAGTGTTGGAACAGCAGTAAATAAATTTCTGAACTCCAGTGTGCTTGTGAACTGCTAACCTGATGTGACCGCTTCCTGGCACATAAAGCGCTTTAAAAAATGCTTCAGCATGTGATGCTGCCATCTGCTATGAGATGGAGACATCGACATAGTGGCTAATAACAGGGTTTCTCTCAGCAAGCTTCATGTATTCCTCTGCAAATGTGGACGGGCCCTCAGTACCCTCCCCAGGCTCCGCAAAGGTCCTTTGTCAGGCCAGAAGTCAGGAGCTGATCCAGAGCATGGCCAGCCTTTTTCCCAGATGCTAGCTGCTGTAAATTGCCATTAATTTCGGTGCAACTGGGACGTAATACCTCTAGTGAGGGGTACGGGAGGAGGGGAGAGACAGATGTACCTACACTGGCTCACACATCGAACACTCAGCACAGGGGTGCAGACAGACGACCGTGCCCTGCTTGGCTTAGCAGAACCATGGCTGGCCCTGTCTAGGGCTTAATGGCCTCCTAACAGCCGCACTTCCTAATTCAGAGTATGTGGGCTGATGGGTGTTAGAATGGACACTGGTCTTTTGGTCCTGGCTTGCTCCAAGATAGTCAATATTCTCTATCCTGACAAAGTTTAGAAGTACCTTCCCAAAATAAAACATTCCCTCACTTTTAGTCACACAGTGCATTTGCACTGGGCAGAAGATAGTGTCTGTTCCTCAATATTATCTATCTGCTGTTGACCACAGAGTTAAGAGAAGTACTGAAACTTCATTAAGAAGTCTGCGAGCTGGAAATAGAGAGGAGGACAATATGGCCCTGAGGGTGGGGAATGGGGGGAAGGTGAGGAGAAATATCGTCTTCATGCAGAGCATTTGATATTTAAATCTCAGTAGCATTTGCAGAGTAAACTGATATCTGTGGTTCAAAATGGCATGTGAAACGCTGCTCTGCCAGCACTCCTGGGGATGCACGTCCTGTTCCCTGGTTCAGTGGGACTCGCTAGAGCAGTTAACTCCTTGTCTGCAGACTATTTGGCACCACCACCCGTGACATGGCTACTGAGTCAAAACAGGCTCATAGGCTCTGTGACTCTCACAGAGCTACTTTTAAACTGACATCATCTGACACAGATATGGATGTGCCAGAGCTCTCATACAGAACATGTCTGGTGTGTTAAAGTGTGATCTGGCTCAATAGGATGTCTGTGATACACCAGAGGAGCGATTTCTGAGGCAGATATGGACTTTCCTTTGGTCCTGCCATGTCCCTTTGCATCTGCTGACAGAGCACCCTGTCACCATGTGTACAGCAGCTCTTCAGCATCATGGAGTGGTGCAAATGGGGCGAGCTGCAGTGCAGCAGGCAGCATGGCCATCCAACATGTGCCTGGCCGCTGTCTGAAGCTTTCCTGGTGCAAGAACCACAGCATTTATGTGTTAAATAAGAAAATGTAGACCTGCTTTTACCAGCTAATTATTGTGTCAGAATTGGTTAATTAGCCCATGTCACGATGAAAGCAGGGTCTTGTATGTGCAAATAGGAATGAGTAGTACCAAAGGGCTGAGAGGTGGGGAAGGAGGAAACGACCCTGTGGATTAACTGGGGATATTGTGCCCTCCAAAGAGGGAATTGCAGGGTCTGCCAGACAGTCCCGATTATCTTGCCCTCATCTAGATAATCTCTGCCCTGATTGCTGCGTGAAACATGGTACATCTGTCTGTGAGCTGATGCTTGCTGATCTCTGCATTTGCTTCTCTTGGCTTCAGCGGGTCAGTGGTGGGCCAATCCCTCCCTTCCCCTCTTGGTGTGAAGCTGGTGAGAACCAGTGGTGGGAACAGCAAGCTCCTTACTCCTGCCCCTGAGTGGGTGGCACAGAGGGTTTCTTTGCTGCCTTGGAGTGGGCTGCTGCTTGGCAAGTGCATGTCATTCATTTTATCAACTGGGCTAGAGGATATGCAGGGAATGAGAAAGGTGTCTCCAATGTGGGGTGCAGAATGGAAGTGAGCAGTAGGTGGAGGAAGCCCTTTCGGCAGGAGCTCCCTGTGCAGACCAGGCAAATGGTGGGGGACCCTTGTTTCTTTGGATTAGCTCCACACTTGGCCACAGGTTTCTATGTCTTGGTCAGTGAACCTGGGTGAAGGAGGCTGTTTGGCTATTTTATACTAGGTTTGCAAGACTGCAAATCCTGTGAGGGAGAAAGAAGTTACTGTCCTTGGTTTGGCATAAAGCACAAAATTTGTTCTACACAAAATAGTCTGGCATGAATAATATTGCTGCTAACTCCAGATGTGTGAGGAGATGGTAGCTGAACTCTTTACCTCACCTCCTCTTTTCACTAAGGCTGGTTTTTTATTTTTTTTTATTATTATTATTAATCCACATAACGCAAGGGGTGGGACATACACCACCTTCTGCACTGTCTTGCTGTTGACATAGTAATGCTAGTGACTCACGCTGTGGACCAGTGTGGGCAGGCATTACATATTCATGTGTAACCACCTCTGTCATGATAGGGCTGCTGAGAAGATGGGTCAGTACCCCTTTGTGGCTGTCAATACTTGCTTAGAGAGATGGCTAAAGACAGATCCTGTTTTGGAAAAATAAATACCTTGTTCTTCCCAAATGATCTTTAGCATTGCTGACTTACGTTTTATTCCCTTATTGTGGCTAAAAATGAGGACTACATCTTTTCTTTTCCTTGTTTTAAAACAGTTGTGCAGCATCATTATGTTAGAATGACTCCCACACCCTTTACAAACAGGACTTTGTTTCAGCTGGGGGGGGAAATGTTCACAACATTTTTTGGATGAGAGGTGAAATAAAAGAATCTAAGTAAGGTAGTGTTTTTCTTAGTGAATCCAATGATAGCAGTGCTGCCACCTTGAAATGCATGATGGGCTCCGAGGTCTTACAAGCCCTTACATAGAGGGACCCATGAAGCAAGCTATGCTAAATTGTGCCCTTTGAAGGGACCTGCCTCGCATCTCCTGCCTCACTGGATGAAAAGTGTCAGACTCGTGGGTAATTTGTAGAAATTCTGCAGTGCCTGGCCTGAGCGTCTTTTCTGTTTATTGCAAGAAGAGCAAGTTCCCATCACCCTCTGAAAGCTTTACATCTGTCCCTGAGCTGGAGGAGCCAGGCTTGTACTTTACTTCTGCAATGCCTACTTTCTGGTGCAAAGTTTCAGTGACAAATGTCGTCATTCCTGCTGTTTTATGAGCAAGAAACAGATGAACTAAGAGAGGACTGTCTGATACCAGTTTCAAAGGGGAGAGACACACGACGAGCCCAAGCAGAGTTCAGATGCTGGAAGGATGTGGTTGCAGAGGTCAGAGCTCTTTATCTTGTCACCTTGGGTCAAGCTTTCCTTAAGCAACTCAGCCATTACTCCAAAAGGGGCAGTAAATAGTTCCTTGTGCTTAAATCTTATGTTTGGGTCAGTGCTGCTTGTAAAGATGCAATTCAGAAATGAAATGCACTTACCTGGCTGCCATTACAAGCATCCTGTGTGAATATCTGTCTGATCTCAGGTGTCCCTAACATTTTAAGAGCAGAATTTGGAAGCCATGTCAGTGGCATGCCTCTTGCCTCAGTTTTTCTCCTGGTATCACTTTGTGACTCTCCTTGGAGAACTCAACATGATCCTGCACACTGTAATGTTCCCTCCAGCAAAACCTCTTAAAGGATTACTTTGACTTGTGATTAAAAGTGGCAGGGAACACTTGGCAGATCTGAGACTCTCAACAAAACAGTGCAATTTGCTTTCTGGGCGTTTTTTTGCCTCTTATTTATGTTTGAAAGCTGTGAGATTGCCTACTAGGCCTGGGAGGCCAGGTGGGTTTTGGTTCAAGACTCAGCATTTAGTCTGGGAGAGGGTGGGGTGGGAATGTGTGTATTGAGGTGTAGGCGAAGCTTTCCCTTTGACAGCCATTGATAAAAATTCTTATACTATGTCCCCTGCTAGAGAGGCTGGATATCTGCAAGGAGAAACTCTGAAGAAGGAGGCTGGGTCTCCAGAGGGCATCAGCAGGTGGAAAGAGCAGCTGAAAGTGTTAGGCTCTCAGGGAGTGGCTGAGGCTGTGGGAAGTAGAGCTGCCTGCTGGACTCATCCATGTGAGTGGTGCCTGCTGAAACCCAATCCAGGTCCCTCCCAGCTCAAGATCTGCTCCAGAGCAATGTTGTTCCTCCACATGAGCTGTAGTAAAACTTGCGGAATCCTTCTTTTACCCAAGAATAGCATGGGGGAAGTTGCTCTACCTCTTGGTGAGATGATGCTAGCACCGTAACCTCTTGGCTAAAGGCTGGGGGGTTGAGTACTGGCATTTGACATTGTACTTGAGGCTCCTGCTGGGGCAGCTTGTTCACTCTGGGTGAGAATTAAGCTGCATTCAGTGACATACTGAGAGAGATTTACAAGAGCATATGGTTGAAATCTTGTCACCAAGCCATAAGGAAGACTTGACCTCTAACGGGTGCTGAAATTTGTAGTTTGTGTAGTCACACAGAGTCTGTCTTTTCCTACAGCACATGCTTCATGGAGGATGTCTTGTGAGCATCATTCCTCTTCATCAACCCAGGGGTTATACAAATCCCTGCCTAACTACAGATGATCACGATGCTTCTTCTTTTACTTCAAACCTCCTTGAAGCACTGTAGGCATTTTCAAAATCAAGCTGGTGCCCCAAGTCAGAAGAGATGTAGACCCCCCAAAAAAGGGCCTGATGAACAGCCTGTGTCAGGTGCACAGTGCATCCTTGCAGAGGGGGTTCCCACAGACTGGCCAGGAGACCTGATTGCCAAGAATAAAGAGGCACATGGATTTCATCCTAGCATTAGTGAAGCAAGACTGACTAGAAAGCTCAGCATGGACAGCCTTGCCATCCAGCACGCAATGTTTTTATAGTAAGGACACTGGTAAAATTTACTAGGGACTTGGGTTTACATCCTCAAAATCACTGATGTGCTTAAAAGCCCTGAGGAACAGGGACCTCTACCCTTTCATCTCCCTTTAGTGAGGCTAGTGCTGAGCAGCACTACTAAATATTTGAGATAGGTTGGAGTTGCCTATCGAGTATGAGAGGTTCCCCTCTCCTGTTTCTCTAAAGACCTTCACAGCTAATAACTGAGCTACACAATAACCACGCAGGACTGATATTTTAACTCTAGCGGAGGCTGGTACAGGGAGGTGCAGAAAGCCTGTGATCACACAGCCGAGCTTCAGGAGGGCCAGATGGAGAACCAGACTATCCTTGACTCTTGAATTTGTTTTTGTTGTATCTCCAGGCGGATAAGTTTGCTTTGCCCTTGCAAAGATGGGACAGAAGGCATGTGAACGTATTACTGCAGCTGATAAGCCCCTGTGAGAGCCTGAGCTTGGTAGCTCAGGCCTGTGCAGTGCCGACAGGGTCGTGCAGCTCTTCCTTCTCTGGGGGAACTGCCAGGGTGAGCCCCTGCCTGCCCAAAATGTACCTTCTGCCTCCCACTTCAACCAGTGGAACTAAACTTTCTTGCCTATCTGGTGGTGTTTTGTCAGTGTTTTTGCAGTGATAGGGAGAAGATTTGTAGACGCTTTGGGCGCGTGGTTGGAGACAAATGGCTTTGCTCTGTGCCTGGCTGGCCTCAACCTCTGAAGAGGCAGACGTGTGTGAGACTTGGCTGAAAACAGCTTTCTCTGAGCTGACCTCTGGGGATCCTTAATCCCTGACAGGCATGCCTGCCTCCCCTGAGCATCAGGCTCTCAGCAGGCTTCGACCCAAAGGAGTGAGGGTGAAGCATCTGGGCTCTGTTTATTCCCTTGGACTGAGCATGTGTGTGAGGAGGTGTGTGCATGCCTGTGCAGGGGTGAGGACTGCCACAACCACCCGTGTCTCAGAGCTGAAGTGCCAGCCCATGGCAGAGGCAGGATGCTGTGCAGGGAGATCAAAGAGGAGAGCTGAAATGAAAAGATGACTAGCAGTGGGGAGAAATCCTTGAATTCCAGTAGGAAGTTCGCTCCTTTCTTTCAAATCTGTGCACTGTTTAGGACACACATAAGCCATATGTTAAAGGTGTTAAAGGGATGAATGTGGAGCACATGTGTCTGCCTGAGCCTTTACCCAGAGGTGGACTGACTGGAGGGAAGGATAAG
Organism: Gymnogyps californianus; assembly: GCF_018139145.2. Lineage (NCBI taxonomy): Eukaryota > Metazoa > Chordata > Aves > Accipitriformes > Cathartidae > Gymnogyps > Gymnogyps californianus. The sequence continues at coordinate 45,652,483 of NC_059473.1, forward strand.
CACCCTGGGAGCTCCTGAGCATGAGACATCAGCCACTTTGCTTAGGTTGCTGTAGAGGACTGTCTGTACACAGGAGTTGGGATTATTTTCTCCTATTGATTCAACTCCTAGAGCTAAATACCACCTCCCATAATAAATAGTCCAGTAACCATTAACAGTTTGAGAGGCAAAAGTTGAAGCTTACTAATATCTTTTGCAAAAGATAAGCAGGGTCTGTTACCAATTTATAGAGAAAGTGAAAAAAGAAATCCCTGAATGATTGTCCCCCTGGCCTCAATATACCTTCTGGGAAGAACTTTCTAAAGCCCGAGTACTAAGGATGCAGAAGAGGAGATGTTAACGAGGCTTGGTGATTTATTTATCTTTCAGGAGACAACATTGCTGCTTCATTTTTTTTCCACTACAGAAGATCTTCTTTATTTTAATAGGATTATTAAGCATTGACATTTAAGCAGACCCAATCAATATTACATTTCCAGTTCAGGATAATAAAAAAACATGCACAGTAGAAAGAAGGAAATGAAGCTGGTGATGCCTTACCGTTCCCATGTCATAACCAGGGAGTATTACTGTGCTGAAAGAGCTGCTCTGTGTTGCTGCCTTCTGTTCGCGATGCTAGGGAGAAGTTTCAAGGAGAGTTGAGGGTTTGGTACAGCTGTAGCACGTATTCACTCAAAGAATTTGGGGTACTTGATGGGAAGACAAAGAAGAACTGCTTCCCGTCAGGATTAATGGAGAGAGACTGGCTTCACTTGCTACAGCTCATTATAGAAAATTAGCAATGACAAATCACGTATGGCTGTGAGAGGCAGGGTGCTCTTCTCACCTTTTCCTTCTCGTTTAATGAAAACAAGTGGCAATAGGTTGATCAAATGCCAGTACCATGAGCCAAGACAAGCAGTGCCTGATGGCTATGGCGCTGCTTGGGATTCTTTGGGTTTTTTTCTTTTGCAGAGGATGTTGTGCAGTGCTGCAAACGGCTGTGCTGCCTCTTAGGCTGGAGCGCAGTGCGAGTGCTGCGGCGCTGCCTTGGCTCCCCGGCCACCGAGTCCAGTGCCAGCATCACCTCGTCCTGCCTGGTGCTGCACTGTGAAATGTGCCCCCAGCCTCATTTAACCTGCCTGCCCCTGGGAGGGAGGAAATTTGGCTTGAAAGCCTAGGCTCCTGCCTAGTCAGGCTCTCAAACATTTTGTAATGGCTTCAGTCTTGGCATGCCAGGAAAGATTTATAATAAGCCCTTCCTTATCATTTGGTTTCACTTGCCCTTTTGAGCTAAGGTCAAGATCAGAGAGTAGGTAAATAGGCTTTTCCAACTCGCAGACACCCAGCTGCCCTGTCCTCCAACTCCACCTCTGCAGCTAAACAACAGTTTGTCAAAGCATTTCTTCTTTCTGTGCCTCTTTTTTTTTTTTTTTTTTTTAAAAGCCATTAAGGAAAATACCTATATTTAAGGTAAAGCACTGTGACTATTCCTTAGTGCCATACATATCATGCAGGCTGTACGAATCTGTGTTGTGGTGTTTTTTGAATCAAGTGTGTTACCTCTGGGATGCAGAAGGGCTTTCTTCATAATTTCTGAAAAAAAAATCCCAAGCTTGCTTTAACTTTGAGACACACAGTTTCTTGCTCCAATAGTCAATTACTCTCCCTGCTAAAATGCCTTATTTTTTTGTTGTTGAGGATTCTGCTAGATGAAACAGCCAGTAGGCATTGGAAATCTTTCCCCATGTAAATACTAAAGGATATGAGTGGGTCACCTTTTGGTCTTTAGTTGGCTAAGTTGTTTGTACTGAGCTTTGCTGGCCTTCTGTTGTAAGGAAGTTTTTCCTGATCTCCAACCATTCTTGTCACTCTTTTCCTAAAACCTTGTCCGCTTTTACTTTGTGGGGACAGCGGAGTTGGCAGCGCTTGTAAAGTCTTGTCAGTGCCATGTGTGGATGGCAATGCCATGTTCTTGCTCTTCAACAGTGCCCATCTAAGTGGGGGAAATAGCCTGGTCAACCAGTCGGCTGCTGCTCCAGGAACTCACGTTATTGAAAGTAAAGAAGTATGCTGTGATCCAAACTCATCAGACAATAGCTGAGAACAAAGAGGTCTCATTGCTTGACCTCACTGTATTTGAGCCAGGAGAAATTAAACAATCCTGGTCCTTTTAAATTTCAGGTCATGGAGGATGCATGAGGAACTTTCTGAAAATATACTTTAAAGCAAAAACAATAGGAAAAGAAAACTTTTAAGTTTCTGAAAGAGCATAGACATAGTAAGACAGATGTGTCCCTATCACCACCTCGGCCCCCAAGGAGTGGAACAGGTTGGCCCTGGTATCTCTAACCCAATTCCTGTGACGTGGACTCCCGTCACAGTCCTGGAGGAGCTCCTATGTGCAGAGTTGTGCCTGGCTCCAGGCTGCTGCTCCCAACTCTTGCACTGGGGCTGCTCCTACAGGGAAGCCTGAGAGTGGGCACAAAACTCTAGGTTTTGGGATTGAGCTGATACACTTAAAATCTTGAGCCTACTTGGCAAGACAACCCAGAAGTGCTTCCTTTGGTGTTTCACAGTCTCATTGTCAGAAAAGTAATACATTTGAGGTTGTTTTCTTCTACTTGTAAATTGGATTGTCACTGTGGAAAGGTCTCTTAATTTTCCATTTCTCCAGTGAGATCTATCATGTGTCTCCTAGCTGTGACTCTGATTATTTTAATATTCTCTCTCTTTCTCCACTTAGTATTCCTGTATGGCTGCTTATTATTATAAACTATTTGTTCAACTTTGCAGGCGATTATAAGAACAAATAGCCTAGTGATGTATTGACTTTGTGTGTGTCTTTGACAACGCCCCAACACCCCCTTCCCTAAGACACTGCTCTTCCAGACAAGAAAACAAGGAGTGACTGAATGCCATGCTTGTGAAGAACTCAGATGTTTCCTTACTCACTCAACCCCAGATGTTCTTTTCCCAGGCCTCATATTCAAGCCTTCATTACAAATTTGAGAGAAATGCTTTACTGTGGCTGCTGGCTTGGCTGCTTTTCAGGTTCAGAAAGAATCTCCTATATTCACAGGCCCCTTTTTCTTTTTTTTTTTTAATATCGCTCCAGAAACTTGTATTATCTTCCTTAACAGTGCGGAAAAATATCCACATGTGCATGATATTTTAGAGCTTCTTTGTAGCATGTTAATCTCTGAGCCTAAAAAAATCTCTTGGTCCCAGTCTCATTTTTAATAGGATAGCAAACTAAGAGGATACATAAGGATTATTCTAATCTCACCCTGGAGCTCCCTCCAGCACTACTGCCTATCTGGGACCCATTATTGAACTGCCTTCTCCAGTGCTCTAGAAAAGATGTGCTTATCTTAACAAGTAATGATAGCAAAAGCCTAAGCTGTCATGCTTTAGAAAGAACAGATTAGCTAATTGATTGTGAAAAGAAATATTAGGCTGGAGCTTAACACCCTTCGGGGTGCTGTCCCCTCCTTGCTTTCTTCTTTAGTCCACTGAGAATATGTTTGTAGACTGGGGTAGGGTGTGCATATTAAACACAACCAACTACTTCTCCTCCAAAGCACATGCAATGGACTGCTCGAGGTGAGCTGCTTCCTCATCCTGCAGATCTCCTCAAGCAGTCCATTGCATGTGCTTTGGAAGAGCATGATGCTAGTGAGAGGTCTAGAGAACAAGTCTTATGAGGAGTGGCTGAAGGAACTGGGGTTGTTCAGTCTGGAGAAAAGGAGGCTGAGGGGAGACCTTATTGCTCTCTACAACGACCTGAAAGGAGGTTGTAGCGAGGTGGGTGTTGGTCTCTTCTCCCAAGTAACAAGTGATAGGACGAGAGGAAATGGCCTCACGTTGCTCCAGGGGCAGTTTAGATTGGATGTCAGCAAAAATTTCTTCACTGAAAGGGTTATCCAGCATTGGAACAGGCTGCCCAGGGAAGTGGTTGAGCCACCATCGCTGGAGGTATTTAAAAGACATGTAGATGTGGCACTTACGGATATGGTTTAGTGGTGGACTTGGCAGTGTTCGTTTGGCAGGTTTACGGTTGGATTTGATGATCTTAAAGGTCTTTTCTAACCTAAACGATTCTATGATTCCATTGCTGTGGCAGAGGTTTCTGCACACAAAGCCTATATGCCTCTCTATGTACTCTTCAAACCTTTGAGGGCTGGGGTCTTAGGGAGAGCACATGTCCCAGGCAGGAAAGGGGCTTATTTCTGGTGAGATTCATGTTTGCAGATGGTGGGAGACCAGTCCACCTGGAGGTGACAGTCCTAGCAAGCATGTGTGAAACTGGTCCTTGGGACACCACAGGCCCTCTCCTACCTCTCATCATGGCCATGAAGGTGTGTGAGAGCATGCCTTTGACCTCAGGTATTGCTGTAGCCAGGGCACAGTCATATTTCCCTTCCCTCCAACCTTCTCCATGGGTGAGGAACTGAGGGAGGGTAGGGAGGAAGTATTTGGTTGCACAGCAAGACTGGCAGAGTCAAGCCAGGACTCAAGTGCGGGTTTTACCTGTCTGTATAGCTCACTGCACAGTATTCTCTCCCTTTCACACTGAAAATAGCCACATTTTGCTTTGAGACTCTAGTCTTGAATGCATCTTTAGACTCTTTCCAGAAGGCATCACAGAATTTCCCAAGCAGAGGAATCACTGCTGTTGACAGCACAGTAATAGTCACACACATGGTTTCTCCTCTCCTCTCCTCCCCATCCGCCCCTCTTCCCCAGGATGAAATTTATAAAATCTTGTACACGGCACAGAACGCAAACAGACATTGGGCTAGTTAAAAACATACTTCTCTTTATTTGAAAGTTTTCTATCCACAGATAAAAGGCAGCTGATACATTGCATAGTATACCTTTTTTTTTTAGTATGCTTATTATTCAGCATGTCTGAGAAAAGGAATGATTACTGGTTCTAACTTCCCACAACAAACAGTGAAGTTAATGGAATAATAAATTAAAGTAGTAGTAGTCCACATTATGTATAAAATAAATGTTAACAGATATAAATATGACATGAATGATGACTGATTCAGTTTCCCTTCTCCTCAGGAGTTCAGTGTCTTATTAAAGTGGTTGCATAAGTTGAGTTTTTATTAAAATTCAGCAGTGCTCTGAAGCTGTGAAACACAAAAGCCACACAGGTTTTTTAATTGAATGGGAATGTCTTGAAGAAACCTTGCTAGTGAGAACAAGGGTGCTGTTCTGCCCCAGTGATGGTTGGTTACTGTCCCTGTTGTTGAACCCTTGCTGCTGCAAGGACTGAGACTTCATGCTTCAGCTGTGGCTGATCCTGGCTCTAAGGCACTTATAGGGCCCACCAACTATTTACATTGCAGGCACTACTTACTCAAAGGACAAAACTCCACACACCCCTCAGTGTGTGGGCGAGGGGGGTCATGCAACTTTGGTGTACTGGCCATCATCTCTGGGAGTGCCCTCATCATCCTATATAAATGCTCATTGCCGGAAACTCCGTACCCAGGCCCTCTGTGGTGTTAACCCACAAGGAGCGAAGGAAACAGCGGTAAGAGACCTATCTTGTCAGTGTGCTTTCTTTTCTGTTTACCTGAACTCATGTGGGTTTCCACGAGTGCCCTCGGGCAGCCAGGCCACGCGTGCCCAGCCAGGGTTTCCCAGGGGAGCTGATCCTGTGCATGGGCTGAATGTCAGGGTGCGGCAGGCTGCCGCCCGCACTTGTTGGGCTGCCTTGAGCTAGAGACAAATGCCTTGCTCAGCTGTCAGGGGGAGTTTCAGAAAGTGCCAAATCTACTATGGGGAGGTAGGTATTGAACAGGAACTGTCCAGAAAAGCTTGGAGAAAGAAAGAAACTTGTCAAACTGAGCAGCAGCAGAGCAGCAAGAGCTCTCCGTTTGAGACTGGGGATGGGAACCAAGTAGCAGAGCCCATGCAAAGGGAAGATCCAAGAGTCTTTACCACAACACGGATGCTGGCCCATGTATTGCACAATGAGAAACATCAACCATGTTCTGAATTACAGGGTTGTAATTCCACCCTGAGGATCTGATGACGACACAAACCACCTGAGCTCTGCTCCCCTGGTTTGACAACTGTATACTCCTGGATGCAATTATAATCCTGTTGTAAGTCTCAGCTGCCTGGCAAGTTTTTTTCCTCCCTCCTTATGTACTTAACATTGAGGTAGAAGTTTCAACTAGTCTTAAAACACACAAAGAAAATGAACACAATCTTAGTGGGCTAGTAGTCCAATGACCTTCAAAATTTGCAAAACCCTTCACAATGTGGCTATAAAATGAGTAACTGAAGTAGCAGAAAAAAAATTCTAAAAATGTCAGAAAAGTAGTATAAAAAAATACAGTACTGAGTTGCAAGACATTTTCTTCATCTATTGGCTTTAAGAAAAAAAAAAAAGTCAGATTTTTTTTTAACTTATTCCTCTGCAACAAATGGCAGAAGCAGAATTTTTTGTGACATCAGTGATATATTGGTACCCAAGTAAGAGTATACAATGAATTCCTAAAGGCATTAACTGTTTTGAACAATGATCTAAATATAGGTCATTTATATTAGCTGGCTTCAGTTGAGCATTGCTTTTATTTCCCATAAAAATACATGTTTAAGTATGTATATATATACATACGTGTCTATTGCAAAAAAATCTGCGTTCCTTCTGAAGTTTATAAGGAAGATCAAAGTAACATAATAGTAATAAAGTTTACAAGGAGACTTAAATGACTTATTGTTCATACAATATTTAAATATAAGGAACACAAATCACCAACATAGTAATTTTTTTGTGCTTTACAACCCCTGTAATACTAAAGCAAGTTTATACTAATACCTAAATGAAGCGAGTTAAATTACTGCTATAGGGGCTGCTGTTAGTTACCTCCACTGTACTCAATACCACAGAGTAAATGAGGTCCAAATTTCAGTTGAAAGAACTTGGTTAGCTTGAATTTCATCCTATTGATTTAATTATTGGCAAGAATGTGAAAATACATTCAGTGTAAGAAAGCTGTTAAAGCCAAAGGAAAAAAAAAAGTTCATATTATTCTTACAGCTATTTTTCAAGAAATACTAGATGTTCCAGCTTTAACACTACATTTTTAAATCAGGGAAAAAAAAAATCCATGAGTAAGGAAGACAGATACTGTTTACGAGTCTTCAAGGAGAACATTTCACTGACATTAAAGGCAACTTTGCAGACTCACTTGAAATGTATCAATTTGTAATCTACACATTTACAGGGGCTGCTCTGCTCTGAAAGCTGTTTCTCAATCTGTGCCAAAACATGTGAGGCTGTGTAGAATGCTTCTGATGATAGACCTCCAGGCTCTGTTTCTCCATAATTGATTTAGTTATTAGTTATGCAGGGAGAGAAGAGATCCCTGAGGCTTGGTAAAACAGTATTCAGTTACTAAAAGCAGCCCTTTGTGAATTAATGTCATCCTACCAGCTCTTTCTGCTCATTATTCCTTCAAGTCTTGTTTTCCTGGACACCAGCTGTCACAGAGGAAGTCTCCAGCCTTTTCTTCTCCTGCCTCCCTGGCTGGCTGAAGTTGTACCAGCACGGTCTGGAGTGTCTCCTTCACCACCTGGATCTCCCTCTGCAGAGACTGTGCAAGCTTTATTAAGGAATAAATCTATAGGTGATTGGCAGTCCCTTTTCTCTTTCCAAGTTATTAAATCAATTCTTGTTCTGCTGCTCACAACAGATGGCCATGGCTATCTAATTGTAGCTTCAAGTTCTTCCAAATTGTTTGGATTAAATATTAATACATTTCTCACACTTGCTTTCAAAAAAAATCCAGGCAAACTGAAGTTCTCAAGCAGCATTATTTAGCACTTTAAAAAGGGAGAAGATGGGGGATACTGCTTGGATACTGTTCTCATGGGAAGGAAGGAGATAAAGAAATTGTACCATGGAGGCAGCAGCACTAGCTGCGAGTTCCCTGCTGGATGGAGGGTGGTTTTTTAAGCCAGAGACCCAGACCTGGGTGGATCAGACCCCAGGTGAAGGCAACAGGGCAGCAGGAGTAGTCTGAGACATAAGCCAAGTGACCACAGCTTGTGTGGCATTAGTGAGCTCAGCAATGTGTGCTACGCAAGGCGGGGTGGGAATCTAGGTAAGTAGCAAAATTAGCTTATAGCAGAGAACATGTCTCTGCTCTACTTACCTCCAGAAGGCTTTAATCTTAGCTGAATTATCAGTATAATTATAGCGCAGAAAACACAAATATAAAGCTATATGAGGCTCCACAGTGAATGCTTTGAACAAGTTGAAAAGCAAAGAGATTAGCAGTAGCAAGGTCATGGTGTCATGCATTAAAAGGAAAAAGGCCACCTGAAAAGCATCTGGTAATTCAAGTAAAAATACTTCGTTTGGTTAAAAAGGAGAGTTCCACATTTTATTTGCATTGCCTAGTTCAGGTGTCCTGCAAGGCACTCGGGAAGAAAATGATGGCTAATGGCTCGGCCTCTTAAGAGACCTTCCACCTCCCTCTTTCACCAGCTCCACAATGACAGAGGGAAGGTGTCAGGTGGCGGCAACAAGAATGCAAGGGGTGCAGCAGTGAACAGACTGGCAGATGAAGGTAGGACATGCACAGAGATAAGTGGCAACTGCTGAGACACGCACAAGTTTTTAAGTGGCTGGGCTTCCTAGGCGGTACAGCTTTTTGTTCTGATGACTAGTCTCTCCTGGGAATAAACACAGTTCGTACTATCAATGCATCAGCCTTTCCGCTGATAATTTTATGTCAGTGAGACTACCTGTTGTTGAATCAAGCGCAATGACTGGGTGTAGCTCAATGAGACAACCAACCTTATCTTCTCTTCCATAGCTTACACTACATGGAGAGCAGAGCAAGCACGAGACAAGTCAGGGCCTGCTGAAGCTCTAAACCAACGACCAAGTCTATGTGAACAAGCCCTAGGGCCCACCCCATCCAGACTGAGGCCTCCCGTACAGGTGTGGCTGGAGGGCAAGGACCCCAAAAAGGCTAACCCAAGCGGGTCAGGGGAGAGAGAAGTAAGTTCATATCTAGCAGTAAGTCGTCAAATGAACTCTGAGAGCGCCAGAAACTCACTTCAAGTGAAATGAAACAGGCTGACACTGAAATAACTCAATTTGAAAAATACAACGCATAGGAAGGATGATGCACAAGGACAGGCTTTATCCTTTACAGAGCTCATCCATTATGAAATGTTGTTTTACTCGACTCCGATATCAATGCAATGTCAAGAAAAAAAGACACCCTCAGGTTATGTGACTGTAAGAAGTGAGCTGCTACTTTTGAAAAATTGCAACTAGAGAGGACCATGGGAAAGCTATACAAATCACCGCTATTTCAGGCAGTCACAGTTATGCCTTTGAAAAGCCTTAAGGCTGCTTTTCATTCTGTTATCAGTTCCTCAAAATTTCATTTTTGTGTATTTACATACATTTACTATGATGTTTTAATACGTTCAGCAGGAGTATTCATGCATACTTCTAATGTCCGGACAGCTCTATTAATCTAAAGGAATTCTGTCTCTGATTACAGGTAATAGCAGTACACACAAAATTTCTCCTATCCTAGGATCTCAAAGCACTGTAGAAGGACAAATTAATTATGCTTTGTATCTTCTCTGAAGTAAGAAACATTATTATCCTCTTATAAACAGTCCTGGACTGTCCACCACTCTGCAATTTAATTATGATGTTCTGCTGAAAATCTAACTGGTAAAAGATAAATTCTTTAGTTTATGAACACTGTGAAGCCTCCGAAATTTAATTACTTCTGATGCGCAGCCTCTGACTACATGCTGTTATTTGTAATATCCCAAGCGATTACAAAATTCTTTTCAGGTAGAGAGAAAAAGCAAAATTGAAATGTTTCGCTGCCAGTGGATCAGAAATCTTGAAGGATAGAGGAAAATGAAGGAGACAGTGAAAGAAACTCTTAACCAATAGAAAGACAGAGCAACAAGAAAGACGACTGCATAGTGTACCTACAGCAAGTTTCAATAACCTCATAAATAATACCACAACCAACTGTCAAATGAGCCTTTGTGACCAGACAAAATATATGGTATAAGGCTGCGCATGGAATCTCCATCCATATACAGAGGTTACATCTGGATAAACAGCTTCACCCATTTTAAAAATGAAAAAAACTTAGTTTTGCATGGGTCCACAAGCAAATGTGTCCTTCATGCTTAAATTCTCTATCCAGTGCTGCAAATATTGAGCCAGTATCAAAGGCAGGAGACAAAACAAGTTTCAGCTAGGAACATTTTCTGGTTCTGCTGTCTTCCTGTGAAAAACTGACAAAATCTCTCCAATGTCTCATAAGCAGTAAATTAAAGTACTTGGGAACAGCTTCACACAAACACAATCCATATTCTGCAACAATGCTGCAGCTCTAACATTGTCTTGGTTGAGGCTTTTCACCTGTTTGACTTCCTCTCTTCAAAAAACTTGCATCATGACAGAGTCCATGATTTACAAGGAGATAAAAAGCAGATCTAATTACTGTAGGCTTACTTAATTTTTGGAAAAAATGGGCTCATCAATGTACCTTCTGTTCTCTCAGCACAGATGTTTAGGGAAGAGAGACAAAAGGTAGATATTACAAACTAGTTGTCTTCCTATAGGAAAGGTTAGAAACTAAGAGTATATTGTAAGACAAAAGGCCTTGGAAGGACAGTCAAGGACTACCACAGAGCTGAGGTAAGGGCCTATCCGATTTTGGAGAATAACAGCAATTTTGGACATCTGAAGAGGAAATTAAGTCTTGAAGAACAGAAATAATCAGAAAGAGGGTTTTTCTTACCTGGTGAACTATTCTGCTTGTTTCTAACAGCTGAACGTTACAGTGGCTGGAGACAGAAGCTCAGCTAGATGTCCCACTACATAACAGCATGTGTCTCTCCTAACCCCAGGCACCAGTGCACACCACAGGGCCAGCCAGCTGGAAAGCAGCTCTGCAGAGAAGGACCTTGAGATCATGGTGGACAGCAAGCTGAACATGAGCCAGCAATGCATCTTGTGGCAAAGGTGGCCAACAGCCTCCTGGGCTGGATTAAGAAAAGCATTGCCAGCAGGTGGAGGGAACTGATCCTTCTTCTCTGCTCAGCACTGGTGAGGTCCCATCTAGAGTGCAGGGTCCAGTTCTGGGCTGCACACTACAAGAAAGATACAGGCTTACTGGAGCGAGTCCAGCACAGGATTTAATGGACTGGAGCATCCATCGTATGAGGAGATGCTGAGAGAACTGGGACTGTTCAAAATGGAGAAGAGAAGGCTCAGGGGGATCTTACCAATGTGTATAAATAGCTGAAGGGTGGGAACGAGGAAGAGGGAGCTGGACTCTTCTCACTAGTGTCCAGTGACAGAACAAGAAGCAACCGGCAAAAATTCCAAAATAGTAAATTGAATCTGAATACAAGAGAACTTTTTTTTTTTTTTTTTACTGTGAGGGTGGTCAAACACTGGAACATGTTGCACAGAGAGGTTGTGGAGTCTCCATCCTTGGAAATATTCAAAACCTGACTGGTCATGATCCTGGGCAACCTGCTCTAGGTGACCCTGCTTGAGCAGGGGGTTGGATCAGATGATCTCAAGAGTTTACTTCCATCTAAACGATTCCGTGATTGTGTGTGCTATGTGCCAAAGGACCAGCGAAGAGGCAAGACAATTCAATGTTTATTTGGAATGATCTGGGTTTTGGCCTTTTAGAAGTGCACTCTTGGGAGCGAAGGAAAGACACTGAGCAAGTCCCTACTGCTCCTATATGAGGCCTGTGTGGTCTCCAGCAAGAGACCAAAATGGCCTTTGGAAGTCCATCACTTCTTACAAAATACAAGGGTGCTTGTGGTACTGAAACCAGATTAGAAAATTCCCATTTCCCCCCTCCATTACTGTCTCCCTCCGTCACATCCATGAATGCGTTTCTACAAAAATAATACCCCTCCCATGTGAAAACCAAAATACTCCCCACAAAAACTACTAAACAAAAAAACCCAACAGAATGACTGCAACATTTTGAAAAACGGACCACTGCAGTGGTCTGGGTATCAGCTGTCTCCAAATCACTTGTTCCAGCAGAAAATGGAAGGCAAAGAAGCTGCAGCACATGGGTGGATTTACACTGACCTACCTCCATCACGGCACGAACAATACAAGTGGAACCACGTTCTCTCAATGTGACGCACACTGGGAAGGGCTCACCCTCCTGTCATCCAAAATAGAATCAGAGAGGGCACCATTGCCACCTCTCACTCTTGTAGGATCCAAAAATTTCCTACAGGTTCACCCAGGGTGAGATTCCTCAATGAGGTACAGTCAGGGCTAAATTCTACACTCCTGATTCTGTCGAAAACCTACGCTGGTGTAAAGCAAGACTTGTATGAGAGCCTGCTGTATGATAAAGGTGAAGGGTTAGCAAAGTGACCTGAAATGCCTAATGAACATTTAGGCACAAAATTCTATTTTCAAAATGACTGTTTAAAATGCCCATTTTAGGGTGAGGAATGGAGATTGCTTTTATAATAATAGTCCAGCCAGGTTTTCTTCCAACAAAAGCCTTTTCACCAGGAGGAACTATTACATGCATTCAAATTGTCTATCAAAATGTAACTGCTAATTAAGAACAAAAATGACTGTGAAATTGCAATATAGGCTCCATTTAATTTTACTGGGAATTCCAGGCCTTTACTGTCAGGAAAGTAACACCTCTCATCAGCTCTGTCGACATCAGAATGAGTCACCTCTCGTCGTTTGGTTTTTCCAATTAATGATGCGGACTGTTTTCATACACTCGCCAATGATTAACCATAATTGAATGTTCTGTGGGTTTATTTGGTTATACCACATAGAATTTAGCAAATATGTCATAGCGCTAGAGAGGAGCTCTTCCCCCCCCTGTTGTTTGATGCTTTTTATACAAAAGTATAGTTTAATATTTGCTGTGAAAGGCTTCAACAATAAATGAGAATCCCAAGTGGGTCTGTGCATATACTCAGGACTAAGAAACATCACTGGGTTCCTCCTTTGTTCAAGTCGTGCTGGCAATTACGACAAGCAGCGTGGTTGATTTAAGTGTGCTATGCCATCAAAACGTAGAATGAAAAACAATGACATCTGGGATTTTTCTTCTAATACACACTTAATTATTAATCAAAGCTATGACACACACTAAACATTGGCAAATGGCTCGAGAGCATCAGAAGTTTATTTTTCTCAGTGGAATCTTCAAAAGTCTTCTAATAATCAGATAACAGGACTAATTTAGATCTGTGCAGCCCCCAGTCAGATTTTTGACCTAATACAGTTTGTAACATCCATGTGTAAGGCAGTTTTGGGGGGGATGAGGGGAAGGGCGTAAACAACCAGCAAACAAGAGTTTGAAAAATTTATCCTGCTTTCATTACAATTCCAGATCTTTAAGCTCCTGCTCTCAGAGTTCTACAGATTTTTAAAGAAGACTGTATAACTGTCCAATATTTGAGATAAGAAATCGTTTTATTTAAAACCAAATAAACTACTGTGCAAACAATAGATCTATCTGTTAATCATAAATTCTTCTACTGAGGCTAATTATTGGCACCAATATCAGTGCTAGTTCCTGCAATATAGGCAAGTTGCCAATGACTGAGTTTGTTTTATAGGCACTGAGCAATTTTTATTTAAAAAAAAAAAACAATCTACAGGTCTGTAGCGCTGTAGTAGCTATTTTTCTCACTGCTTTTTGAAGTATAGCACAACGATTACATGTACCAGATGGTAACATTTTATGCACATTGATCTGGACTACCTCAGAAATAGCAACTGAATGTTAATGAGGGGTAGCTGAATTGCTGAAATGCTTCTCTGTATGTCTCTGTGTTTTAAACATGGTTTCTTATTTTGTGACCAATGGTCTTGCTAGGACTAGGATATCACACAGTGTGCATTTCTGTATTTAGATAACATGAGCTGATTTTCACTGATAGAGGAAATCAGATCTATATCAGACAACTGTGGCTTACAATGAGACTAATCTACAACTCTTCTCAAAGTTTCAATGATTAGATTTTATTTTTTGAACTAACTCTTGCAGTTTCAACAGCTACAAAGAAATATGCATGCTCCATAGAAAGTACAAATACTATTATTTTACATACTTGTAGTGTATTTTCTTCAGGAATTAAAAAAGCAGTTTTTCAGCTTATTTCACCTTACCTAGTAAACTGTAACTATGATCAGACCTGACTGTTTAGTTTGAATATGAACTTAAGTCCACTGCAAAGAACCCGTAACTCCAACCCTCAGTGTTCTTCTATTAGGGTCAATGAGAAAAGCTCATTTGAGAGCAAATATACGTAAGGGAGGAAGGAATTAGATGCTCTGCACACACACGACACACGCATCCATATAGCTTGAAAAAGAATGCTCACAAACAGCATTGGGGAAACAGAACTGCAACCGAGCACATACGCTGTAAATATAATTAAAAGAATATTGCAAACTGGCCTGTGGTAAATACAAAAAAATAATCTTTCTGTACATTGAAACACTTAGAAAAGAAAGATTTGAAGTAGTAACAAATTAGTGACTGGATTTCTCCCCTCCGATGCAACCCCCCCCAGCACCTTCCCCCCACCCCGCCTTAAAGTTTATCATTCTGATACCTTTAAAGAAACGAAGTTTCTAGAATAGGAATTTTGCAATGAGCTGGCAATAGGTGTCCAATTACCTAAAACACAGTGGTATTTCCACACACTGCATTTATTATCCGTTCTCTAAACTCTCTCCTGCAGGACTGCCCACCTCAGCTTAGGAGGAACTGAATCCTTCCCAGCACCATCATCATCTCAACTCACCTTCAGGTGTCTGTAAGGGCTCCTCTACTAATCTCTCCAACCTGAATTAATTCATCTTTCTTCCTTATCCTATTGCCTGGCACCTCTTCTTGACTAAAACCTAACCAGCTAAGTACTCTCATCTTCCTTAGCCTCACTGGTTCTTATTCTCTTTTCTCTTTCTTAGAAGAACAAAATCTCTTTTATGATAAGTTTTTCTACAAAAGTTACAAATGAAACAATACTCTGTGCTCTTAAATTCTGAAAAATGTCCACAGATGTAGGCCCAATAAATGCCTCATAAAGGTTAAGCGATCTTCAGTCAGATACTGAATGACAGCCGAAGCACAAAATGAGATAAGGGTGCTTTATAAGACAACATCTCATCTGGTTACTTGCACTGGAGTGTTAGAGGTAGATTAAATTGCATAGGATGCCACATGATGCATCTGCTGCCCATTTTTTTAAAAGGAAAAAACCCCAAACTACATGTGACAATATACACAGTCTGAGTCAATGACGTAGCACTTAATTTAGCTAAATCATGTTGGGAAATGCAGGTGCATGGATGCTTGTATCCATGCAGCTTTTGGTGCACTAGGTATTTACTTATATGAGCATTACAAACAAAAGGATTTTAACAGTAGAATAAAGGCTTTTCACAGTGCCTAATCTCAATTTACAAAGAACTAACTTCTGTTTAAATCAATTAAAGCTGGATCTGACCACAGTGAAAACGCACTGTAGGAAAACTTGCTACAACAAAAACGCCCACGTCAGCAAGACAATCAATTCTCCCCTTCTTAATGTATTTAATCTACATTAAGAACTAGTATTCCATGTGAATCTGAAAGGCAAGTATTTCACATACATACTTACATAGATTGATACATATCTATAGCTACATCAAAAAGGATATGAATAACTCCTTCATCAACTCTGCAGGCGGAAGTTTGCAACTGATCTTCCAGATGCACCAATTTCTCACTTATTGCTTCACATTTTTCTCCCAACTCTGCAGAAAATATGAAGAACTCCTATAGGAAGTTGAAAAAGAAGAGAAAGCATGTTTGCTGCTGACTGCACTCTTCTACATCAAATTTGCATCAAATTAAGGGGAAAATAAAATATTAGTAAGGGGATATGATACTTTGCAGTGCTAAGACATTGCCTGAAAGCAAATTCCCATTAGAGAGACAAAAAGTTGTTACTAAAGTTGGTGATTTATATGAAATGGAATGAGCTTGTGGTCTCAGTCTATTTCCCAGCAGAAAAAAGTCATGATCTCACTTTCAGCAGAGGATTAAAGGGGTGTGAAGACTGAACTGCTCTCCCTCTTCCCTGTCGTCTCACCACAGCAGGGGAGGGAAATCTCACACTGACTACACCATTTAGGTTCCTAAATTTCACGTTGTTCATGTAAATATGATTTACACTTTTAGGCCATTTAAATATTTCAAGCAGCATCACTTTTGGTATCTCTTATAAACACAAAATGTACTTACTTTTTTGAGGAAAAATCTGGCTAGAGTACTTAGGGACTTTGCTCAACTGATCAGAGAAAATGCATCAAAGTCTTAGAGATTACATGATGAAACTGCACTTTTTTTACTGTGTTATCATGAAACAAGACTAAATTTTCAAAAATAATGCTTCTCTACTTAGAACTTATACAGACAAACACTTTTTCTATTTTAAACTGAGTATTTTAAACCAGTTGCAAAGCCCTTCCCATAAGTTTGCTTTCAGATACGCTGCACAAGGATAATTTGTATCTTTTATATTTTGTATTGAATACTTCTTTGAGAAATGATCCAAATAAGCAGCAAATGGGGGGGGGGGGGGGGGGGAATCAACCAATTTATGCAGCACTGAGACAAGCTTCTCCTCTCCCTCTGTAGGGAGGGACAGCACTGTAGTGCTGTCTACAGTGAATGACAGGGGTTATCTGTAAAGAAAAGATTATGGTGCCAAGATGAAGTTCTGCTGGAGCCATGTTGAAAAAACTGGAGTCATTCATCAGCTGGAATCCAGAAAACTGGATTTTCTCTAGACCTAGTCTACACACTCGTCCATAAAGCCAGCTGCACGTGGCCATATACAGTCTTCAGAAAGTTGTTCTCCTTTCAAAAAAGTACTTGGAGTCCTTTGCACTGATCTGTTGCTATAATAGCAACCATCAGTGGTTGTTTAAAAGAAATCAAGCCTTCAATCAAAGGCCTTCCAAAGAAATCGTGCCAATACTTGTTGGAACGCTGCCCATTGTGAAACAATCTGATTTTTGGTAAACACATTTACCAGACCTCAGAACCAGACCTTTGCATCATACAGTGCATACATAGAGTCAAATGTCAGAAGAGCTCTGCTTGCTGGCACATCCTCTGTTACAGCACAGAGCTTTGACCTTTCTGCTTTCCTAGGTCTTCTGCCAGACACGGCTCTCCAGCAGATCGCACGGGTACGCAATCAGCTGCAGCTCAAATCCTGGACGAGTGAGCTGGTTAAGATAGGTTATGTTGCAAACACCCGCAGCTTAGACGCAGAGAAGCACAACGTGAGAACCAGCTGGGTGAGTCCCTCGCTCTGTGCACAAGACCTGAGCAGCCGTCTTCAGAATCATTACTAAACGTCAGAATCTACAGCAGCACTCCACAGAATTTATAGATGTAAAAATGACCCATTGTTTTTAAAATGAGAACAGGGGAGGAGAAGGTACATGTTCTCCCTATGGCAACTAGGAATGTCCTTTTCTCAAGACCAGGGACAGAAGATGAGGAACAAGTCTTCCATCCAGCTGCTAAATCATCATTCAGTACACCAGCAGGACTCCATATGCTGTTAGGGAGTGGGATAACCCAGGCAATTTATATCAATAGAAAGCTTTTAGGGAATCATTCTGTAACACGCATGCAAGAACAGATGACAGTTGTATAAAAGAACTTAGGTCTCGGGCTAGAAGAGTCAGTAAATTGCAAAAACCTAGTACTCTGAAAGCACATCTAAAATTATGACCACCTAGAGAAAGCTCCACCTCTGAACACTGATTTTTCTCTAACAGTTAAATACACATAAGAAAATCAGGTCTTCACATAACCATCATCTCAAATGCAAGAAAAACAAGACAAAAACCACTCAGTGCTATACAATCACTGAACAGTTAATTTAGGAAGAACAGCTTTTAATTAATGCACAAACTCCTAAGTATTGCTCTGACAGACAAAAGCCATACGTGAAGTTTTCAAACCAGACTCTTCCTACAGACTGTGTACTTCGACAAAATGAATTAGTCCTGTACAGATCCTGAAGAACTGGTATTTTATAGTGACACATAAAAAGTAGATTTTTGCTCTTATAACATCAAGATATTGAATACTTTAGTCTGATCCAGTCACTGCTTTTATCAAGAACTATTACTATATGAGAGTTCAGATCTCATTCGCGCTGTCAAGAAAGATGACACTTCTAGTCCTGATTTGAAATCACCAGTTACTACAGACAGCAAATAAAAAAAAGTACATATCACAGTACACTCTTGAATATCTGTGCCATTAAGTATATTTAAATATAAAAAGCATTATAAAGATACGCATTACAGTAGGGTATCCCTTTCTTTTTTAGGGTACTGTTGATGGCAGGAATGTTTATCCAGATAATCGGTCACCCAATTAGCACTATGATCAGTTGCTGTACGAGAAGATCAATTTCCTCCACTTTAAAACTGCCCTCACATTTCCTGTCTTGTATATGCAAATACAAGGAGTTCACTGGGCAGCTAATCTAAATGATAAGCACACTGGCTGGATTTGTCTAGCCCTGCTGTGAAGATCCACAGTGGAAAATTTTTCCCTGTTCACTGTGTCAGTGAATGTACAGGGCAAAACGGGCCTTTTAGACCTACCCCCTCACTGAACTTCAGGTGGGTTGAAAGATGCTGGAGACAGCATTTAGATACCTGGTTGGCAAAGCAGGCTCCAAGTTGCAAGCGTGGCCTAGCTTTAACGTGCACAGATCCTGAAAACCCGAGATAAAATATAACTACAGCCTGAAATCCACAGTTGCAGTGCAGCTAGATGACTATGCTTATTAGTGTACTGCTACATAATCTGATTTCATGTTTGACATTTTCTTTTCCCTTTTAAAATAAAACTTTAAAGCCAAGTAACGAAAGGCCCTAAGAAGAACGGAAGGAAGGAACCCAGCAAACAAGCCCCCAAGGCCCTAGGACTTCAGGTGAATGCTTATTCTGTAAGCAAAGGCATCTCACGGCACTTTGCATCAGTACTAACCTCTATTTTGGGGTTCTAACCTTTGGCTAGTAGCTTCTATCCTGCTGCAATTCCAGGCAAGAACTTTATTGGTGTACTGGTCTTACACTAAACATGCTTAGAAATAAGAGACCATCATTTTTAACTCACTGGCTTTAATTCCTTTGTCAACTGAATACTTAGGTTCTCACTTAAAGTAAAATGTCTGTTCTATCTCATGTGAAAAAATATAGTGTATTCTTCCTGAATGATCACATTTTGAGAACATAATGAATTGTCTAAAAATGTAGCAAAAATCCAGTTTACTTTGGAAATTAAGATAAATGAACAATGAGCACTAGGCAAATGTGTTCAATGCAGAATTCTTACAACAATATGGGAAGGCAGGGAAATCTGAGTAAGTAAAAATTGGATCAAACTTGTTTAGGTCTTTAAACACTTGAAACCCATTTAATCATAACTGCATGGCTATGGTTGCACTGCAGTGTAACTAAAATAGCTCCATAAAGTAGGGGTTATATTCTATTCATCTTAAACTCCTAATAGGTATTTTGCAGCTTAACTCCTCTTTAATACAGCAATAATAGTGTATGGATAAACTATTTTTGCACCTATGTGACACAGCTGCCTTTTTAGTTGAAATGAGAAGTTCCTCCACAGTTTAGACAAGCATTGTCTCTCAGGAACTTACTTGCAGGCGTGATGTGAAAAACGCAGGGGGGTCATCATATAAATTATGATTTTCCAGAACATATATATATGGCCTTTCTTATTTTGGATTGGAAAGATATGGTCATCCAGAGAACTCTAGTTTAACATCAAGAAGAGTTATAAATTAAATTGAAAAAAAATATACTGCTCTCAAAAATATACAAGAATAATTCTAAATATTCAACCAATTCCACAGCTTCTGCCCCCAGGCCCTCGTTTGAAAAAAGTTCGATAACCTAGAGAAGTAGATAGGAAAGATTTCTCTCTGTACCTTTCATGACTAGTAACCTCACTGGTAACATTTTTATTTGACATTTGCCTATGCAGGCAGGGAAACCGCTGTCAGTGACAAACTATTCAGAACAGCTCCCAGTTGGAAAGTGGCACTTTACACTGATCAACAACATCTCTGATAGGAGAGTGGACTCTGCCTCCAGCTCAACATATTAATAAAATACAACTCATCCAAGCTTGTAGGTTATGTCAATGCTACAAGCTACTGTAAGTCTTAAGACTTCTTTGGTTATTTTTGCACTAACAGCACTTTTAGGAAGCCGCTAGGAGGGATTGCAGGAGTCAGGAAAGAGCTGAGATGCAATATTGCTTTATGGATTTTTCTGTGAACAGAGGATGTAGCTGGCTGGGATTTTTTTTTTTTTCCCCTCCCTCTAAATCCTTAGGCAGGTGAAAACAGCACAAATGTGGGTGTGATTTGTTATTTTTTAAAGTGAAATCCTTCTGCCTTCTCAGGCAAAGTAGAAATTCTCACTCTCTCCCAGAGATGTGAGTGTCTCATGCAAGAAACAGGAAGAACAGACAATGTTCCAGCTGATGCACAGCTGGAGCATCAGCATATTGAATTAAGAGCAGAGGGAATGGCTTCCACTTTAGTCTTCTGCATTTCATTCTACCCTTTTACAAGTCATTTTAGTCGCCTATGAGCAACAGCTCCTTGACAGCGTTACTCAAGGAAAATGTTTGATCAGCTTTTCCAGTGCAAACACCTTCTGTGCTCTCTTGGATCTAGTTCAGCAATTTTATATAGAAGAATCAGTATTGTAGTAGCTAGATTAATCTAACTCTATTAGGGATTAGAGTCTCTATTAGAGTCTTTGGTGGTTGTGCTGAGAAGCAGGATTCCCAGATATATCCTTAAAATTCATTCTTCCTACAGAGGAACTTTTGAAAAAAGGTGTTGCCTTACTTCCAACTAGCAATATCATAACCCCAATAAGATAAAAGCCTTAGAAGACCTTCTACAGAACATCAAAGCCAGATTTCTTTCACCTGTACTAAATTTTCTCTCTCCTATAATAGTTAAAATCATTCAAAATAACATAAACAACAACTACGAAAAGTTGCCCTTGCAGACAGACACTTCACATTATGGCACAAGGTTTAGAACAGTGACTTATTTTTGGCAGAAGTGCTGCATGCTTACCCTCACCCCTTGCAGAAGTTAATGGAAACTGTGAGTACTTGAAACTCCAGAATGTCAGGCCAAGGCATCTCTTAAATCATTTCTAGAAACAAAATGCAACCATCCATACGTTTGTCCTGCTTGAGCAGATGCTTCAGTCACGTGCAAGCTGAGCGCACATGCCCTCAGATAATGAGCTACATGGCCACAAAGTGTCCAAAGTGCAGGTGGAGGAAGCATTTATCCCTGCTCTGTGTCCCAGATTTCCTGCCCTGTGTGCACTGTCCTGGGCAAGTGTTGTAGATGAGGAAGGCGAAGTGGCCACTGAGAAGAGGCCTAATCTCTTTCTCTGAAAATAACACGTTACTCATGACCAACACCATCCTAGCATCATGGCAAGGCTGACCAGGAAGCAACCAGGGACCACCAAAGCCCACTCTGTGACTTGCAGTGCGATCAAGCCCACTGTGACTGTCCTCAGCTGATGTCTGCCTGCACAGCTCTTAGCAGCTGACAGGGATTTTGTGGTTCTGGTTGCAGGGTAGAGCCTGCTCCAGGGCTAAACTGCCCTTGCAGTGAGCAAGTTTTCCTACTGCAAACTTCCCTTGCTACAAACCAAGATGGTTATATTTCATTTTACCCTGATATAGCACACAATGATAACTAACAGTTGTCCTCTTTATCATTATTTTTTACGTGATTGAAGACTTTAACTTTCAACCAGACCAGGATTTCTAAACCTTTATTTCTACTCCTTTCCTTCTTTTCTTCAGTGTGTTCCTGTCTTCTACAGAGTGAGGTGCCTAGACCAGTACCATAGTCCTCTGGAGGCTTTGACATTCTCAGCTAAGCACAGTAATTATTTCTGTCTTACAACTGACATTCCCATTAATGAGGCTGCAAATGACATCTGCCCTTTCTTGCAACAGGATGAAGGTAATGAATCCCACTCTATTTGTAGTCCACTATAACCCTAGATTCTGCTTCTGCTGTATTGTCATCTTAGCTGCTATTTACCATCTGTATACATAAATCCAACTTTTTTTCTTCCTCAAATGTAATTTG
Source organism: Gymnogyps californianus (assembly GCF_018139145.2). Classification (NCBI taxonomy): domain Eukaryota; kingdom Metazoa; phylum Chordata; class Aves; order Accipitriformes; family Cathartidae; genus Gymnogyps; species Gymnogyps californianus. The sequence continues at coordinate 45,674,758 of NC_059473.1, forward strand.
CACCTGTCTTTTAACATATCCCATCTTATTGATTTCAGGCTATTCTTTCAATCTATCAAGAGCATTTGGAATCCTAATCCTAATTGAAATTATGTTGACTGGCACATAAACTCCTGGCCTACCTCCTTTTTAAAGGCAAATACTAAGTCTGCCTTTTACTGATCCCCTGGGACTTCAAGCTTCCTCTAGGAGTTTTCAAAGAAGCTTGTTAATGGTTTGGAGATTGTTTTTCTTGGCTCCTATGCACTCAGAAGAAATTTCATCAGTCTAGCCTGACTTGAGTACATCTCACTTGCCTTAGGATCCTTTACTGTGTTCGTCTCTTGCTACCTTGTAGCGAATACTAAGAGCACTACCTATATGGACATAGTTTATCATTTTTAGAAAGACAAAAAGCAAAGAAAATAAGAAAGAAAAAAAATATTTCTGCCCTCTGCTCTCATTTCATTATTTTCTCATTCACCTTTCTTATTAAAAGACACATGTGCCTTCCTTCACCTATCCCTTACATACAGCTTATCCCTGAACTCCCTTGCCATTTTGCATGTCTTTTTTTACAGTAGCGTGCAGTGGTCTTGCTGGTTCACTCTTACACTGTGCAGTACCCTTTTAGGCTCATTCTTGGGAACATTTTTGTCCTTTCCTTTTCAAAATTCTTTTGGGCCACTGAAGAGTTGCTGACATAGATATGTAGCCTGTTACTGTGTTTGCTCTTTTCTGCACCAAAAGAAGATGGTGCTGTACTATAAACATGATGTCTTCTGGAAGGTACCAAAGATCATCTGCTGATCCCTCCTCCTACAGAGTTCATCCCACAGAAACTCACCTGTTGCTTCCCTGATTTTGTTTAGGTGAATTTTTCTTTCATGGAGGTGGTTATCTGCCTTTTCTCAGAAGAGGGATCAAGGTTGTTTCCCAATTACTTTTGCCCTCATCACCTTCCACTTACAGACTGCTAGCTTGTTCCATCAGCCTGTTCATGTATATTTAGGAGATTGCAGCACTACAACACGCTCCTCAGTTTCTCATATGCAACAATTCAGGCATAAAGCTTTCCAGACAGCTGTTTTGCAACTGTGACCTACCTCCTCCCCACCATCACGTGCTTTTCCCACATTCCCTTTGCTTGCACTGATCCCCTTCCCTCCTCCACAGGGATACAACAACACATGGGAGTGTTAAATGACTCATCAAAATTACAGCCTGATGTTGGCAATTCCTCCCCTCATGTATCTTCCATTACAGCTATGGAGGAGTGTCCTTGGAAAAGCATCTACGCAGGAACAGAGCTTTCCACTGCCTTCCAGCACCCTGCTGTGGTCTGGGTGACAGCAGTCTTCCCATTCTCATCTCTAGTAGACTGAAGATCTTCCCTGAGTGCTGACTTCCTAAAATCAGTGCACACTACTGCACTGGCTCATTTAATTAAACTGGGACAATTCCAGTTCCTGCTGTGGGAGGATAAGGCTATTTACTGACTTACCAATAAAAATTCACAGCGGGCCAGGACTCGGAAAAGAAACAAAAGCACCAAACTGTTTTCTAGTGTCCACACCCTGCTGTGCTAGGAGTCAGCATAGCTGGGTACCATTTATAGGTGGTTCCTAGTATTGTTCACTCCCATCTCTGCTCCCAAGTCACTAAGATGCAACAATCTGGAATGACTAACAGGGTGCTCTCCTGCAGCCAGCGGGGAGGCTGACAAGAGTGGATTAGGGGACCAGAGCATCAAAGGAACATTCACGCAAAGCCTTGACATGGTACAGGGTGCTGACAGTTTCATAGAGCTTTTACAGAGCTGTCTACAAGTCAACCTCAATCCAGCTGTGGCAGTGTGGTAGAGCCTGGCTTTCTAGCAAATTTCCATTTCCTTTATTTGTATCGTTGCTCTCCATTCTCTTTATGCACTTTTTTCCCTCAAAACTTCAAAAGGGCTAAGTTCCTCTGCTTGTGAGGACACTAAGATGTTAAGCTCCTAGTGAATACTTCTACAGTGGCAGCCCTCTATGCCTGTGAGCTCTGGTGCATTTGTAAACCCAGCACACACATCACACTCGCATGCTTTGGGCATATCTCCTGTTAAGCAAAAGAACAACTTCTTCAGTCAAGGGCTGGGCTGTACTACAGCTTTCAGCGCAGGTCACTGCTGGACACAAGCATGCAGTTGTACTCTCATTTGCTTTGGTCCAGACCATACACAATTTTTAGTTTCCAGCAAATATTCTGCTGTCTTGGCAGCTATCACTACCAACGTGCCCTCAGTATTTTGTCCTGCTGGCAGCAAGGTTTTTTGCTACTTTTATCCTGTGGGTCTACCCGCCCCTATTTCGTGTCATCTGTGGACACAAGCACCTGCACAGTTTTGCTTTAATTCACAGCAAAGTTCACTGATAAGAAAGGCTATTTGCATTTTCTGCAAAGTTCACCTTCACTCTCAAGGCTTCTTGTTTTTATTTATGCTGAACTCACACACAGACAAGCAGTCTATCCTAAGTGTGCTCTCATGTCACAGTCTCCTTGTACACAAGGTCAATCATCTGAGTTTGGTCTTGCAGTTAGATTATCTTTCCTGGAGCATTCCAGCTGCTCCACAGTCTTTGAATTCATTGGTGGGAATCCAAAGAAATGCCTCATCTGAATAGTTATCCCAAACTGCAATTTTTATTTATTTATTTCATATTTGCTTGGCTGAGCACTTGTCACTTGTACTTGACAGGTGGCATGTATGCTATTATGGAAGGTGAACTGGGGGTTACATACCCATGTAATTAATTTGCTGGCTGGACACAATGCTTGGATACTAAATTTCCTTAGTATGTAAGTTGCAACGCAAGGCATATCGATATAAAAATGGACCAGACTGAATCAAGTACAGCTCTCAGAACCAGTATAACTCTCCTTACACATATATTACCTAAACTCTTAGCTTGTGTGTAGACAGATTTTTGTATGTAACCAGATTTTTCTCATCACTTACTCTCATAGGAAATGCATCTCATGTTACTCAATTATCCTAGACTTTCTTAAATATATAGACTAGGATCTGACATCTTTTTATACATGAAAATAGTGTAAAATGACAAACATCCAGTATTTTTATTCAGATGAAATTCCTATTACCCTGTATTCTGTTGCAGTATGCTTTTATACTTCAAAAGTAAATTCAAAGGTATTTTTAGTTGTATACAAGGAAACAAATAAAGCATCATGATTTTGTTCCGTTCCTAAGCATCATTACAGTGCTACAGTGAAGCTGGCTAAATATTATTGGTCCTACTTTTCCCCAACATATTCATGCTGGTGTCGGTATGTATTAAAAGCACAGGGATTTAACTATAAACTCCCTGAAATACACAGCAATTTTGCCATTATCTTCAATGGAAAAAAAAGAATGGGCCCACTCTAGTTGTGCCTGTGTTGCTTTTCTAAGTGCACACTCTCTAGCAATTTTTACCCAAAGGCAGTACTATAAAAACAAGTGTCATTAGTTCTAATTGAGACCCAGAAAAGTCTGTACAATATCACCACTTTATACTGCCTAGAAAACACTTACCTCAGATAAATGACCCTCTCCTCCAAATGAAATGTCTTCCATAACCTGTTAGAGATAAATTATTAAGTATACGGTAAACACATGCTATATAAACAATAAGATTTCAATGGAACTTGTAAAAACTATATAGCACATTAAAAAGTTATATAAGCTGAACAATTACATCATTTTGCTTCACACACATGAAACATTTCAATTGCATTTATAATGGAGCAGTGGCAGCCACCCAATATTTAAAGCTAAATTTGAATACATTTTATTAAAGCCTGCCTTTGGCTTCCCAGTTAAAACCCACAAGGAATACTGCCTCTAAAACTGAAGGACTAACTATAGATTGAAACAAACTTTTCTATCAAGCTCTTACAGATCTATACACCATTAAAGAGTCTACAGAAATTTTTTTGGCACAAACCCTGTAAGTGATTTTGGGCAGGAGAAACGAGAGACCCCACTGATGTTTTGTATTGGTAACATGTGCTAACTATAGTCAGTTCCTCTTTCAAAACTTGCTTCATCTGTAAAGTCTGTAAGAAATTAGCCAACATTTCATTGATTGGCTGAGGAGCAAAGAAATTTGATGTTACTATTATTAGAAAATCATTAATACTTATCACACATAACAGTATTGATAATCTGTACATAAACTGAGATAGGGCTATTGCTTTGGTAGGGCAATACTTAGTATCACAGGTATGTACGTGTATATATATATATATAATAAAGTGCAAAATCATTACTCTGCCATAAGATCATTATTATTACTGGGTACTATTTTCAGTAATCTATCTGAAAAGAGGTTGCTTAGATTTCTTTTACCTTTAATACTAATTTTCTGATTATATTTTTACTGCAAAATACAGGAAAGCATTAAGCTTACTGAGATGCTATGATCTCGAAAGAGTTAGCATTTTTACCAGTAGATATTACACAACAGTATTACACGCAGCTAAGGGGCATCCTACTGCACAACAACACGTGTGACTGTACGACAATGATCTGATCATTGTGTACAAGCCAGCCGCCTGTTGCTACAGAAATCCTTTCCAGCTTGGATTAATACAAAAAACACTCAAACACTGACTTTCACTGACGCTTAATGCTGACATTTAAAACAAAGATTAAATTTAAAGTTCCCAAATTATTTTTGAAGCTCTACAAATACAATGTTTAATTAAAACTCAAATAAATGCACAGTTTATTTAGCTTTCTAAAGGCTTTGTCCTTTACATGTTGCACATTTGCCTCCTGGACCACAGGCTATCTCAATGCACAGTAATGAATTACAGCCTGCTGACAGAGGCTTTCTTGGTGCTTGCTGTTGCTAAATTCTGAAAAATGTTGTGTCATAACCTGTGATGACCTCTTTTTAATGACAGATACCACATTAAATATTAATTATTATTTTTTCATGATTGTCCACTTAGTATCACTTAGAACATTCAGTATCTTAAAAAAAGTGTATCAAATGAAGGCTTTGCAATTATAGAATATCTTCCCAACACCAGAGTGCTCTACAAAAGACCCCGAAACATCGTCCCAGATGTCAAAACTGAAGTATGCAGAGGTGAGGAAAAGACAGCAGCCCTTACTCTTACCCCAGCTCTCTGCTTCTTTTATGGTGAAAAAGTGAGAAATTATCAACAGAGAATTCTGATGGGATAACTACCAAAAATGCTGACTTACAAAAGGTAACACTACTGAATTTTTGTTTTTTACCTTGTAACTTTAATCACCTCAATTTTCTTGAAATCTAGTAGGTGTTTCTTTCCTTCATAGTGATTAAGAGGGAGCACTGCACAGCATGCCAGATAGCAGAAGAAGAAGAAAAAAGGATAGGTCAGGAACTCAAGCCTGCAGGTGCACACATACTCATGTTCATCAAGACACTTGGTGTTAGGGAGGTCCCAGCACACAGACATCTCTGTTTATTAGTTATCATCGGTGTTTCTGGTGTTATAAAAAGGTTTTGCTTACACACACATTATCAACAAGCAAAAAATAAAGCAAGATATCATAAGGAGTGGAACAAGTAGGCGTTAATGTCTGAAGAGAAATGAAATGTTACTGTATATTTTAGAAATCACCCAGATGTATATCTAACTATGTAATAATGATCATAGCAACTTCCACCTCACTCACATGTCACCTGGGCAAAATAACTTGCAGTCAGTTTAGAAGCATGGAACGTTTCTGGGATGAAAACTAGAACCCACGTTTAATTCCTCAGAAATTTAGGAGAAAAATCAAGGCCAATTAGTCACGAAAAGACAAACTATAACTGCAATGATGGGGCACCCTAATTTCATCAAAATAGCTACCAGCTGGAGAGTACACGCTTATATGAAAATTCAAGAATCTATATCAAATACATTAGACAACAAGCTGACTTTCACATGACTGAGGCTAGTAATATTGTCTATAACTTTGCTTCAGCATTTTTTTAAATACTATAATCTAATGAGTTATCTATAATTGAGAGGACTACATCTTAATTTTTAAGTAACTCAGAGTGTTCCACAGGGTGATTTTTGCTGGCCTCACTTTATTTAGTTTTGACCACAAAATTAGTAATGATGTTTCGATAAGCTGAGCTGCCAAAGCATGTGATTGTCTTCCCTGGTTAACAGTCAGTGTTATAAAGGAAACCTGATTTACCGGATTATTTTGGGATGCCACAGTCTACCACATAAACAAACTGGGGAAAAAAACCTGTACTGTCTTAGAATACACAGTTATGAAGACTATAAAATAACTGTTGACAGTTAATAAACCTGTGCTCACACATGACAGTAAAACATCTGAACTTTCAAAGAATTTATACCTTACATATTTTATACCAGAACATGTCATATTTTATGATCTAGTGAGGATATTTAACTAAAAATGAAAAACAGCCCCTCTGCAAAGCAGTATCTGAGGATCTAAGTGAAGGGTTCTTTCCATTTGTCTATTTTGCTTTTCTTATTATGTTTCTTATTTGTTTCTTTGTTTTCTAATGAAACCTATACAGTAAGATACAGTTATATGCAAGAAAACTGTATTTATAGTATACATCAACAAAACCAATATCCACTCCACAGTAATACTTAGCCAGATACGACATGATAAATAACTGGAGAGCTTCATTTATAGCATTTCACCGTAAAGTAAATCAATCACCTGGGAATTAAACGTACCTTCCAAGGCATAGATGCACGTATGCTATTATTATCCTTTGCTATACTGTTTTGAAGCAAGTAATTCAGTAACTTCTAAATACAAAGAATGCCACTCTTTCCTTCTGCTTCAGTGACCAACAGTGCTCTTTACAAATTCCCCAATGGGGAACAGGTGACACAGTTGAAGAGAATAGTCATTCTAGAAACATGGCAACCACGTCAAGCTATTCCTCTCACAGGGACACCACAGCCTTGTTAAATAATATCAAACCAAGCATTTTGACAAATACATGCTTTTCTATTAGGTATCCCCACTTGCTGATAAATGGCTACAAAAAGGTTCACTATTAATGGACAACAGTAAGTTTTTCCATGAAAGTCATATGAATGGCTAAATTTAGAGTCTAAAAGCCACACCACTACTTTTTTTTCTATGAACATTAAATTATTTTTAAATAAAAAAATACAATACCATATAACAGAGCACTTAAATTTTACAGAAGTGGTTTGTCTTTCAAGTCACTTACAAATCAAGACATTTTCTCTCTTGCACTTCAACATGTTCAAAACTGGAAGTTAGCATGATTTGTAAGTAATGTGCCAGGTTTTTTGTTTGCTTTTATATTCTGCCTTGTAATGAACTACTAGGAGATGTTAGGGAATGTTATGCTATAGCTCTTATCTAAAAGTTTAGATACTGCCTGTCACTCCTACTGAGATCCTACCAGCTTCACTACCTAAAATGTACTCATTTGGGTAAAACTTCTATGCCTCACAACAAGGAAAAAATCCCAGCTCCTGAAAGTACAAAAGCAAGTAGACCAACCCTAATTCCAGAACCTGAACACAGTCTATACATTGGGGTTTTTTATGGTTGCAACAGGTTGCAGTCATCACTGATGCATGACTTTGCCTCAACAGTCAAAGCTGCAGGCAGCACTGAAGCAGAGGAAGGCTAGTCGGGTAAGCCGTGATAAAACATAGTTGCGTTGCTCAACTCCTAAAAGTTGTAAAATGAATGAATGTCCTTATACTAACAAAACTGCTTCTTTTTTTCTTTCAGGTTTGTCAGTCCTAGGAGCGCTGTGGGAATAGATGTAGGAGTATCTCCACAGGTCCTTCAGTGATGGGCATTTTCATGTTTATATTTACACATCAGCTTCTGAATGGATTTTGGCGTGTTCTCAAAATGGAGTTTACTCAGGATACCAGGATAGGCCAGATCCCAGGCAAAGGCATTTATACCACAAAGTTTAAGCATCTAGATGAAGAGCTGAAGTTAGGGGGATAGTCTCCCTAAGTTCCCTCTATGGTTGAGAGAGAGGAAATTATCAAAAAGCAAGTTCAAAAGGAGGCGCTTAATGGAAGCACTGCAAATATGATTTCCTCTTCCATCAAACATATGGAGAACCTGTCCCTCTTGAGTCCTGCACCTCTCTCCAGAACGAGAAGTCACCTCACTTCAGCTGCTTAGATGTCATTCTAGGATAGCAATGCTGATTTCCAGGGAAACGATCTGGACTTGCAGGGCTGAAAGAGGTGACCATCTACAGCACAAATCTCAAGAGTGCTACAGAAACAGTCATAAAACCCCAAACTCTCCAGAACTTCTCAGCTGCACTGTTGAAAGGGGAGCGCAGTCGTATTACTTCAGCAGACTCATCAGGTATATTGGGGGGGGGGGGGGGCGGCGGGTGTGGGAATCAAAGCCACAGCTGACCATTTCCAATAAAAAAGTTCTCTGTGTGGAGTCAGTCCTCAAACCATTTTCCCTAGGAAAAGGCTGCAAGTACTATTGAAGCCAAATTTAAAAACAGAATTTTACTAACAAGAGGAGATTTTACAGTAAGGTAAGGCCCTGCTTTCCACAAAGTCTCAGCCAGTATAAATGCAAAATTAGGCATCAGCTTTCAATGTAACGCACAGTTCAATAGCTCTTAACATCAGGTGCAATTAAGCACACTTTTAATTTTTGTCAACCAAATTCCAAGGTAATAAAAATGACAACTCCTGTTGGAGGGTCTTTTTGTCACAGTGGTGCTGTCAGGTGATGAAGCTTTTTAACAGCTTGTTTACCTTGCCAGTGCAGTTAGAAGTTTATAAGGCAGCTGTACATTTTTCAAGCAAGGATGGCATTCCAGAGCAGAACGTGAAAACTTAAAAGAAATTTGTCAAACCTTTTAAGCCTCATGATTTTTTCCTCCTTTTAATGTCTGTTGGATGCTGGAAGCCTACCAGCATCTGAGCTAGGAAGCCTTTGACCATCTCACTAGGGGAGGAAAACCTACTCTCTCCTCGCTTCAGCTAATATAGATCCAGGCCAACAAGCCAGCAGAACTAAATCAGAGTGAAACTTGTCAGTGAGACGAGGAACAGCTGATAATCTGTGTTAAATACTTAATCATTTTTCCTTTAAATCCTGATGTACATCCTGTATTTATTGCCTGAATAATTTCCACATTTTAAAAAGACTGATGGTGAAACGAAAAAGGGTTAAAGGGCTTCCGAGAAGCTAATAAGCTATTTTATTCATGTCCCGGATTGGAGGCCAGACATTAAGTTCGTACTTAACCTGCCCTGCTGACCCGTCACCCCGATTCAACTCCTCCTCTCAAAAGGAAAACCAGCAGTATCACTCGAAATGCAGCTGCAGAATATTTCAGATACCTCTTTTAGCTCGCTGTGTTTGGGGCAGGGAACAGTGCCCCACTCTGTGCCCTTTGGAAAGTGACCTTCTTTTCTTTTTTCAGAATCAGATGGGCCATCAGCAGTCATCTCCATTTCATCCATTTGGTTCTCCTCTTCCTCAAAAACACAGCAACTGGTTTCTTTCAGTTGAAACCCTCGGATCAACAGCTGACAGGCTTCCAAGTCAGCTTCCCACACTCTTTGGAGCAGCTGGCTCCTGCAGCTGAAATAAAAGCCAAAAGAAAACAAAACTGCAGTTCAGGGAGAATAGCTGCTATTTCAAGTAACTTTTGGGGTAACTGCTTATTATTAGATAGGAAAATAAAAACAATAAAAAACAACAGCAGCTCAAATACTTCCACAGAGATAACACAAGCTATTTCAAACTGAAAAGCAGTAAAATTATGGCCCTATTACAAAGCCGATGCTGTAAAAAAAACCTTTGTGCTAAGATGTTGCTTCCAACTGTACGGCGTACACTGGCTACATGTGACCTTCTCCTGATCAGACGCAAGTCCAGGGGTCTTGCGATCACAACCAGAGCTTCCTTCATGCTATTGGATATACAGGTCTGTCATCCTAAGAGCAGTCATGTGGTTCTCCTGAATTTGATGTAGAAGATCATGTATGAACAACTACACTATTTACTGCATCAAATCAGCTCTAATTTTTGGAAAATAGGTATACTAAATTTCTTGCTAGACTGAAATGTGCTTGCTTCAACTCTGGTGAATCAGATTAGATTAAATGATAATACCCTTCCTTTCCTTCAGTCTTATACTTTTGAGTGTTGTTTTTATCTCTTACTAATGCACTTTGGTTTTTTTCTACTTTGTTATCCCACCAACAAAAAACCAAAAGTATTAGGAAATTCAAAATACCAAACTTCTTCATACTTTTAATCCACTGATCATCTCTCAGAGGTGCCCATGTACGTTACAAATACTGCTCCTGAGATCCATCCAATAGATATTTTCACCTGAAGTAAATGGGAATTCTAGGCATAGACAGTTTTTCAGAACAAGACACTGAATACTAACATCACACTGCTTGTAAGAGATGTGGTCACATCTCCATTTAATACATGTTGTCTCTAAGGAAGCAAAAGATTAGGTTGCCTGCTAGACTATAGCAAATCAGTGGCAGAGCCTAGGATGGGACTCAGAAGCACCGATTCCCATGGCAATACACACTTCCAGACAGATTTGAATGCTAATATCTAATAACTGCAATATTTTTTTCACGGTGCATTTCAAATTATATCATTTACTATATAATTGTAAGCAATTATAAGTGACTAAAAGAAATAAAATAACTATTTGATTTTAACTTTTCTGACTAAATTAAATACCAGCTTATCTTTTATTCTAAACAAAGGACAAAGGAGCTGCACTCCTCACAATGAATTCATTAATCTAACAAAAGTATGTTTTTAACTCTACAAACTCTACAAGATGCCAAGCTGTAAAATTCACACAGCAATATTTTGAGACTGAGAGCAAAATTGAGCTCCAGAAGCTGAGCTATTTGATCTGTGCTTAGAGTCAGTATACATGTTTATTGAAGGCAGAATGCAGCATGGGGTCCACAAATTGGTCTCCCCCCAAGGAGTTCAGAGTATCACTAATTAGAGAGGGAAAAAGTCTTCACTGGATTACACTTCTGTGTTCCATCCAGGTAGCATTTCACTTACTAAGCCAGAAAAATAAAATAACCCCTACTGCTTCTCTACTTGTCAGTCACATCATCAAGGTTATACAGTCAAAACATTTCCCTGCAGACATACATAAGCCCATTTACCTGCTTTTTGAAAAAGTTTGTTTGCAGCTATATATGGCTTACTATTAAAGGCTCAGAAAATATACTAGAGACCTAAATCATAATTTCCAGTGGATAGCTTGTTTTGGCCATTCAATTTAATGAAGAGCTCTATTGACAAAACTAGAGCAGAGATAGTGATGTATGGAATATTCACAGCGGAGAAGATGAATAGCATATAAAGCACAGCATAACAGTGCCTGGGCTGCTGTTATTTGGCCATGACTCATCTCATCGGTCAACATGCTTTTGATTGCGCTTAAGTTCTACACCCATTTTAGTAATCAGCAATTACTGAACATACCGCTAATAGCTTGCTTTTATTTTAAGGACATCTTTGTTTTATCATTGTATCTGTAAAACTCTGATATATCTTGAACTAAGATACTAAAATGTTACGCTGAACTTTTCAACTGAAATCAGTGAACGCATGTATAGTTGGATATTGTGAACATACCTAAGCCCAAGGACTCTGCATCTTGTAGTCTGTATTTTGAAATTCAGTGCTAGCAGCTATTTTCAAACACACTTTTTGAAAGAAAATTACTTGAAAGCTGCAAATAGCTGACACAGAAACACATGCCAAATAACTATTAAAAATTATGTTGTCCCCAGCATGCAAAAATCTTTAGCTTTTACATCAGATGTAAAATCAAGCTCAACTGAATTTCGGAGTTTGGTTTATTCATGTTCAATGCACACTAAAAGTGCATTTGCAGTCTCCATGAAGCTGAAAGTATGTGGATGCCTGTGCTGAACACAGTGAGTTTTTTCAGGTATGCAACTTTTCAAGATGATGGATCGAGACTGGACCAGATTTTATATTATTCCTATAGTTACAAATATTTTATGATGTATCAACCTCTAGGTGTTATACACCTGTCCGTACATTACTATCAAAGTGGCATATGTGGCAAGTTCAATAGAGATGCCAGGAAGAATTTGCTGGAATCCACAACAAATCACAATCCATCAACCATTTATATAGACCCAGCAACAACAAAGCATACCCTAATCACCTACTGATTGTCAACTTCCAAGTGCCAGAGTGCTCATGAGTCCAAAGTACCAGGCTTTGTACAAACACCAAAGAGATTACAATGATGGCCCTTTTCTCAGAAATACTTTTAAGTTTAAAACAAGCAATAAGAGCTAGGATACAGACGAGGATGTTCAAAGAAACACTGAGACAACAGTGGACTGAACATGGCACATTAGCTACAGTACAACAGTTTAATTAGTTACATCAGTAACTAATTAGTCTAATCACTATGAAGCACACTATGAGGTATCACAGTGAATGAGCATTTTAAGGACTTGCAGGAGGCCAATGAAACAGGTCAGTGGCTAAGATCTCCATCGCTCCATAAAGGAATCATGTAAGAAAGGCAGAATATGCTAGTATAAAAACATAATGGGCAAGTGATTGATACCAATGTGGTTTAACATCTGTAGATGGAAGTCAGTCTTTTGATATTTAAAAAAAAAAAAAAAAAAAAGGAAAAAAAAAAGACTGAGTAGGTGGTAAAAGATTGTGAACAGCCTTGACATTGAAGGCTAGTAGTTATGTTTGATGTGACAGGACAGAGGGAACCAATAGAGAAAAGCAAACAAAGTGAAATCACGGGGGGGGGGCGGGGAGAGAGAGAGAAAAAAAACAGTCATTGCAGTGGCAACAGCACTTTGAATGGACAAGAGTAGGGCAAGACTGCTTTTGTCAAGTCATGGCCAGGGAAATGGATGTTGAAGTAAGTGAGATGCAAGACTCAACCTGTGTAATTTTTTAGCTGGATGGATAGCTGGGACAGGTCTTATCTCAAGGACACTATGCAGAAAGAATCTACAAAAGCAGGCCTAGGTTGACTTGAAGAATGGCTGAGACATCCACAGCAACACAAAAGGACGCAGCAGGGACAATTCTGGATTAGGTCAAGTTGATGATGATGAAAGAGCTGTCAGAGAAAAAGAGCTGTTTATGGACAGGAGGAAATGAATGTGGAACAGAGAGGTTTTATCCTTGAGTTCTCTTCATAAAGTAGCAACTGAAATTGTAATGCAGATGCCTTTACCAAGGCTCAAGCAGTCTTCTAGGAAAAAACACCGGAGACCAGAGGGTACAAGGAAACTAGAGGATATCTTCAATCTACACGTAACATTGGGTGAAATTCATGCTGAGAGTCATATCCAGCAAGGATTCTCTCTCTCTTCCTTGAAGTCCAAAGAACATTGCTCCTCTATCTTTTCACAAGATTCCCAGAGATATCAATGAGGGCTCTCTATGTGGCTCTCAGCACAACATTATTCTAAAGCTATTTATAGTGCTAACTGGAACTATGAGAACACAACTTTCCTATTGAGGGCTCTGCATACATACAAAAGGCACATTCAGTTCCTGAACATCATAGCCTAAATGAAAACATGCCCGTTTAAAAATAGCCAAAAGATTTTATATTAAACCCTATTTAGAAAAACAAAACAAAACAAAACAAAGTCCCCCAAAATCTCCTCAAAAGCAAATCGGAATCAACACGGGGAGATGTCACTACTTGTAAATCTCATCATCTCAACTTTTTAGGAATGCCCCTTGGTGAGTGAATTGTTAAAAGTGGTTTATAACACCCTGAGGTCAACACTGTGTGTTGATAGATGTTGCTCATTTTAAGGGAAAGCCCTGTAAGAAGCCACATCTGGAAAGCCAAGAGAGTGAGACTGAAGCTAAAAGGCTACATAGTAAGACATCTATTTAGAAACTGCATAAACAAAAGCTAACTCATGAGGGGAGATTAACCAGCCCTAAGAAGAAATATTCTAGACAACTTCCTTCTAATAGGTGAGCCACACTAAGGTGCAGATTCAGGAAAGCAGGTACTTACCTTTGCCCAGTACCTGGCACACGTGTTAACACTGCATTCACTGACTCTAAAAGCAGTTTTCTCTGACAAGAAAGTCAATGAAATGCAACAAAAATAGTCTGGCAGAAACAACAGGGATTTTCATTACAACAATTAAAATGATTGGAAAGTTATGAAGCTTGCAGAAAATGGCAATGCAAATCAAAAGACTTTGCTCTATATCCCCATTCTTTGTTGATCTATTGTACAAACTAGACAAAGTTTCTCTATATTTCGGCCACTCATTTCTATTTATATTTTGCACCACAGGGAAGGAACTAGCTCTTCTTGCTCTACATTTAGTTATGTCTTTGTTGCCTTTTCTTAAGGCAACAGCCACGCAGTGAACAAAGGAGGCAAGTAAAAGAAAGTATGGAGTAATAATACTTAGAGGAAGGAAGGCAACCATATTGCTTTACTGTTAGCAGAAATCCACCCCTCTGATTTGGTTTATCATATTAATTCACAGTCATGCATTAATAGCCCTTCTTACATTTAACAAGTATTTACTACTTCAGGAATATGTTTTTCTTCTCTCCTTCATAAAAAAAGGTCTCCAGCCTGATCAGTTCTTGATCTTTAACCTTAGTTGTTATATTTTAAGATGCCTACAATCAATCTGTTGAACAAACCAAGGACTACAATGTTCCTATCAGTGGGTCACATGAGGCTCTAAGGAGAGGGAGTCACATAACCCTGTCCTCCTCATCTGCCTGGTGTGCAACGGCAGACTGATAAGGGAGAAGGTACAGCTAGGACTCATCAGATCACAGCTCTCAGCTGATGAACATAAAAGAGAGAAGAAAGAAGGTGCAGAAAAAGGGACAAAGAAAACCTGGACTCTGCCCAAACAGCAAAACTTTTTTTTTCCTTGGCCTGCACACCAGAGTGTCACCTTTTCTAAACATCTGAAATCAAAACCTTTTGTTTTTTTCTTCTTGCAAGTCTCTCTAATCCTATAAACCCGTTCATACACATTCATTTCACAATTCAATTCCTTGCATTGTGTCTCCTCTCTCCAATCTCCTCAGGAGCCAAAAAAATCTCATGAATTGACTTCATACTGTTCCGATTATGTGGTTGTCCCCCAGCGTGGGAGACATTCCTCCTACTCCCTTCAAAGCTCACTGACAACACTTGTTTGCTGTTCAGCACTATTACTGCACTTCTCCATGTAAAAACAAGACTCACTCCCAGAAGGTCAGGAGACCCCACACTCCCCTGTCAGATGACAACCTGCTCTAACACCTACCTTGGAGATGAGCTAGAACTCCTAGGCAAAGTCTGAAGCTTGCAGTACTTTTCTTCGGCACAAGCAATTTGCTTCTCTGACCTTGCCTTCTCCCTTATAAAACACACAATATCATCTAGAAAACAACAAGTCGCTGACCCTCTTTAAATGTCATGTTTGACCGACAGGAGAATACTCTAAACCAGAACCACAAGAGCCCAAGAAAGCAATCCTCACAATCCCCATCTAACTTCTAGACTCCTACATCTTCAACACCTAAAAATTTTGCTCTGGGCTGACTTTTCTAATATCTAAACGTTATGAGCCACAGACAAGTCCTCTGCACAACAGTCCTATCCAAAAGACATCCAGCACACCCAGACAGGACATGATAGTGCAGCACAGAGATGTGGATGCTACTTTCACACAGCTGGAAGAATGGGTGATGGCAGTGGCTCTGCTTTCTACAGCATCCCAGGAGCAGAGGAAAATGTGCAGAAAGGGACAGATTTGAGGAAACAGGTGAGCAGAGCCCCCAGCCCAGCCCTCAATGTAGTGGCTATGGCATCCTCCTCTCCTCTACTCAGGGACGTAGCAGGGCAGAGTACACCTGGAGGTGCACTAGGCAGAGTACCTGGAGTCAGGTCTGCTGTGCCTCTGTTGAGTGATCTAACCTCTACGATATTGCTAGGGAACACCCACCACATTCTTTGAAGTTATGTTGGGATTAGGAGCTATCACTTCTTAGCTTTGTGAGCAAAAAGAAGAGCAACAGTTCAATTCCCTCCTTGCCCACATCCACCAAATTTCAGATGAGTCCTAGTGAAGAACCCCAAATATGAGCAGATACCTGCTTGTCTGAGATCTTTAACACGGTAGACACCCTAGGCCCAGTACAAAAAATACTTACAGAATGGAACTGAAGTGTAACAAAACCACTTTGGAAGGAAAAATGCCATGCTGGAACACAACCACTCAAACACTGCACAATCTCCTTTAGACTGCTGCTGCCTGCTGCATGGATCTTGCTTCTTTCACATCTCTCCTTGCCCTTGTTTGAGCTTTCACTCCAGGGACAGTGTATTTCTGCAGGTCTGGCAACAGGGACAACCTCCACAGGTCTTTACACTCCTTTCAGTTGAAAACTTAACTTTTTTCTTCCCTGCCTCTATTTTCTCCCCCCCTCTGTACTGTTACCTAGCAGGTAACACTGCCATTTTATTACTTGTGGTAGCTCCAGGGAGTGTCTTTAGATGAAGATCCTATGAAAGACCATGCACAGAATAAGCGTATGCTGCACTATAGAATTAACTAGCTGAGAACATCTAAATTACACGTTACATTTATATGTGTTATGTTCTATTTGTAAACAATTTTAATTGTATTGTTTTATCCATGTGTGAAGGACTTCAGAGTATGTGAAGATGGATGGATGTGAAGATGTACATATATGAAGGAAATAAGCCTTTCTAACTTGTACAAATACTTTCCGTTTAACATAATGGTAGTGACATTGAAGCAAAATCAACATACCATATTTCACAGTGCTACAAAGTGAGGGACAGAGTTTTCAAATGTGCATACCAATTTGTCAAAGCAGGGTAAACAAAGGGGAGCTGTGAGTGCAGGCAGTTTCCTACTTTGGATTTGTACCTGAATTATTTCTATCAGCAGCTGAGATACGTTATTGAAAATACAGCCTTTAGTGCAGAAGGCAAGACAAACTGTGCATTAGGAGGGAAGGCTGGAAGCAAACCACTGCCCAGGACCAACTGCAAATGGGACCAGCATCCTTCCAGAATTCCATTTTTCTCTCTAGTTCCACAGATTTGGTTTTAATGAAGCATTATGTTTTACAGCAATAACTGTATGTTAACAAAGTGATGAACCAGACATAAGTTGTACCCTCTCCCATAAATTCCAGTCTCCCCCCTCCAAAGAAAACCTAAATTATATATAATGCGTCAAAATATTCCTCACATGAGAAGTCATTACGTTCTCCCATTAATATTTTAGATCAGTTTTGGGCATTTTGTACATATGCATAATGAGGTTACACCATCAATTCTATAAATTGTATAATTAAGAAAAAAATGAATAAACGCTTTCTATTATGATGGATGGATTCTAAGATTCCTAAGGAATTTTCTCAGACCTTTCAAATGCTATTAACTTGAACTGACCTCATAAAACATTTCTTAAAAAACTCCTTCCCATTAAAACAGTCAGAATTTTTCATAGAAAGAGGTTAATAACAACAAATGAGAAATAATATTCATGTAAAAATACATGGCCCCTCACAGTGATCTCAGTAAACAGAAGAACATAAATATCTGACAGTATTTTCTGCCAAATGTTTAAAAAAATAAAGGCTATCAGCTACACTCATTATCCACAAATTCTTCCACTCAGTAAAATATTACCTACTGCATCCAGGATACTGAAGGATTAGAATCTAAACTGAAATCTAAAAACAATCTGCTAAGAATCATGACATCTTTCCCTTGCCCATAGAAAAAAAAACTGGTATCAGCATCTTAAGGACAGAACTACCACCTTGTATTTTACGTGAAAGGTACATATTTTATGTCTGCTTTTTCCTTCCTGAAAGGCCTGTTCAAAACAACGAGGAAGAACAATTTTGCTAGTGCTTAAAACCAATAATGGACATTTGATTAGTGTTATTAAAAAACAAGATACCACACAATACTGAACAATATTTTTGTCGTTTTCTCTTCAATCCTCCAGCCATTTATTTTACCCAGCACAAAACTCTAATCACAGCCTGTCATCTTTCTATCAATATTCAATGTCACTGTGTTATACTTAAATTATCTCCACTGGAAACACAAAATGATAGACTGCTGCAGCTGATGATTTTCACTTTGATTCTTAATGCAAGGTGGATGCGGGAATGGGACCGACATGTTGAATGCAGGAAATTAAGTAATTTACAAGGGAAGAAGGAAGGCACCTTGTAGTAAGAATTTACTACTCAATTTTGTCCCTACATTTACTGTACAGTTTATTTTTACTATATTACCTAATCTATAATGTAAAAATTTACTACCTGCTTTCAGGGCTATTTATTTCTCTTTAAAAAAAGGAATGGAGTAATGGTCCTCTGCCCCTACCTCCACTGAAACATCTATTATAAATAATCTATTCTAAGAGTAAAAACCTTAACTTTGATAGATGAGGAGAAAGCTACCAGGGAATTCTTCTTATTAAGCAGTCCACATAAAGCCAGCTTCTCAACCCTAGTTTATCATTCACCTCATTCATAATCTGATAAAGCACCTGCAAGTTTGGTACTAACTCTGATAACTCAGTCTGCATCCTGCTTGCCTTTGGCTCCTGCAATAACAGCAAGGCCCCCCAATGTCATTAAACAGTTGGGTTGAGGGGTTTTTTGACTGGATGGGAATTGCTGGAACGAGATTTTTTTTTTCTGCACTATTTAATATTTGATCCCAAATCAGATTTAAAGGAGAGGCATGGATTAGGCCCTGATTTTGGGAAGCATGCATCTCAGGATCTATGTATTCTTCTAAGCTCTGTTCAAACAGTTGAGCTGCTGCACAAGCCTAAATCCTGTTATGAGCTTGAACCCCACAAAGGATTCAACTTCTAGTGACTTCCACTGAAACTGAAGCAATTCAGCGGCTTTCAAAGTCACAACCAGTTCTAATCCAAGAAAATACATTTGTTTCCAAAAGTATGCCACAGGAAGAAAGCACAGCGTTTGCATGGAGGCCACATTCTCAGCTGCCACAATTCCGCACTGCTGCAATAGCAGCAATGGCTATTTATACCAAGAGAAGAATGCGTTCTTATCGCAAAGCAATCAGAATAATGAGCCTGATCTCCTATTGTTTATTACAGTCTCTGACCACAAGTGTTAGGAAGCATATAGAAGGAATTTACAGTTCTCCTATCATTTTTATTCACCTCTGTTCTCTGATACAAAATTCAACAGTTTATAATATATTCCCCTCTCTGAAAGGATAACAGATTTAAACTTTCAGTGTCAAGTGAATTTGGGAATGTGAATCATCCTGTGTACTACTGACTAAGCAGGAATTAAGCATACATAACGATTAAAAACAACAGGACAAAGAAATGCCTTTTTCGAAGAGATACAACTGGGAGAGATGATATATTGTCATCATGTGGGAACGTACCTTGAAATTCAATCTTTGTAACCAGGAAGACGCACCTGGAAAAATTAGAGTGTTGGCCAAATACTGATGTCAATAGCCGTGTGCTTACGTAGTTCCTCTGAAATGTCCAAGGGCACGATATGACCCACTGTAGCTGCAGGGTCAAATAAGATCAGGAGCCAAATCCTGTTCTGGCTCAAAAAGAGCAAGAGAGAAAGGGCAGGGTCTAGAGATCCTACCTGGTTGGACTCTGTCAGCTACAACGAACCCTGCGCTGCTGCTGACAGCACACTTTAAATTGCTGGGGCCTGTGTGTCTTCCCAAACTGGCAGAGTACGTTCCCAGCAGTAAGTACATTAAGTAATGAATGCTTCCAAATGCTAGTGGGAAAGACTGCCCCAGTTGCATGCAAGATAGAGCTACCCTACATCTTCATACTCGTGCTATGCAAGTGGTGATACTTTATTTATTTTCTATTTGTTTAATTATCATCATGCATGTAATTGGCCAGTCAGGACTTTGTGCAAAGTATCGTTCAAACACAGCACAGGAGGATTTAGCAGCACTGCTCCACAGCAGGCAGATGACAACAGCCGTCCCACCCTCATCTTCCTTGATGGCTCTACACCTATTATTACTGTTGATGGCAATCCTGCTGAAGAGAGATGACAAAGCTTCTGAGAAATGCACAAACTGGCTTCAAGTCTTGTCTTCAGGGATGCACTCAAAACTGGTAGCAGCAGGAAAATACACATCCACCTCTGAACAATTTTCTTGCCAAGTTCAGAAGGGATCAGGTCTTTCTCACTATATATATTCACCTACATGCAGCCACCAAGGGCACCTGGTAAGAGAGCAAAAGCTTAATGCCATGGACACAGAGGTGACAGCCAGCTTTGTGCATCCCTCTCTCCCCTCACATAGTCATATCTCCACAACTAAGATAGGTTGAGGTTTGCATGAAATCAGCTCACAGAGAAGACAACAGCAGGGCAGAGTCGGGCAAGGCACAGGGGATGCTGATGGGCAAATAGAAGCACTTTGAAGAGTTTACAGCCACTCACCTTTTTCTCAGTAAAAATAAGAGACTGGGAAAAGTCCCAGGAAATTACTGGAAACCATCGTCTGCTTAAGCAGATGTCTTTTTATAAATTTTTCAAACTCAGTCCCTAGTTTCTAGAGTGCCTCTCACCTGACACTATGCTCTTACTAAACATCTGCAAATAATGCTAGCACCTCCTGCTGCACGTTTTCTCCATTATCTGGATGGGATGATGAAACCACTGTCCTTTACCTTGACAGAGTATCCAAAGGTAACTCCTCAGCAGCTACAGCACACTGCAACTGCATCCTCATGTTGATGGTCTTGGACCTTACCTTCATATATCCTCTGAAAATCCTAGGACGAGGTCAGTGGCTGAATACTCTTTCCGAAGCACAATGTGCTCAGATAGAAATATCTCACAGCCAAAACATTTTTGCATAGGAAATGGAAAACTATTAAAACCAAATCACCAAAGCTCATTGTGTCATCCTTCCCTTCATTAATGCAAACATACATCAGCATAGATATCTACAAAAAAAATTGTATAGGCTTCCAGGTCAAAAAGCCGTGCAATCTACTCCCAGGGAAGAGGAAGCCAGTATGACTGATGTCAGTCATTCACCATGCAGAAAGTGGGATCCTCTCCGCATTCACAAGTATTATTGATTAACAAAGAAAAAAATTGATGAATATGAATTTCAAACTCTTAATAAAATACATGTAATTCAATCAAATAGAAAGAGATGAGAAAACAGGGAAGAGCACAAGTGATTGGAAAAAACAAAATACAGAAAACATTACTTCTGCTCCAAAATAGGGAAGTCTCAGCACACCAAAGCAGCAAAGCGATGTAAAATTACTTATTCTTGATGAGGCAAGAGTTTGCAGCAGAGAGGACTACCGTGACATTAATGAGTTTCAGCAAAGTGTTGAACTCTAGCTTTGCAGGCATGACTGACCAGCAGCAGAACAATGCAGCGTAAGAAAAAGGCACACAGAATAAGAAAAGATCCTAACAAAATACACAATTACTAATCAGCTAGAGAGGCTGTGAACTTTCAGCACATTTTCTTTTTAAGCAGGGGCAATACTTTCTGTTTTTAGAAGGGGAGACCCAGCCTTGCCCTCTGATGATTTTTGCTATGCTAAGTATAAAATGAATGGAAGACAAAGAGCCTGGAGGGAAGGGGGGGAGGCAGGCAAGCTTTTCCATGAATAAGCGGCAAAACCCCTTGTCACCTCATCTTTGCCAATGCTGCACACTAACTACTGAAGTTAATTCAGTAACTTCGAAAAAGCCCTAGCCTGGATGAACCTGAGTTAATATGGACAGAGAGTTACTAAAGGCTGTGTGACCACCATGTGCTTTGATTTTTCTAAAGCTTTAAGAGATGCTGGAAACTGGCCCCAAATCTGACCTCCTTTTTTTTTTTTTTCCCCTCCTAAAAAGACCTAGTTTCAATGCTGAGATTAGATTTAAAAAGAACAGAGCTTTCCCCTGCTTCTCATAGAACAGTACAGTCATGTGCCACAGTTCCCCCACCGCCCAATTAAAAAGGAAAAAAAAAAAACAAACCAAAAAAACCCCAAAAAACCCCAACCCACAAACCAGTATTTGTGACCCAGCATCCTTGAACAGGCCAAATGCCAACAAAAGAAAAAAAAAAGACAACAGCAATTGCTAAGCTTGTAATTCTTGTGCCCTTCTTCACTTCTTACCGTCTCATATAGAAGCCAGTCATTAAAAAATGTTCAGGGCACAATATATACCAAATATACATTTGTGCAATACTAACTCTCTACTAAGACTTAAAATGGAAAAGTGAATTTTGTGTTATGTCCCCTTCCCCCAGACAACCGTTGGACTCAAAAGCCTCCCCATCACATCCCTCCCTTTCTGCAAAAATCTCCCTCCACACCTTCAGCCAGCAGATGGTTCCGCAGGAATTAAAGTCCTCCTCCCCGTGCAGCAAGCATTCGTTTTATCACTGTATATTCAGAAGATCCTTGCTTCTGCCACAAAAGACATGGTGTATTCCATCAATGCAATTATCTCCTATCTTGTGGAGGCCACCAACAGAAGCAATAGGGGTTTTTTGTTTGTTTGTTCAATATTTTCTCACGTGGTGGAAGAAGCAGATTGCATTCTTTGCCCTCCTCCATTTTTACTGCTCATGCAATGTGCATTTCATCTGTAGATGGGTGTAAATATTAGTTCTGCCAGTGCTGAAAGACACAAGTTACAGGTTGGGAACCAAGAGTTACATCCTGGCACAAGACATGAGTTTGTCCATCAAAGGATCTCCACTAGCACATAGCACCAGATAAACCCTGAAGATGAAATGCACATTATGCTGCAGAGACATGATTACAAACTCTAATCTGCTGCACTTCCAGAGATATTATTTCAGTTTCCACCCCCTCTGGGCATTAGCTACACTTTCTAAATCCAGAAACAAAAGGAACAGCAAAGATTCTCTCCTTTTCCTCCAGACCCAGTTAATCTAGACTAATCCATTTCCATGAAGCAATGCCATCAAATTTCTTGTGAGATTATTCAAATTTAAATTAACTAAGATACTATACTCTGTCAGGACATTGCAGACATTTTCAAATATATTGCAAGTGATTGTGAAGACAATGAGAACATTTAATGAGAACCTGCACTGTAGTCATGCAGTCTAAGATATCTTGAAAAATAATCTGCTGTGTTTTAAAGGTGAGAATAGGTCTTCTGTGAATCAAGTGCTTTCTTATATTCCTACTATCCAACTCCCCCCCGCCCCATGATATACAGAGAAGAGATACACAAAAACAGGTCTGCCAAGGAATAAAGTTGGAAACAAAAGAAAGAAGGTAAGAATAAAATTTACAAAGTGGAAATGAGACAAGTGGAAGGGAGACAGAGAAGCCACAATAAAGGAAACACCAGGAGGAGAATCAGAAAGCCCCTTCTCTAAGAATGCTAACTTCAAGATAGAGCAATTAAAGAACAGCAAACAAGAAAGCACACGAACATTTAAAGCAGAGGGGAAAAAAAAAATAGAGTCAGAAAGGATATTGAAGTTTTTCTTCTTTGTTAATTGGATTCACCATTGTGAAAAGTAAGTTTCCAAAACTATTAAAAAAAGATGTATCTCCCATATAAGGCTGGGCCAATACAGCAACCAAAAAAAAAAAAATCACCTGTAACTTAGTAACTAGCACACTTAGCAGTTTGCTTTTCATTATTCACAGCTCCTTTTATTCATTAATATTTTGGGCAAGTAAACTTCCCTCACTACAATAGTACCAAAACAAAAGATCAGTGGGATCTTGCCAATTTTTCCCTACCCTACAGGAATCTATTTAAAATGCTATTTTTCTTCACAAGTTCCTATGTTCTTGTTACCAGTTACACAGCTGAAGTGATAATCCTTCAATTCATGATACCAATTCAATTCATACCCTTTCCACAGCAAAATAAGTGCATGACATAAGTTGCTGTTTTCAGGCTAGAAAAAAGTATCAGGAAAACATGAGCCTTTAAGAAACAATAATCCTGTTTTCATGACCATGTCTCTCACGTACACTGAAGAATACGGTAACTGCAAAGTGAATGTATTGTTCACAACAAGGAGAACTGATTCTCCAAAGTCAAGTCTTTGATCGTCCCCATGTGGGTTTAGTGACACTGCAATGCTTTTTCAACCTTACTGAACCCAGACAAGTTTTTAGGTGGTGGTGGTGGTTGAAAGCTTTCTGGGAACCTATTGGTATGGTAAAACTACACAATATGTTCAAAAGAGACTGTTTTACTCTAAAGAACAGCAAACCACAGTTGAGGCAGAATGCCTTCAGATGTCACAGAAGCATGCAAAAATTTCTTCCAGTTTTGTGAATCTGCTAAGTTATTTACCATATTCACTTTCAGTGGCATCAACTTCTAACCATGTTCCCAATTTTCAGTATTTAAGATAATCACACCAGGCCTAGTCCTGCAGCCCTTTGTTGCAAGGGCAGGCAACACAAATGATTAGACTGATACTCAAGGGCACTTTTTCAGGGAGATAAGGATCACTCATAAGCAGCAGCTTGAAGTCACGGGCAAACAATACATTTTGGGAAACTACAGAATCAATGTTACATCAAAAAAAAAAAAAAAAAAAGAAATATCCCATACAGATAGGAACAGAAGAGAAGCCATACCCAGATGAGAAAGGGACCTATGCATCCACAAGGACACTCAGCCCTTTTGATGCGCTCTAAGACCATCTTAGACCAGCTTTAAGACCATCCCTCGGTGTGCTGTGCTATTGAAAGCATTCATATCCAGCTCTGCTCCCAAAAACATTTCTGAAACTTAGTATGCTATAAAGGAGACCCAAGACACATGGTATGTAAACTAACAGGACAAATAATAAGGGAAGAGAATAACTGTTTTAAGACTGTTCATTTTCAAGTAAACTGTAATGTGATGTGGTGGCAATTAATCCTGACTTGTCCTATGGCACGGAACTCTCAGGACATTTGAGGTCTCGTCTGAAGGAATGGAGCTCGGTGAAGACTACGCATTCAAACGCATTAAAAACACTGCCTCCATGAGAAAACCACAAATTTCCGATGCAGAATGCACGCATGCACTAGCAGCCTGGGCAACCAGGCTGCAGCCACATTTGTTCTGAACTAGTCAAGTGACTTTTGATTGAAACCCTTAAAAAAAAAATAATCACAGATGTATGAGATCAGGTGAAACACACCTTGGGCTCAACTTCTGCTTCTTCAGTAAATACAAGTTGTTCTAATGACGCACAATCCCCTTCACACTTCAGAGAACAAGGAGCCATGCAGATGAGCACACCTTACATCAGGGTAAGACTCCATTACATTTCCTGCACTGTGCATCCATGAGTTGAAAAAAAGGCACCATTAACATGAAAACAAACATTGTTGAACAGAAAATGAACCAAGACAAAGAGCAAAAGAGAGTCAATTAAAGAAGAAAGGTTTTGCATACATTTGCAAAGTTACCGGGTGCTGTATCATTCAACAATGGCAAAGCACAGTCATTGCAATATTACATCTTACTAGCAGGCATATTTATTCGTTTCCCCATTCTTGCAGAATAACACAGAAAATAGCTCAATAAAACACCTTCGTGTAATTGTCACCAGTTATTCTTGAACAATATTATTTCCCAAAAATAATTTCATTATTCCTATCTGGGAATTAGAAAAAACAACTAAAAAGCCCTGGTTTTGTGATGAATGGAAGTCACAGCATAATCTTGAGGCCTGGAGAACAGTACAATCACATTAAATTCCCTCAGCTCAAGAAATGTCATCTTTACATCGGCTGGTACAAAAAAATTGTTTCCAGCCTGAGGCAGTCATGATAAGGGATTTAGAAGCCATCACCATGTGGGCCATGAGATATAAAGGAATGCATCAGCACATATAAAGTGTCTGCTGCTCACAATTTTGGAGCTAATGTTCTCACAGCTGTGTATGACTTAGACCAGCTGGGAAGAAGAAAGGGACTAAATGAGTCACTAGAAGGATCTAGTATTTTGTCTAACCTGCATTTAAACACTCCTGCAGCAGAACTGTTGGTAAGCAAAATAAGATCAGATCATTATCCAGCAAGGGACGGGGCTGTGTGCTCTCTTGGAAGCGCAGCAGAAAGCACATAGTCTTGGAGGGAGGTAGGCAAAGATGGCATTTCAGTCCTATCTGTGCACTCCTAAGATACTACCAGCAGCTGAAACGGCCCTCAGTGCAACTGAGGCGGGTCACAGGTTACACAAAGTTACCACAAGCCGCCTGGCACTCCCAAGCATGCCTGCACTGCCGCGTATATGAGAGTGAAAAGGTTTTGGAAAGCCTTACTCAGCAGCCTTAGCACAGCAGTTCTCCTCTAGCAGACATCAGGCTTTCTACACAATGACACACAGGACACTAACAGCCCAAGATGAAATCTTACCCTTACAGAAGATAAGAGTCTGTAGACTGCCACAGAGGGGCTTTGTCATTAAAGTGCTCGATATTTGCAAGCTTGTACTTGTAGGCTTGGATACCACAGGCTGCACTTCAACAGCACAGTGTCAGACTTCAAACAGGGCTCTGGGTGGGTGCAGGAGGCTAAAAAGCTCCAGTCGGATGCAGGGACCTCACCTCACTGCAGAAAATCATTACAGTCTTGAGAAATGTTTAAATGCCTAATTGTTTAATTAGCAATGAAGGCAGCTCCTTCTGGGGTTTCTGCTGCCTCGGGGTTCAATTCTCCATAACAGGTCTGGCTCTTACATTCTGAGTGCGTGCAGAAGGACGAACAATGGTCCCAAGATCTTTGGTTTCTCCTGACGCTTTATTTGCTCTCTGCCTCCTTCCCCCTCAAGATATATTTTCACTTGTGAGATGCTCCTTCATTGAATATCGTATCTATCATTAATTGCTCAGGCTATAGTTCAGGCACAACTTTCATGTTAACATGCAATGCCACTCAGGAAATATTTGGTATGCCAAAAACCTAGTTCTTAGGGCAAATGTCAAATCATTCACAGCATCCAAAAAAGAAATCTTCAGATGAAACTCTCTTCTAACAATTCCGTCACATTTACTCCATCTGCTCAAGAGTGCAAACTTTCACAGATTATCAGTTTCTAATAAGTTTCACAAGGGCAATGTATTCCAAATATGTTTCTATGGATATCTAGCAGATGGACGCTTGAAAAATAAAAGCATTGTTATTTCATTCTAAATCTCATGAAGCTGATTTGCACCATTAATTTAATCTTAGTTTTCTTTGGTATAAAAAAAGAAAAAGTATAGAAAGAAAAGTATAAAAAAAAATATATTTTTTTCTTTAATAAAATGGCTTATTTCCCTCTACTACTGCAAAAACAGCACAGCAGCGTCTCCAAAGGTAAGATTGAGCTGAAAGAACCAAAGCCTTTTGCTGCATGTTTCAGTGATGTAACCAAATTCCTGTTTTTGCACAGCACTTTATAAGATAACTGTATTTACTGTGGCACATTTACTAGCTTCTGCAAGAGCAATGGTCTGAAAGATAATTTTTTTTTTTTTAAAT